>NW_027361685.1:11092500-11550000 GCF_039654945.1 Dendrobates tinctorius
CAATCAGCAGAGATGTAGTGATTGATGAAAACTCTATCGCTCAAATTCCATGAGGTTACACCAGTTATTCAACCTGAGAAGCAAGAACAAGAATCTCAATCACCAAACCCAGACACCGAAAAGGAAAACACTGAAGTGTAGATAAGCTCTGAAGCCACCAAGGAAGACACAGAAAAGCCAAGTCAACCTCCTGTCAGGAGATCAGAAAGGCCAAACAAAGGTATCCCAGCTAGACGCCTTTCTTATATGATCAGAACACTTCCTGAACCAGAGCCACAGTCATGGCAACAGATGTAAAACCTCCTGTCCATGAGAAGCTGAAGTGGATAAATGCTGCTAATGAAGAGTTGGAGTCCATTCACCAACTCCAGACACGGGAGCTTACTGAGCTACCACAAGGAAAAGGAGCTATCGAATGTAAGTGGGTCTTCAAAAACAAATATGACTCAGAAGGTAACGTTCACTGGTTTAAGGCAAGATTTGTAGCAAAAGTATGGTGAAGATTATGATGCTACATTTTCTCCAGTTGTGAAGCAAACCACATTCAGAACTTTAATGTCCGTAGCTGCAGTTCAACAGATGACAGTGAGACATTTTGACATCAAAACAACCTTCCTACATGGTGACATTAATAAATCCATCTGAGGAAGACAGCGGTCTGCTGCCGAAATGCATTGTGGTCTAATAAAAGGCTGTTCACTATCTACTTATTGCAGTGTGCTCTATTGCCATAGCGCTCCTCAAATTGACCACATAACATTTTTTAAAAAAAAATACATGGTGACAATGAAGAAGAGGTACATGAGCCAACCCAAGGGGTATATTAAAAAGGTGATGAAATCCTTGCCTGAGGAGGTGGTGATGGCGATCTCAGTCGAGGGGTTCAAGAGAGGCCTGGATGTCTTCCTGAAGTGTAACAATATTGTGTCTTACAGTTATTAGCTTCTTTAGAAGGACGTAGATCTGGAGATTTATTCTGATGGAATATAGGCTGAACTGGATGGACACATGGCTTTTTTCGGCCTTGCTAACTATGTTACTTTGGTTAAGAGCACCTTGTTTGTAAAATGCAAAAATCTCTCTATAGACTTAAGCCTTCAGCAAGAGCTTGGAACTCGAAAATGAACAAAGTCTTGATGGATGAAGGATTTAAAAGATCTCAAGCTGATCCATGTTTGTATAAGAAAAATGTAGTGAAGGAGTGGATGTATGTTCTCCTATATGTAGACAATGTAATCATGTCTTCTCAAGATGAAAAAGAAATTGCAAGGCTAGGTGAAATTCTCAACCAGCACTTTGAGACTAAGGACCTTGGAAATGTGACATATTATTTGGGAATCCAAATCCACAGAGAAGAAGATGGGAGTTTTCTTCTCAACGAAAGCTATAAAATTTCCACAATCCTAAACCAGTTTGGAATGTCACAAGCCAAAGGCTGAGAGTTACAGACAAGCAGTGGGGGAGCTTCTGTACATAGCAACCGCAACTCGTCCGGATATCACAGCCACAGTCGGAATTCTGTCGACGTGTAAGCGAGCTACGCCAGAGAGACTGGAATGCAATTAAGAGAATTCTTCAATATCTTAAAGAAACTCAAAGGCTAAATGTTAAAATATCTGCATCAGGAGATCTCACACTCAGAGGTTATGTCGATGCTGATTGGGCTGGAGATTCAAGTGATCAGAAATCAACAAGTGGTTACATGTTCAAGTTAGGAGCAAATTCAATTTCTTGGTCCAACAGAAAACAAGTGTCAGTCGCATTATATTCTACAGAAGCAGAATATATGTCGCTGCCTATGCTTATGTAACTTTTGGAAGATTTCGGCAAGCCATTAGCTCAACCAACAGTTACCTTGCCAGCAGTAAGAAGATTAGTGCAAGGACTAAGCACATTGATGTAAAACATCACCACTTACGTGACTTAGTAGAACGTGGTGTACTCCAGTTTGTTTATTGCGAGTCTGACAAGATGATAGCTGATGGCACGACAAAGCCATTATCAAGAGCCAAGTTTGTGGACTTCAGAACCGCAATGGGACTAACAGGGTAAGTATTTGTTGAGTGGGGGTGTATGAGTGTTTAGTTGCTAGTTTTGTATGCTGTTTATAAAGTTAAAAAAATCTCCCAGAGGCTCACACAGGGAGAGCATGTGACTGTATTTCCTGCTTTCCTGCTGTGTCTGTGTATGAGAGAAGCAGCCTGCTGTAGATGATGCACAGATAGGGACACACAAATGATTTATTCCTGATCTATTAAGCTTATCATATATTGTTCCTGATTGTTCCTGAATAAGCAAGTTCTGTTGTCACAAGCTTGGAGAGAATCGTGAGTAATCTGCTGCCAACACAAGTTCTGTGAAGTATTAAGAGAAGTATAGAGTCTACATCATGTCAAATAATTATTCTCATCTACTCCTTCTTGGTCAGATTTCTTCTGGAACACTGTGTCCAGTTCTGAGCACCAGATTTAAAAAAAAAACATTAAAAAGCGGAAGCAAGTTTAAAGAAGAGCTAACAGGATGGTGAGATAAAACAAGACTGAGCACAAGACCTTCACAGCCGTCTACACATCATAGGGGAGATCTCCTGACACCTTCTCTCCATCTACCTGATGATCCTGAGGAGCACTGGGATCTTCTTGGTTACAGTCCTGTGGAAGAAGAGGACGGGGACATCTCTCTGGTGTTGTCCTCTTACTGGATAGATCTGGAGGAAACACATACAGGGACTGAATTCATTCTCTACATACAGATAATTATAGGCCGTGTGTATTTAGTCCTGTCTATTACCTGGAGATGTGAGGGGCTGGGGAACCTCCATTATGACGTTCTTGTACAGATCTTTGTGTCCTTCTAAATACTCCCACTCCTCCATGGAGAAATAGACAGCGACATCCTGACACCTTATAGGAACCTGACACATACAATGATACCGTCATCCCCCGATCCCTTCATAGTGTTACTGTATAATGTCCCAGCATTCCCAGCAGTGTCACCTCTCCAGTCAGCAGCTCAATCATCTTGTAGATGAGTTCTAGGATTTTCTGGTAATTGATGTCCTCATGGATCAGGGGGTGAGGTGGAGGCCCCGTGATTGGGCTCAGGGGTCTTCCCCATCCCTCAGACACAGGGTCCTGACAGCGATCACTAGAGGTCTTCTTCACCACTGTGTAATCCTGGTTATGGAGAGACACATTAATAAATCTCACTACAGACATTTCCGGAGTCCTCACCTCTCCAGTTCTGTCCATCTGTTATTCCCATAGATAAGAATGATGTAATGTGACGTCATCAGAATCTCTCACCTCTCCAGTGAGACGGAAGAGGATCTCTAGGGTGAGGTGTAACATCCTCTCCGCCATCTTGTCTCTGTCCATATCCATCCTTGATGGGTAAATCAGGAAAATTCTCTTCTGTAGAAGATCTTCACTGAGAGGATCCGATATTGTAGAGACCTGAATGAGAAGAAGATGATCCGATGTAACATCATAAGAATCCTGTGTAATAATACAATTACTGGAGATAATAAGGGAAACATATGAGGAGATTTATTATCTTACAGGGTTTAGTTTTCTTCCCTGACATCTACTAATAAAACCTATATATTTAGGCCACAGACAACAAGCTGTTTCCTCCTCGGAGTCGGCAGCTGAACACGTTCCTCATAGACTCATCTTCCATAACGCTAATTCTCGTCTCATTACCGACACTGGAATCGGCATTAGCAATACTGCAGGAGATATTCATTACACGCGACATGAGAAATAACTCCTTCATGATGAGGACGACATCTTCATCTTCTACTGCGGCTCTAGAGACAGATTTGGCCAGAGTCGGTCACTGCCTCCATCCCCACAGCCGTCTATATGAAGGTTTCCCGTCTTCCCCGCACTGGAATCTTCTCTCACGTTAGATCTCAGCTCTGAGTCACACACAGAAGTTTGAGGCTTTTCTGGAAGAACAGGACAGGAGAGATCTGAGGCCGATGTCTCCATGTACAGGGTTTCCCCTCGGGATAAGACGCTTTTCTATCCCTTTCCCCCAATTAGAGGGGACACCTGTGGATATCGGGGTCTTTACCGGATGCAGTCCTGGGGGGATTTACTCGGTAACGTGGACGTTGGACAAACGTCACCATCAATTCCCATCAGAGTGAAGGAACATCGCTCCTCTATTCAGCTCTATGGATCCAGGATGAAATCCACTGCGGCCCCTGCAAGAAAAGAGCGAAGTCTGGTGAGACCCCGAGGCCGGAGATTTCTACAGCTGCTCTGTGCGCACAGGACCTGTGATGAGGTCACAGGAGGGGAGGAGTCAGGGGTCACATGATCAGGGGCCTCAGTGTGTGCAGGACTCTGCTGTGCTGGTTGTCATGGTGCTGGATGAGGGGAAGTTTATGTGTGGGGTCAGGAGGGGTTTACAGGGTGGATGTAGCAGCGCCGTGTGTGTATGAGGTGTACGGAGCGGAGCCGTGTGTGTACGAGGTGTACGGAGCAGAGCCGCGTGTACGAGGTGTACGGAGCGGAGCCGTGTGTGTACGAGGTGTACGGAGCGGAACCGTGTGTGTACGAGGTGTGTGGAGCGGAGCCGTGTGTGTACGAGGTGTGTGGAGCGGAGCCGTGTGTGTACAAGGTGTACGGAGCGGAGCCGTGTGTGTACAAGGTGTACGGAGAGGAGCCGTGTGTGTACGAGGTGTACGGAGCAGAGCCGCGTGTGTACGAGGTGTACGGAGCGGAGCCGTGTGTGTATGAGGTGTACGGAGCAGAGCCGTGTGTGTACGAGGTGTATGGAGCGGAACCGTGTGTGTACAAGGTGTACGGAGAGGAGCCGTGTGTGTACGAGGTGTACGGAGCGGAGCCGCGTGTGTACGAGGTGTACGGAGCGGAGCCGTGTGTGTACGAGGTGTACGGAGCGGAGCCGCGTGTGTACGAGGTGTACGGAGCGGAGCCGTGTGTGTACGAGGTGTACGGAGCGGAGCCGCGTGTGTACGAGGTGTGTGGAGCGTCCACCGTATACCCTCAGTTTCGGTCGCAGACTCCTCTGTGTACACTGTATACCCCAGCTTCAGCCGCAGACCCTGTGTACACTGTATACACCCGTATACCCCCAGCTTCAGTCGCAGACCCCTCTGTGTACGCTGTATACACCTGTATACCCCCAGCTTCAGTCGCAATCCCCTGTGTATGCTGTATACACCCGTATACCCCCAGCTTCGGTCACAGACCCTGCATCTCTCACACTGTAGAACTGACGCCGGACACACACGGTGAAACTGCGGTTGTCGGTCTCTCATCTCTCGCACTTATACTGATAACATAAGATGGAGTCAGACGAACCCTCCTACAAAACGTGAGAACAAAGTCATTACTACAGGACTGTGTGAGAAAGGGATTTATTCTACAAGAAACGCTGGGGCCACAAAAGAGGGAATCCGGGCCCCGTGGCTGGATACTCCGGGCCCCCAGCGTGTTAGGACCAGACGGGGTCTTTGTCCCTGGAGCTTCTCTACTCTGGGTAATGAGACTCTGATCTTGGTCATCCATATGGATAATGGAAATGGAATTACAAAGCTTCTCATAGACTTTCCATGTTACACACGGACGTCTCATGTACAGCACACAGACGGCACACGGACGGCACATGTGCAGCACACGGACGGCACATGTACAGCACACGGACAGCACATGTACAGCACACGGACGGCACATGTACAGCACACGGACGGCACATGTGCAGCACACGGACGGCACATGTGCAGCACACGGACGGCACATGTACAGCACACGGACGGCACATGTACAGCACACGGACGGCACATGTACAGCACACGGACGGCACATGTACAGCACACGGACGGCACATGTACAGCACACGGACGGCACATGTGCAGCACACGGACGGCACATGTACAGCCCACGGACAGCACACGGACGGCATGTTTACATGGACCCATAGACTTGTATTGGTCCTTTGTCATCTGTGCTGCTGGGAAAACACGTACATGAGAGCAGCACCGTAGGTCAAATAGGGGACACGTGGCATCTGTGAAAAACATGACAGGTCGTGTGAAGGGGCCGTACAGTCACATAATTGAAAACATTAGCAGAATTGCCGTCTTTTTCTACATCCTACCTCACAAACAACAGTATGAAAAGTGATTAATAACAAGTCCTACATGTCCCCCAAACTACTCTGCTAAATCCCCTCTGGCTCCGTGGCCGATGGTTCGGGGGCCCTGATGGTTATTATTCACTTTGCAGCTATAATATAAGGTGAAGACACAAGACCCCTGCAGACCAGTGCTGAGACTGACGGAGACCCCCGGAGCCACAAGACCACTGCAGCCCAGCGCTGAGACTGATGGAGACCCCCGGAGCCACAAGACCACTGCAGACCAGTGCTGAGACTGACTGAAACCCCCGGAGCCACCAGACACCTGCACCCCAGTGCTGAGACTGGCAGAGACCCCCAGAGCCACAAGACCACTGCAGCCCAGTGCTGAGACTTACGGAGAACCCCGGAGCCACAAGACCACTGCAGCCCAGTGCTGAGACTGATGGAGACTCCCAGAGCCACCAGACACCTGCACCCCAGTGCTAAGACTGGCAGAGACCCCCAGAGCAACAAGACCCCTGCAGCCCAGTGCTGAGACTTACGGAGAACCCCGGAGCCACAAGACCACTGCAGCCCAGTGCTGAGACTGATGGAGACTCCCAGAGCCACAAGACCACTGCAGCCCAGTGCTGAGACTAGCAGAGACCACCCGGAGCCACAAGACCCCTGCAGCCTAGTGCTGTGACTGGCAGAGACCCCCAGAGCCACAAGACCACTGCAGCCCAGTGCTGAGGCTGACGGAGACCCCCGGAGCCACCAGTCACCTGCAGCCCAGTGCTGAGACTTACGGAGAACCCTGGAGACACAAGACCACTGCAGCCCAGTGCTGAGACTGATGGAGACCCCCGGAGTCACCAGACACCTGCAGCCCAGTGCTGAGACTTACGGAGAACCCTGAAGCCACAAGTCCACTGCACTCCAGTGCTGAGACTGATGGAGACCCCCGGAGCCACAGGACCACTGCAGCCCAGTGCTGAGACTGGCAGAGACCTCCCGGAGCCACAAGACCCCTGCAGCCCAGTGCTGAGACTGGCAGAGACCCCCAGAGCCACAAGACCACTGCAGCCCAGTGCTGAGACAGGCAGAGACCTCCCGGAGCCACAAGACCCCTGTAGCTTAGTGCTGAGACTGGCAGAGAAGCCCGGAGCCACAAGAACACTGCAGGCCAGCGCTGAGACTGGCAGAGAAGCCCGGAGCCACAAGACCACTGCAGCCCAATGCTGAGACTGACAGAGACCCACGGTGCCACAAGACCCCTGCAGCCTAGTGCTAAGACTCGCAGAGACTCCCGGAGCCAAAAGACCCCTGCAGCCTAGTGCTGAGACTCGCAGAGACTCCCGGAGCCACAAGACCACTGCAGCCCAGCGCTGAGACTGGCAGAGAAGCCCAGAGCCACAAGACCACTGCATGCAGCCCAATGCTGAGACTGATGGAGACCCCCGGTGCCACAAGACCCCTGCAGCCTAGTGCTAAGACTCGCAGAGACCCCCGGAGCCACAAGACCACTGCAGCCCAGTGCTAAGACTGGCAGAGACCCCTGAAACCACAAGACCACTGGAGCCCATTGCTGAGACTAGCAGAGACCCCCAGAGCCAAGACCCCTGCAGCCCAGTGCTGAGACTGATGGAGACCCCCGGAGCCACAAGACCCCTGCAGCCTAGTGCTGAGACTCGCAGAGAACCCCGGAGCGACAAGACCACTGGAGCCAAGTGCTGAAACTGACGGAGACCCCCGGAGACCCAAGAACATTGCAGCCCAGTGCTAAGACTGACAGAGACCCACGGAGCCACAAGAACACTGCAGCCCAGTGCTGAGACTAGCAGAGATCTCCCGGAGCCACAAGACCCCTGCAGCCTAGTGCTGAGACTGGCAGAGACCCCCAGAGTCACAAGACCACTGCAGCCCAGTGCTAAGACTGGCAGAGACCCCTGAAACCACAAGACCACTGGAGCCCATTGCTGAGACTAGCAGAGACCCCCAGAGCCAAGACCCCTGCAGCCCAGTGCTGAGACTGATGGAGACTCCCGGAGCCACAAGACCTCTGCAGTCCAGTGCTGAGACTGTTGGAGACCCCTGGAGCCACAAGACCCCTGCAGCCTGTAAAATAATGCTTATCCTGTAAAATACTCAGGACTAATTACCAGATAAAAATATAGTGGTTTATTTGGATTCTTCCATCAAAGAAAGGTTATTACAAAATAATTCAGGTGAATAAAAAGAGGTGAGATATTGTCCATTGTTCATAGCAAAAGCTTTCCATCTTCATTCTCTGAGATCCCACATGGCAAAAGCAACATGTATTCTTCTTCTCTCCGAGATCCTGAATAGCAAATGGCTGCTGTGTCTCAGTTCGGCTTCTCACATCGCCGTCAAGTAATATACCAGCTGTTATGTCATGTCATGGCCCAACACAGGCGACATCTTCGTGTCTGTCTCTCATGATGGTGAGGGAAGAAGAGCGACCTCTACAGTTAGCCATGAATTATATACGTCTCCTAAAGCACGTGGTCTCTACATATATGGAGCTGTCTTTCTACCATGAGCCAAGCTTAAAAATAGCCTATGTCATGTAAGCTAAAGCATTCTACAGAACTGGGTGTAATAAGAAATTAACGGATTATTAATATTTAACACAGCCTAGTGCTGAGACTCGCAGAGAACCCCGGAGCCACAAGACCACTGAAGCCAAGTGCTGAAACTGACGGAGACCCCCGGAGACCCAAGAACATTGCAGCCCAGTGCTAAGACTGACAGAGACCCACGGAGCCACAAGAACACTGCAGCCCAGTGCTGAGACTAGCAGAGATCTCCCGGAGCCACAAGACCCCTGCAGCCTAGTGCTGAGACTGGCAGAGACCCCCAGAGTCACAAGACTACTGCAGCCCAGTGCTAAGTCTGTCAGAGACCCCCCCGGAGCCACAAGATCACTGCAGCCCAGTGCTAAGACTGGCAGAGACCCCCAGAGCCACAAGACCACTGGAGCCCAGTGCTGAGACTGACAGAGACCCCCAGTGCAACAAGACCCCTACAGCTCAGAGCTGAGACTGGCGGAGAAGCCCGGAGCTACACGACCACTGCAGCCCAGTGCTAAGACTGACAGAGACCCCCAAAGCCACAAGATCTTTGCAGCCCAGTGCTAAGATTGACAGAGACCCCTGGAGCCATAAGATCTTTGCAGCCCAGTGCTAAGATTGATGGAGACCCTTGGAGCCACAAGACTATTGCAGCCCAGTGCTGAGACTGGCAGAGACCCCCGCCCGGAGCCGCAAGAACACTGCAGCCCAATGCTAAGACTGGCAGAGACCCCCGGAGCATCGGTGCTTAAGCAACGGGGGATTTATCAGTTCATGCTAACTATTTTTACATTCTCAGAAATCCCATGCAGTGTCTGTTCACACCCACCATTTTTGCTGTGGATTGATCTACAGTGTTGGCAGGAAATATTCTACTTTTTTGCAGCCTTTTCACTTACATTTTTGTGTCCCATTCATTTGAACAGGAAAAAAACACTGCAGAAACTCTGAAAGACGACAGCAACAGATTTATAAAAAAAAGTGTCTTCTGGCTGGTGTCCGTGACTGGTCGGTGTCAATGTCTGGCCGGTGTCGGTGTCTGGCCGGTGTCGGTGTCTGGCCGGTGTCCGTGTCAGGCCGGTGTCCGTGTTTGGCTGCTGTCCGTGTTTGGCTGCTGTCTGTGTTTGGCTGCTGTCTGTGTTTGGCTGCTGTCTGTGTCTGGCTGCTGTCCGTGTCTGCCTGGTGCCTGTGTCTGGCTGCTGTCCGTGTCTGGCCGGTGTTCGTGTCTGGCCGGAATTCATGTTTGCCCGGTGTCCGTGTCTGGCCAGCATCCGTGTTTGGCCGGCGTCCGTGTCTGCCCGGTGTTCGTGTCTGGCCGGAATTCATGTTTGCCCGGTGTCCGTGTCTGGCCAGCATCTGTGTCTGCCCGGTGTCCGTGTCTGGATGCTGTCCGTGTCTGGATGCTGTCCATGTCTGGACAGTGTCCGTGTCTGCCCGGTGAACATGTCTGGCTGCTGTCCGTGTCTGGCCGGTGTCCGTGTCTGGCCGCTGCACTGGGACAGTGCGGAATAGTATAGTAGACGGCACTATTCCACACAATAGGATATTAAGCCCTGTTCACACTGCAGTGCGTCCGGGGGCTCTGCCTGAATCCCTCTAAAATAGGATTCTCATAAATCCCCATTGGGGCCACAGACGGCACTGACACCAGCAGAGGTCAAAGGAATTTTTTTTTTTTTCTGAAACTGATTTATTTCTTAGGCCGGGGTCACACGATCAGGAATTGGCAGCGCTTTGGACGCAGCACATGTCCGCTGCCGGCTATTGAACACAGGTGACTCCACATGTGATCACTGAATCGTGCGGGTTCACTGCGTTCAATACATTGTACGGGTGAGATTTATCGCATCTCCACAAGATAAATAGACATGTTGTGATCTGGAAAGACGCCGCCGCATGTCCATCTCTAAAGATAGGGAATGTAGATTGTGAGCCTCATTGGGGAAAACACCACTAATGTCTGTAAAGTGCTGTGGAATTAATAGCACTATATAAATGAGTAAAAATAAATATATAAACTGCGGGGGTTCTGGCCTTTCACAAAATGTCGGCAGAGCCCCCGCAGCACCGTACACCCGCAGCGGAGCACCACACATCCGAACGACCCCTCATCCCAGCCTGCAGCAATGCTCCACTCTTGCCTCCTCTAGCAGCGACCCTGGGACCTCGCTTCACCGCAGCCACCACCTCCGGTAAGTAATTTATTAAAAAAAGTTATTTTCCTTTTCTTCTCCTCAAAATTTGGGGTGCGTCTTATAATCCGGAGCGTTTTATAATCAGTAAAATACGGTAAACTACTGATTCCTATTATGGCGACACTACAATTATAGGACAATATATGCAGCACATATACACAGATACACACTATACATGGACACACATTATATATACTTTATAAATATAGAAACATACACTATATGCTGTACATACAGTACACACACATACTGTGTATATAAAGTATATACACACAGAAACATTCAGTTTATATACAGTATATACAGTATGCTCACATACATATACAGCTTATATATATACACAATATCGTGCACACATGCAGTATACAAATATAATATACATACACATACTATATACTGTATGTACATGTATATATATATTATATATAAACTCACATGCACCACAGATATACACAATCATACTATATTATATATATATGCACACACATACTATATACACATATACAGGCACACACACTATATATTGCACATGTACACACACAGATACACATATACATGTATACTTACCAGATTCTGTGGTTTCACTTGTACAGATCCATTCCCAGGACAGTGCTTTACGAGCAGCCATGATGAGGACTCAGGAGGAGATGACAAAGACACACAGGGCTGCAGGCATCTTCCTGACCCTGCTCTGATCTCTGCTGTGCTGTAATCGTCCCATCCCCCCTCACTCTCATCTTCTAACCTGACTGTAGGGAGAAAGAGAGAGGGGGGCTGGAGGGGGGTTTGGGAGAGACGCTCCGGGACTACAGAGGATGCACAGCGTTATTGACTGCTGTAAATCCTCTACTATAGAGCAAAATTGGGATTTATATCATTGTAACCGATTGTTGTATTGTTTACTGTTTTTTCTTTTTTTATTGTTTTTCTCACAGTGTTTGTATATGAAAAACAAAATGTTGGTAATTCTTTGTTTTGTTCAATAAAATTTATCCAATTGAAAAAAAAGAAAGGCGGTAAAGTGGTTAATAGATGAAACAATAGAAAATACCAAGATCACATGAGAAGGTGCTCGTACGAATTCACAGATAAATGTGGTCGCTCATTGGCAAGGAGGTTATATCCATGCATGCAAGGGACATATGTATCCAAAATAAAAGGGGCACCCGGGCCAGAAATGCATAACCCCTCTGACATAGCTGAGGCATGTTGTTGCTATTATAGCTCGCTCTATAATATCCATGGATAATACCACGACATGGCACCTAATATTCCAGAAAGAAAAATTGACAAATATATTATGGACGCTGCTCTTCCTTCCTTACAGACCCCTGAGGAGGAGGAACTAGACAAAGCTGTCACTGAGGAAGAGATCGGAGAGGCCATTACATCATTCCCTATCGGGAAGAGCCCTGGGCCGGATGGAGGCAATAATAGATTTTATAAGATGTTTGCACCCCAGTTATTACCATTTTAGGAAAAGTGTTCAGTAATATCTCAGAAGACTCCCTCTTCGCCCCTTAATTACTTGAGGCTGACATAACATTGTTTCTGAAAGCCTGGAGAAGAACCAAATGTCGGCCCTAATTTTCATACAATATCACTAATTACTGTAGAGGTGAAGATATTCTCTAAAGTGAATACAGCCCGGCTCTCCCACTACCTGCCCCCAATTGTTACCGACCATCAGGTTGGCTTTATTAAGGACAGAGAAGCTTGTGAGAAAACATTGTTATTAATGTCATATGCGGAAACCCCGGGGATCCCAATGTGCCTTGTTTCTGCCGACACTGAAGAAGCGTTGGACATAGTGCCCGGACTTTCCTGAAGGTCACCCTACGACATATTGGGTTGGGCCTTTTCTTGTTATCTATCATTCTCTCCTTATACACTGACCCTAAAATGATAATTAGGGGAGACGGCCTTCTATCTGACACATCATCTATCAATAATGGGACGAGGAAAAACAGCTCTATACACTCGCTCTATACACAGGTGACTTGTGGCTCTATGTTTCACCCTCAATGGTCTCATTTTCCTCTGTAATAAAGGAATTCGGAGAATTCGGCCATGGAAGGAATTTTATAGTCAACTCCTCTAAATCAGAAGCCATGAACATAACGCTGAACTGACACAACTAATTTCTAACTTTCCCTGTAAGTGGCAGAAAGACGCAATTAACCCCTTCATGCTGCGGGACATTTTCGTTCTTTTGTTTCTGTTTTTTCCTTCCCTTCTTCCCAGAGCCATAACTCTTTATCTCTCTGGCCACATAGACATATGAGGGCTTGATGTTTGCGGGGCGAGTTGTACTTTTCAATGACTCCCTTAATTTTACCACATAGTGCACTCAAAAATGAGGGAAAAATTCCAAGTGCAGTGAAATTGTGAAAAAGCAATTCTGACATTGTTTTTTGTGAATTGTTTTTGTACATTTTGTGGTAAAATTGACCGTGTAATATGATTCTCCTCATCACTATGATTACGGCAACACCAAACATGTCCAGGTTTTATTATTTTAATGGAGAAAAAAAATCTGAGGTTTGGAAAGAAACATTTTTGGAGCAGTTTCTCCATTTCCCGAGCCCCGTAACATTGTTATTTTCCTCCGGTGGAGCTGTATGATGGATTATTTTCTGCAGGACGAGATAACGTTTTTATTAGTACAATTGTGATCGCTCGTTACAGCATTTTTTGTGGAATTGTGCCATCCATAAATACGTAATTTTGGCAATTCTCACATTTTTTCTATTTCCGGTGTTTACTGATCGGGTTAATTGTTTTTATGTTTTTTTACAGAGGGGTAAAAGACACACAGGCAGTGCTGTACAAAAACAACAGATAATGTAACAAAAAAGAACAGCGAGCACCGAAGGAGATAAAAACTGCCAAGATCCTGTTATTAGAGAAGCCGATAAAGGCAATAATGTAGTGTTAGTAGCAATGGACGATATAGTAAGGAGCAGAAAGACAGCGATCAGATAGCAGCACAGAGAAAAACAAGCGCTGATCCCACAAATAACGAGAAGGAACAACTAAGATCTCTGAGATTTCACATAGAGAAGGGACAATTGTCTAAGAAATATCAGAGAAACTCTTCCCTGAATTTCCACACAAGCCGCATTGGTATTATATTCCTAAAGTCCACAAAGACGCAGCGCCCCCACCAGGCTGCCAATAGTGTGCGGGGTCAGTAACAGAATCTTTATCTACATTTATAGACCGGTGTCTGAGACCATTACTGAGAATAGCACCTGCTCACATCAAGGACACCGGAGATTTATAGAGAATTGTGTCCGGTATAGATTGGCAGGAGGGTTATAAATTGGCTTTGATCGACGTCAGGAGCTTGTACGCACGAATTCCACAAATCACAGGACTGGAAGCAATAAAAAATCTATGGAAAAAACTGCTGAAACAGATGACTATATTGGATTCATCCTGGAAAGCCTGAATGTTATATTGTCCCATAAGGCCTTCTTCTTTTGGGAGCAGCTGGTCCACCCAGATGACGGGGACAGCGATGGGGGCGCCGGATGCTGCAGCTTCACTAATTTGTTCTTGCCAGACTTTGAAAATAAATATATTTATAGTGTAAAACCCCCACCTGACACCTCCGTGTGGACCACCGGTACGTGTATGATGTGTTTCTGGTGTGGGCTGGGACAGAAAGGGGTTAATGATTTCATTACATATTTAATGAGGAGAATAAGGTTAATATGAGATTTATTCACAATTTGCACAGAATAACTTAGATTTCTTAGGTGTAAATATTATCTGCCATGGTCTCTCTGAATTCACCCTTATTTCTACTGGTGAAATTTTCCCGATCAAAACTCCCATGTCATGTTCCACCAGTTATGTTACACACGTGATTTTATGCTCATACCAGAAATTATATGTGGGAAGGACGACCCGACCCCTCCACAAAAGGCTGAACTCACACCGCTCCAATACTCCATAGGGTTTTCTCCAACATGGGCTTTCACGTCACTGCACCATCAAACACCAGAAAGATTCCACACAACTGAGAATATTCCCCACAGAGGAGATTCCCCCACAGGGTCAGAATCGCATTGGACAACTACACCGGAAAGAAATCTTCTGGATTTATAAACTAAACCCCCTTACTCCAAATGGGCTCAGTGAGATTACAGATGTTACAGAGGCTCCTGCTGCACCAGCCTGGGATAAGTCAGATCATCGCCGGATCACCGAACACCTCCTGTGACCCGGCTCCACCAGTGCTGCAGATCCCCCCCGGGTTTACTGAATTCAGACTGTGGGACAGACCCCCATTTGACGCATTAACTTTTGCCCCATTATCCTTCTGAAAATTTGTGGTGCGTCTTATGGTCCAGTGCGGCTTATAGTCCAAACCAATGAAGGGACTGCTGGGACCGTAATGGGGTCCATCTGAACCCCCAATGCAGGAGCCAAATGTCCTGAGAACTGGACCTGCTGGACCACAAATTGTCATTTCTCCAGGATACCAAATAAATAGTTGTCACGTAGAACCTGGAGAACCTGTCTGACATGCTCAGCATGCTCCTCCAGAGGACGGGAGTAACTCACTATATCATCCAGGAAAATTACCACAAATCTACCAATCAGTGAGAAAAAATATAATTACTGACATTGTCACAGACTGCCGGAGCATTGGTTACCCCGAATGGCGGCATCAGGTTGGGTTTTCTTACAGCGAATATTGGATTTATGTTGGGGCCCCCTGTCCCTGACAGCCGGTGTCGTTTCCCCTACAGAGGCTAATCCACAAGGGCACTGAGGTGCGAGACTCGGGCGAGTTTCTCCCAAGTGTGACCCCGGCCTCTGCCGGACTCTGGAAGGGGGGAAATAACCGAGATTTGGGCATTTTAGCTCCTGGTGTGGAGTCGATAGCACAATCATATGCCGCCATATAGTAGATGGCCGGTAACTGCTGAGAATTCCCTCCTGTGTGGGGTCTATTTCCCTCCAGAGAAACCACACGTTACATTCCACACATAACACTGTGTAGAGAAGGCGGCGCGGGGTAATTGTGCCAGTAGTGAGGGGCGAATAATGGCGGGAATGTCACTGACTGAGGAGAAGGCTCCATGGAGCGTCTTCACTCCGGAGATCATGTGACCCCTGACTCCTCCCCTCCTGTGACCTCATCACAGGTCCTGTGCACAGAGCAGCCATATATGTGGAGTGCGGCTCTGCAGGTTAGTGATGGGCAGTCCGGCTTTTCTCCCTCCTGTCCCTTCACTATAACGCCTGGGCCTCATTATACAGCTGTACAGGGGTCTAGTGAAGGCTTTTTAGCCCTTTCCTCAGACTGTACCTCCTGGGAACAGGCCCTCACTCCTGTCCCTTCACTATAAAGCCTGGGCCTCATTATACAGCTGTACAGGGGTCTAGTGAAGGCTTTTTAGCCCTTTCCACAGTCTGTAGCTCCTGGGCACAGGCCCTCACTCCTGTCCCTTCACTATAAAGCCTGGGCCTCATTATACAGCTATACAGGGGTCTAGTGAAGGCTTTTTAGCCCTTTCCTCAGACTGTACCTCCTGGGAACAGGCCCTCACTCCTGTCCCTTCACTTTAAAGCCTGGCCTCATTATTCAGCTGTACAGGGGTCTACTGAAGGCTTTTTAGCCCTTTCCTCAGTCTGTAGCTCCTGGGAACAGGCCCTCTCTCCTGTCCCTTCACTATAAAGCCTGTGCCTCATTATACAGCTGTACAGGGGTCTGTTGTGAATTCACTTTCTGGCCTACCTCTGGTTGCTGGTGAAGGTAGTGGAGATGGTTGTATTGACAGAGGGGTTGCGAATTCTTTTTCCGGGCTCCCTCTGGTGGTTGCAGGAGGTAATGAAGCTGATCTAATTAACAGAGGCCTGCCACCTGATAATGAGGAGGACAATTGGACATTGGGAGTTTCTGACTGGATTTAAGACAGCTGACTCCCTCTATCCCTGCTGATGATTTTTTCCTGCCTCCTGAGGTCTTAGTTTCCAGCTCAGTCCCTGCATGCTCAATCTAAGTGTTCTTTTGCTATTGTTCACATTTGATTTGGTTTTGTCTATTTCAGTTCTGTGTGGTCAGCTAGCCCCGCCTGGGACTGTGCTGAATTTCCATCCTTATGTTACTGTTTGTGCCAGTTTGTTTTTGTCCCTTATTAGATTGGCCTCTCTTTGCTCTGTTTTCAGAATATACCAGAGTGCTGATATAGTGGGCGAAGTCTAGTGACTCCAGGATTTTTTCTATCAGATGTGTTGGGCATTTTTTGCAGGGTTTTTTGCATGATTGCAGACAGTGTATTTCCTTTCCTGTCCTGTCTAGTCAGTTTCGGCCCCATCGTTTGCTCAGTCTATTTTCCTACCTGTGTTTGTGCTTTCATCTTGTCTCACCGACAATATATGTTTGGGGGCTATCTATTCCTTTGGGGTCTGCTCTGGGGCAGTTTAGATTTCCCCTTTCTTGCTTTAGGCTTATTTAGTTCTCCGGCTGTGTCGAGGCATCTAGAATCATTGTAGGTACGCTCCACGGCTACTGCTAGCTGTGTGGATAGGATCAGGGGTCTGCAATCCGCTTATTTACCAACCTCTCTAGTTTTCTGTGGCTTAGCTTGGTCTTGCTTTCCTCCTCGATGGCCCAATCATAACAGGGGTCTAGTGAAGGCTTTTTAGCCCTTTCCTCAGTTTGTAGCTCCTGGGAACAGGCCCTCACTCCTGTCCCTTCACTATAAAGTCTGGGCCTCATTATACAGCTGTACAGGGGTCTAGTGAAGGCTTTTTAGCCCTTTCCTCAGACTGTAGCTCCTGGGATCAGGCCCTTCAGTCCCTTTGCTATAAAGCCTGGTCCTCATTATACAGCTGTACAGGGGTCTAGTGAAAGCTTTTTAGCCCTTTCCTCAGACTGTAGCTCCTGGTCACCATGTGATCTCACCATAACCCTAACAAGGTAATTAACATGTGAAATCTTGGTCAAAATTATCTCAGTACACAAATCTCCCAGGATGCTCAAAGTTTTGCATCGCCCCTTTTTCCTTTTTGCAATTATGAAATTGTAAAAAAGTCTATATATATATTTTTTTTATTATTATTGTTGCCTAAAATGCAAAGGCCATGTGTCATCTTAGAGGTTCGGCCTTTTAGAGATCATTTCATCTTCATCTTACTACTGCTCACAATAACAGTCATTTTGACCCGGGGCGCCCACACTTTTACATGCCGCTGTCAATGCTTCATCCCACTGGTGCTCAATATTTAATAGGGTCTTACTATTAAACTTAATGAAAAGTTCGGTGAATTTCTTTGAGCTGTTATTACTAGAGATGAGCGAATATCGTCGGAGAAGTTGCTATTGGCTAATATCGCTTACCGAATAGCTGCATCGGGACCCCGGATCCCTGGAGCGCTCCCGATAATCAGCGGCATGTGTCGCTCTCCATGCAGGTGCTGTGACTATCACACAGCGCGACACACGCAGCTGATTATCGGGATCGCTCCAGCACACTGAGTCCTGCACACACTGAGGCCCCTGATCATGTGACCCCTGACTCCTCCCCTCCTGTGACCTCATCACAGGTCCTGTGTGCACAGAACAGTCATATATGTGGTGGACACTCCTGGACCTTCTGCTTTCTGGGTCGCTTCCTCCTGTGAGTCCTATTAACCCTTTCGCTCCCTGTATTCTCCTTTCTCGCAGGACAATATCTGAATTCGGACAGTGTGACAGGAATTTAAGCAATGTGGAAGGAAAAAATGAAAATTTTACTTTTTTCCTCACAAAAATGTGACTTTAGCCCCAAAATCGGCAGCGTAACAAATCCTTATTTTCCCCACTGTAGTTTGTAGACTCCATATACAGATCCCTTAAGTGTGAAAAGAGTTGAATTCCCCACTTAAGTTATTGCATTTTGGAAATTACCCCCACTGGGAATTTATCTCCAGGTAAAGGCACAATTGTGTCTCCATGGGGGTTGTGCTCACAGCCCAACATCGTGTGGCCTCCAAAGAAATGCCACCCCACACCATTACTGACCACTGCCAAACCGGTCATGCTGAAGGATGCTGCAGGCAGCAGATCGCTCTCCACGGCGTCTCCAGACTCTGTCACGTCTGTCACATGTGCTCAGTGTGAACCTGCTTTCATCTGTGAAGAGCACAGGGCGCCAGTGGCAAATTTGCCAATCCTGGTGTTTTGTGGTAAATGCCAAGCGTCCTGTACGGTGTTGGGCTGTGAGCGCAACCCCCATCTGTGGATGTCAGGCACTCATACCATCCTCATGGAGTCAGTTTCTAACCGTTTGTGCAGACACATGAACATTTGTGGCCTGCTGAAGATCATTTTGCAGGGCTCTGGCAGTGCTCCTCCTGTTCCTCCTTGCACAAAGGGGGAGGTAGTGGCCCTGCTGCTGGGTTGTTGCCCTCATACGGCCCCCTCCACACGTCCTGATGTACTGGCCTGTCTCCTGGTAGCACCACCAGCCTCTGGACACTACACTGTCAGACACAGTAAACCTTCTTGCTACAGCTCGCATTGATGTGCCATCCTGGATGAGCTGCATTACCTGAGCCACTTGTGTGGGTTGTAGAAGTCCGTCTCATGCTACCACAAGTGTGAAAGCACAACCAACATTCAAAAGTAACCAAAACATCAGCCAAAAGCATTGGTACTGAGATGTGGTATGTGGTCCCCACCTGCAGAACCACTCCTTTATTGAGGGTGTCTTGACAATTGCCAATAATTTCCATCTGTTGTCTATTCCATTTGCACAACAGCATGTGAAATTGATTGTCAATCAGTGTTGCTTCCTAAGTGGACAGTTTGATTTCACAGAAGTTTGATTTACTTGGAGTTATATTCTGTTGTTTAAGTGTTCCCTTTATTTTTTGAACAGTGTATATAGATAGATAGATTTTTTTTTCTTTGCGTTGGAGGGTCCAATTCCAGCTATTGCTGTGGGATCTGTGATTTCTATCTACTCCACTGTGTACAGGATAATAGAGTATAATAAAGTAGTTATGGACGTGACGTAACTAACATTGTGCAGTGACTCTGCTTTCCTTATAGTGATGGATATTTCTTGTTGCTGAAACTGTGATATTTTCCCCCCTTTAAACCTTTTTTAAACCCCTCTGATCAGTGCGATCATACAACATACAAGCCTCTGATGGCTCCGGTGATGCCCTGTACTCCTGTAGTGCCGTGTATCATCACTGCCTGTCAGTGTAATACTAACGGCCCCATACACATGAGATCAGAGTTGGCTGAACGGTCATTTGGCAGACGGCGATCTCTCCCGACTCCCCCATACACACAAATATTCCAGCTTTCCTGTGGTCTGTATGAGAGAGTCGCCTCCAGACTCCTCTAGAGGAGGATTATCTACAGGAAGAACAAACGGATTATCCTCTGAAATTCAGGATGTCAGATCCTTCTCTGCCCTGACATCATCTGTCGGGAGGCCCCCAAATACATTATATGGTCGGCCAAACCCCCCGAAATCAGTGCTTTCATGGAGCTTTAGCCTAATGTGTACGGGGGTTATAAAGTAACTTATTGGACGCTGCCTCTGGCCCGGCCTAATAGACCTTCATACATTGCAGCCCAGACCCCATTATTAGGCATGTAAGTATCGTAGTAACTAGGCCGCCCCATACTATCGAGTACTTGGGGGCGGGGGGCATTCAGCCAAACTCTGTCACACCTTCTTAGATGTCATGTTTGCTTCTCACAGCAGCAAGTGGTTAAACTGTCAGGGTTTTTGTTGCAGCCTCATCTGTGCCGTCCCTGCGGTGTACATCTATGTTCTGGGGCCCAAACAGATTAATTTACTTTTAATAAATGTTTAACATGTTAAAAATTATAAAATGTGTCTTCTGCTTTTTTGTTATTTTTTTCTTCTTACAAGAATTGTTGGAGCCAATTTTCTTTAGAAACATTTTAATATCGGCTTTTTCTGGAGTTTTTCTTGTAATATAGGAAAGTCTAAGGCCAGAAATAATCCCCATAAATCACTGTACATGGAGACTTTGGGATCAGATCATTTCTGTCCGTTGTGTTTGTGGAAACAAAAAATCTTTTCTAAAAGCCTCAAACTTCTGTGTGTGACTCAGAGCTGAGATCTAACGGGATAGAAGATTCCAGTGCGGGGAAGACGGGAAACCTTCATATAGACGGCCGGTGGGGATGGAGGCAGTGACCGACTCTGGCCAAATCTGTCTCTAGAGCCGCAGTAGAAGATGAAGATGTCGTCCTCATCATGAAGGAGTTATTTCTCATGTCACGTGTAATGAATCTCTCCTGCAGTATTGCTAATGCCGATTCCAGTGTCGGTAATGAGACGAGAATTAGCGTTATGGAAGATGAGTCTATGAGGAACCTGTTCAGCTGCCGACTCCGAGGAGGAAACTGCTTGTTGTCTGTGGCCTAAATATATAGGTTTTATTAGTAGATGTCAGGGAAGAAAACTAAACCCTGTAAGATAATAAATCTCCTCATATGTTTCCCTTATTATCTCCAGTAATTGTATTATTACACAGGATTCTTATGGTGTTACATCGGATCATCTTCTTCTCATTCAGGTCTCTACAATATCGGATCCTCTCATAGAATCATAGAATCATAGAATCGTAGAGTTGGAAGGGACCTCCTGGGCCATCTGGTCCAACCCCCTGCTCAAAGCAGGATTCGCTAAATCATCCCAGTCAGATGTCTGTCCAGCCTCTGTTTGAAGACTTCCATTGAAGGAGAACTCACCACTTCTCGTGGCAGCCTGTTCCACTCATTGATCACTCTAACTGTCAAAAAGTTTTTTCTAATATCTAATCTGTGTCTCCTCCCATTCAGTTTCATCCCATTGCTTCTAGTCTTTCCTTGTGCAAATGAGAATAAAGTTGATCCTTCTACAATGTGACAGCCCTTTAGATATTTGTAGACAGCTATTAAGTCTCCTCTCAGTCTTCTCTTTTGCAAACTAAACATTCCCAAATCCTGCAACCTTTCCTCATAAGACAGGGTTTGCAGACCGGTCACCATTCTGGTCGCTCTTTTCTGAACTTGCTCCAGTTTGTTGATGTCTTTTTTAAAATGTGGTGCCCAAAACTGGACACAATATTCCAGATGAGGTCTGACCAAAGAGGAGTAGAGGGAAATAATGACTTCACGTGATCTAGACTGTATGCTTCCGTTAATACATCCTAGAATTGCATTTGCCTTTTTTGCTGCTGCATCACACTGTTGACTCATATTCAGTCTGTGATCTATTAGTATACCCAAGTCTTTTTCACATGTGCTGTCACTTAGCCCTATTCCTCCCATTCTATATCTGCTTTTTTCATTTTTATTGCCCAGATGTAGTACTTTGCATTTCTCCCTGTTAAAAACCATTCTGTTAGTTGCTGCCCACTTCTCCAGTTTATTTAAATCTTTTTGAATCCTCTCTCTCTCTTCTCTAGTATTAGCTATCCCTCCTAGCTTTGTGTCATCAGCAAATTTAATCAGTTTACCCTCAATTCCTTCATCTAAATCGTTGATAAAGATGTTGAACAATACTGGGCCCAGGACAGAGCCCTGTGGTACCCCACTTGAGACATTCTTCCAACTGGATGTGCAGCCATTTACGACCACTCTTTGGGTCCGATAACTAAGCCAGTTATGAATCCACCTAACAGTTGCCTTGTCCATTCCATACTTAGTCATTTTTTCAATAAGGATTGTATGAGAGACTTTGTCAAATGCTTTGCTGAAGTCAAGATATACTATATCTACAGCATTTCCTCGATCCACCCAATCAGTGATTCCATCATAGAAGGAAATTAAGTTAGTCTGACATGACTTATTAGTTACAAACCCATGCTGACTCTGTTTAATCACTTCATTCTTATCCAGGTATTGACATACATGTTGTTTAATAATTTGTTCAAAGATCTTTCCTGGTATAGAAGTCAGACTCACCGGCCTATAGTTGCCTGGGTCCACCTTCTTCCCCTTTTTGAAGATAGGAACATTTGCTCTTCTCCAGTTCTCCAAGAATTTTCAAAGATTATGGAGAGGGGTTCAAAAATTTCTTCTGCTATCTCCTTCAGTACTCTGGGGTGTAATTCATCTGGACCTGGAGACTTGAATTCATTTAGGTTAGCTAAGTGTTTCCTCACTATCTTTCTGTTTATAGATATCCTGGATTCTTCCATTCCCTTAATAGGACAGTGAATAACAGTTGATGCTACATTTCCTTTCTGAGAGAAAACAGATGCAAAATAGGAATTTAAAAGTTCAGCCTTCTCAACATCCTGTCTTACCATTTCATCATTTTCATCCTGTAAAAATCCTATAGCATCTTTGACTTTTCTTTTACTTTTGACATATCCCCAAAATCCTTTAATATTGCTTTTGACATCTCTTGCAAGCCTCAATTCATTTTCAGCTTTAGCTAATCTGATTTGTGCCCTGCAGGTTCTGCAGACAGCATTATATTCTTCTTTAGATATGCCTCCCTCTTTCCATTTTATAAACATTTTTTTCTTCCTTTTTAGCATGTGCTTAAGTTCTGTGTTCATCCATCCTGGTTTCCTTAAATGCTTCCTATTCTTCCCTCTTTTCGGAATTGTTAACAACTGTGCTTTGAGAATTTCATTTTTCAAGATTTCCCATCCTTCCTGGACATTTTTGTCTTTAAGGATATCCAGCCATTGGATCCCTCCAATTCTCTTTCTGAATCCCTTAAAATCTGCCTTTCTGAAATCTAACCTTGACGTCTGAGTCTTCACAGGTCTTCCGCCTCTAGTTATCCAAAATTCTAAAATAGCATGGTCGCTACCTCCTAGGGTCCCAGCCACTTTTGCCTCCTCAACCATTTCCTCCCTGTTTATAAGGATTAGATCCAAGGTAGCAGTTCCCCTTGTTTTCTCCCTTACCTTTTGGAAGATAAAGTTGTCAGCAAGAGAGGATAAGAATTTCCTTGACCTGTTAGTTTTGCCTGAGAGAGATTCCCAACAAATGTCTGGATAGTTGAAATCTCCCATGACAACTATGTCATATTTTTGGGAGAACTTGGCCATTTGATGCATAAAGAGTTCATCCATATCTTCAGCTTGCACAGGCGGCCTGTAGTAAATGCCTACAATGGTGTCCTTTCCATTGTTCTGTCCTTGTATTCTTACCCAAACAGTTTCCACAGAACTCCCAGTCTCTGAAGCTTCAATCTCTGTGCAGATATACGCATTTCTAACATATAATGCGACACCCCCTCCTCGTTTATCAAGTCTGTTTCTTGCAAATAAGTTGTATCCTTCTAGTCTTGTATTCCAATCATGTGTATTGTCCCACCAAGTTTCAGTGATTCCAATCACATCATATTTCTTTTCCTGTGTTAGTAGTTCCAATTCTCCTTGTTTGTTGCCCATGCTTTGTGCATTAGTATAGAAACATTTTAGTTTGTGATTGGTTTCTCTTTCTCCAATATTTTTATTAATTAGATTCTTTCGTCTTTGTTCTTCCTTTCCACTTCTAATAGCAGAGTTCTCAATAGCATTTGTCAGGTGTATGGCTTTTTCTGGTCTTTTGCTTCCCTTCCCATGTTGTTCTAGTTTAAAGCTCTCCTTACAAATGTAGCAAGGCGACTTCCAAATACATGCTTTCCAGTCTTCGTAAGGTGCACCCCATCTCTAGCAAGTAGTCCATCGTATAAGTAGTTCACTCCGTGATCCAGAAATCCAAATCGTTTCTGACGGCACCATCGACGTAGCCAGTTGTTCACCTGCAGAATCTTATTCCACCTCCTTGTTCCATGGCCATCCACTGGGAGGATGGAAGAGAAGACCACCTGCGCTCCCAGTTCTTTCACTTTCTTGCCTAAGTCTTCAAAGTCTCTGCAGATGGTTTCCAGGTCGTTTCTTGCGGTGTCATTTGTCCCCACATGTAGTAGCAGGAATGGGTAGTCATCTGTAGGTCTGAAGAGTCCTGATATCCTGTCAGACACATCTTTAATTTTTGCAGCTCAGTGAAGATCTTCTACAAAACAGAATTTTCCTGATTTACCCATCAAGGATGGATATGGACAGAGACAAGATGGCGGAGAGGATGTTACACCTCACCCTAGAGATCCTCTTCCGTCTCACTGGAGAGGTGAGAGATTCTGATGACGTCACATTACATCATTCTTATCTATGGGAATAACAGATGGACAGAACTGGAGAGGTGAGGACTCTGGAAATGTCTGTAGTGAGATTTATTAATGTGTCTCTCCATTACCAGGATTACACAGTGGTGAAGAAGACCTCTAGTGATCGCTGTCAGGACCCTGTGTCTGAGGGATGGGGAAGACCCCTGAGCCCAATCACGGGGCCTCCACCTCACCTCCTGATCCATGAGGACATCAATGACCAGAAGATCCTAGGACTCATCTACAAGATGATTGAGCTGCTGACTGGAGAGGTGACACTGCTGGGAATGCTGGGACATTATACAGTAACATTATGAAGGGATCGGGGGATGACGGTATCATTGTATGTGTCAGGTTCCTATAAGGTGTCAGGATGTCGCTGTCTATTTCTCCATGGAGGAGTGGGAGTATTTAGAAGGACACAGAGATCTGTACAAGAACGTCATAATGGAGGTTCCCCAGCCCCTCACATCTCCAGGTAATAGACAGGACTAAATACACACGGCCTATAATTATCTGTATGTAGAGAATGAATTCAGTCCCTGTATGTGTTTCCTCAAGATCTATCCAGTAAGAGGACAACACCAGAGAGATGTCCCCATCCTCTTCTTCCACAGGACTGTAACCAAGAAGATCCCAGTGCTCCTCAGGATCATCAGGTAGATGGAGAGAAGGTGTCAGGAGATCTCCCCTATGATGTGTAGACGGCTGTGAAGGTTTTGTGCTCAGTCTGGTTTTATCCACCAGTATTATGTGTTTTATACTTGTGTAATGAGAGCGGTGGAGATGGCAGGATTAGAGCTGATCATAGATGGGACTTCTCCATCTGTCGGTGACTTTTACAATATTTGTTTCAGGTTGAAGATCTGACCCATATTAATACTACAGAGACATATGTGAGAAATGATGAGCGGTGTAAAGAGGAGATTCCCACATATGACTACCCAGGTGAGTAGTAACCACTGAATGCAGAGAAGTCACAGATTCCTCTCAGTCTCCGGCTGTGGCTGCTTTATCGGTGGTGTAGTCCGGCCGTATTACCATGATCACCATTTTGCCTCTAGACCACAACATTCTCCTCCACCCAAAACTGTTCAAATGACTTTGGGCATTGAAAGCCCTTTTCTATAGAACTTACAACCTGGAGGATCCACCTACCCCCTGGGATTAATAACAAGAATCCCATGTGAAATGTTAAAATGCCTATGGATGATACCAAAACAATTTGTTCACCGTAGGCACAAGCCACATCAGCTCCTATAAACATGGAAACACCGGAGAAAAAAGGGAGCAAAACGATGACTGCAAAAATATTAATAATTTTTATTAACTATCGTACAAAGAAGTGCACAAAATCATGATGAGGTGCCAATATAAAGCAGATGAACACATACCCGACCATCCCCCCGTCCATCCAAGATGGAAATAATGTCCTCATATATGTATTTTAGACATCATGCCCAAGTGGAAGCCCAAAATATAATACCGCCCTACAAAAATCAATGGCCATATGGCCCAGATAACTTCAAGTAAATCCCCTGAGCAAAGCTCAAAAAGTAAGGAGGAGAGACATATAATGTCCTTAGGGTGCAATGAATCTGGACATAAACAAGGGCGACCACCAGTGAAAGACAGAAATAAATGTCAGATCAAAATCTTACCAGAGGATGCAGGAGGAAGAAGGGAAGCGTCTGGCAGTGACCCCTGACGCACGTTTCGTGGCACAGAAAGGCCGCTTTATCAAGGAGATAGTAACCATATCTCCACAGGACCTTCATATACCCTGTGACCGCGGTCACATGACCGGGATCAACCAATCATCGCGGACTCATCGGCGCACGCGCTCTGAGGTCGGCAAGCACCGCTGCACAGAACAGGCGTCATGCTGAACACAGGACACAGGTCAAAAGACAAAGGCGCCCGTGTACAACATAAAGACGCCCATCTGTCAGCAGCACAATTACCACCGCATAGAGATGTCCACAGCTGCCCATAATTGTATCCCATATATAGGGTAAATGGAAATCCCAATAATCCATACCGGGAAGATGAATGATTTTTAAAGGGGTCATGGCCATACAAAAGAATCATCACATACATACATGGATATGCATCACATATAGCCTAGGCGATAAAGAGTCTCATATATTAAATACATCAAATGCATAAAACGGATATATGGTCATGACACATACAACTATAAAGGCCACTAGATCCGATTCACATGTTTGATATAATATGCTCATAATTATATCCCATACATGGGAAGAACCCTAAGGTCCATGCAGACAATAATCCTAAGCGGGTCATGACCGTAAAAAAAGTCATCACATATATATAAATGTACATCGTATATGACATAAACAGTGAAAAAATCTCACATACTAAGTACATAAAATACATAGAATACAATATATGGTCATGATTCCCACAACTGTAGAGACTGCTGGATGCGGTTCACATAGATATGGTACAGGGTGAGGGTCCAAGGAGATATATGGTGTCCTCAAGGTCACTAAATATAAATTATTGACATACAAGAAAAGATTAGTGAAAATAAAGAGTAAAAATTAAAAACAATATAAAAACAACACACTGCCAGAAAAAAGGAGGGAGTGTGATATAGACCTGTGGAGGAAAAAGGACAGGAGGAATTCTCATTACCTATATATTATATGCCTATAAATATACCCAGATATCCATATGCAATATACTATAAAGAGAATAATGCAAATCATCCCATTGGGAATCCATTAACAAAAAAGAAAATAATATCCGGGACCAATTGATGCATAATTGTTAAATCCCCAAAGACTATAGGAATGGGGCCAAGCTCAAAACTTCATTGAGTCCATTAGGGGTCATGGTGTCCAGTTGAACGAACCACCTGAGTTCCATCTGTGATAAAAAAATGTTTGTTGTCACCACCCCTAATGCCCATATGAAGCGCATCCATCCCTCTAGTTCTCTTCTCATCAGATGGGACAAGGGAACTCCAGATTAGACAGAGAATTTCCTGTGGAACTTCAAACGTGATTTACTATGCCACGTGCCCTTGTCCCAAAATATATGTGGGTCTGACAACAAGAGAACTCAGGATTCGAGTGCGCGAGCATGTGCGGGACATTGGCGCGGCCAAGACAGTGTCCGATATTGGGGATCTGAAAACCATTCCCCAACACTATAGATCATGTCATAATAGTGATGTGACCTTATTGAAGATTAGAGGGATTGATGCGCTTCATATGGTTTATGCGGCTTCATACTCTAATTACCCCAGAGAGGTTTCACCACTAGTTACTCATTTATTACTGATGGAGACTGTGGAGTTTGATCATTTCAGTAGTTCCTAATCAGGCCCCATTATTAATATTTGACGTGTGTCACTTTATGTGGTGGTAAGTTTGGAATTCTTCACAAAGGATAATAGAAAACAAATGGATCTTAGAAATTATTTTCCAGCTTCGCACTATACCCTATATACGGTTGTACACTACTGCCTGGGCACATGGCAGTGTTCAGAAGGGAAGGAGCGCCATTTAGCTATTTGAATGCAGATCTAGCTGGAATAGTTTGCAGACACAATGTATTGGGAGCACTGTTCATGGTCACCTGGCAGCTCAAAAGATGTCCACCATGAACATGCTTGGCTCTATCTTCTCTGCTTTCCATATCCCAAGGATTGCCTTGCTCATCGCCCTTTAACACCCTTACATGGAATCTGGACTTACACTGGGACCCCTAGGCTTGGACCATGGTGTTACCTGCTATTCTGTGGTGTTAGATGGCAAGAGGAATAGTCAGTTATCTGGGTCAGAACCAGAAGGACAGAACACAGAATCAGAAGACACAAGAGTAGTCAGTAAACGGGCCACGGTCACAGCAGGAAACAAATACACAAGCCACAAGCTGAGCACAGAGGACTGAACCAGAGGAGAACAGCGCTGTGTCTGGCAGATTCCGGCCATGTGCTTTGCGCTTTAGTAGGGTGTGGTACTTTCCAATTGGCTGAAGTAGGGAGCAGATTACTCCAGCTGGACAGCAGGAACAGATCCCAGATGAGATTGGACACACCATATGCAGAAGCCCTAATATAACTAAATGACAGAAAACCAGAATAGTAGAAATCCCCATAAAGTGATTCCATTTTATAAATTAATTCACTGAGGGTTATAATCCTTAGGAGGAGTGAATATTTTGACTCCACAG
Organism: Dendrobates tinctorius; assembly: GCF_039654945.1. Classification (NCBI taxonomy): domain Eukaryota; kingdom Metazoa; phylum Chordata; class Amphibia; order Anura; family Dendrobatidae; genus Dendrobates; species Dendrobates tinctorius. The sequence goes on from NW_027361685.1 coordinate 11,121,739, forward strand.
CCACTTTCTGGGAATTAACACGCAGTGGATGTTGGAGAGTGAAAATTACACATTTGCCATTTTCTTACCCAGCACATAGTGCCCAGATTGTGCTCCAGGAGACACACACCAAAAATTAAGTGGATTCTTCTCACTATAATATTGCTAAATACAGGGATCCTAAATGTTGTTTGCGCACACTGCAAGACTCCGAAGTGAGAGCGGATTTTGCTGGATTGGTTTATGGAAACCTTGTTGCTTTTCAGCAGCCTTTGAGCCACTAATAGTGTGGGAACCTCTGTTTTTCCATTGACAGATGATGGACCTGAGTGGGGAATTTTTTTTGTGAGATGAGAATTGGTATTATTTTCGCCTACATAACATTGATTGGTTTCTTTATATTTGATATTTGGGAGGCAGAATGAACAAACACTTGAACACCGCACACTACTGGCTCATCCAACAAGGTTTTCTATTAGACTGTGAACTGTCATTGTATTGGATAAATAATTAAAGATTTTTACATAAACTGTCCATAAAAATGGCAAGCTAAGTAGAAATGTTCAAAAATATAAAACTCAAGGATATTTTATTTAAAAAAGTTTTTTTATCTTAGCAGATGACTGTACCAGGAGATCAGAGGGACAGCTGACATCTTCAGTTTTTAAATCTGATGATCTTGAGATCTTACAAGACACAACTGAAGTGATTGCTGTTTCTCCAGATATATCATCTATTCACAGCAAAGATCTGTCATCTGATCTTATGAAACAGGTCCCATCTTCTGATTCATTACTGACTACCAAGGAAAATCAAAGTCACAAAAGAGGCATTAAAAAACAAACTGCTCCTAAAGCAAAGAAGTCATTTTCATGTTCAGAATGTGGGAAATATTTTGCATGGAAATCACATTTTGTTACTCACCAGAGAATTCACACAGGGGAGAAGCCTTTTTCCTGTTCAGAATGTGGGAGATATTTTGCACAGAAATCACATTTTGTTATCCACCAGAGAACTCACACAGGGGAGAAGCCTTTTTCCTGTTCAGAATGTGGGAAATATTTTGCACAGAAATCACATTTTGTTACTCACCATAGAACTCACACAGGGGAGAAGCCTTTTTCCTGTTCAGAATGTGGGAAATGTTTTAACCAGAAAATACATTTTGTTATCCACCAGAGAACTCACACAGGGGAGATGCCCTTTTCCTTTTCCTGTTCAGAATGTGGGAAATGTTTTGAACATAAATCAAATTTTGTTATCCACCAGAGAACTCACACAGGGGAGAAGCCTTTTTCCTGTTTAGAATGTGGGAAATGTTTTAGCACTAAATCCGATTGTGTTAATCATCAGAGAATCCACACAGGAGAGAAGCCTTTTTCCTGTTCAGAATGTGGGAAATGTTTTAACACTAAATCAGATTTTGTTAAGCACCAGAGAATCCACACAGGGGAGAAGCCTTTTTCATGTGTAGACAGTGGGAAATGTTTTGGACAGAAATCACATTTTCTTACCCACAAGAGAACTCACACAGGGGAGAAGCCTTTCTCATGTTCAGAATGTGGGAAATGTTTTGCACATAAATCACGTTTTGTTACCCACCAAAGAACTCACACAGGGGAGAAGCCTTTTTCCTGTTCAGAATGTGGGAAATGTTTTAACACTAAATCAGAATGTGTTAAGCACCAGAGAATCCACACAGGAGAGAAGCCTTTTTTATGTTCATAATGTTATAATGTTGGAATAGTTTTAACCAAAATTGAATCTTCTTAAATGGGTTATCTCTTGTCATTCCACATGTTTGCTGACAAAAGGATAAAACTAAACTTTATTAATTCCAAATGTAAAACTATACCCATAATTCACCCCCTGAAGGTTAGTCAGAAAGTGACTAATAGAAAAAACATATACCCCACATCTCAGTATATAGGGTGAGGTGACATATACACACTCACTCTCATTTCTAGGGGTTTCATCGTCCTCACCAAAGGCAACTCATTAAGAGACTATTTAATATTGACCTATATTCAAGAGAGACTAAATGAGAAAAAAAAACCTAAAATCATGTATCATGTTATCCGAAACAGAAAACTAGCCACATATTCGCAGATCCCAAACACCAAATTATATACTTCGGAAGTTTATAAGCCCGTCCCGTGTCAAGAATAGATAGTATGAATTTGAATTTACCAAACGGTTGCAATGAAATAAAGAGTGAAAAATTTAAAGGGGTCTGAATACTTTCCATACCCGCTGTATCAGTAAAAATAACTCCTCTTTATTAGGTAAAGTATAAAAGAATTGCACCATTTTCCGATACCCGTCACGTGTCCATTTTTCATGATCTCGGGTTGGGTGAAGGCTTTTTTTTGTGTACCGAGCTGATGTTATTAACCCCTTTCTGCCATCCGACGTACTATCCCGTCCACGGTACCCGGGCACGTGGTGAGCGCCGCTGATCGCGGCCAAGTGTCAGCTAATTATCAAAGCTGACACCCGGCACAATGTGTCGGGCGGTCACGGACCGCCCCCGACACGTTAACCCCTTGCACACAGCGATCAAACACGATCGCGGTGTACTGGGGGTTAAAGGGAAGCATCGGCAGGGAGGGGGCTCCCTCCGTGCTTCCCTGAGCCCCCCACGGCAGCGCAATGTGCAGCGCTGCTGCGGGGGACTCCCTTCCTCCAGGCCCCCGAATCCAAGATGGCGACGGGGGCCTTCGGGGGCCTGCGGAAGCTGGCTTCCTCAGTGCCTGCAAAGCGCAGGCATGAGGAAGCCTTCTGCACTGCCTGTGTCAGATCGCTGATCTGTCACAGTGATCTGTGATGTGACAGATCAGCGATCTGTCACAGGACAGTGATGTCCCACCTGGGACTATTTAATAAAGTAAAAAAATAAATAAAAAAAAGTGTAAAAATAATTAAAAAAAAATCGCCAAATAAATTAGAAAAAAAAAAAAATATTCCCCGAATAAATCCATTTTTTGGAAATAATAAAAAAAAAACAATAAAAGTACACATATTAGGTATCGCCGCGTCCGTAACGACCCGCCCTATAAAACTGTCCCATTAGTTAACCCCTTTAGCGAACCCCTTAAAAAATAAAAATAAAAAACGAAGCAAAAAATAATGATTTATTATCATACCGCCAAACAAAAAGTGTAATAACGCGCGATCAAAAAGACGCATATAAATATCCATGGTACCGCTGAAAACGTCATCTTGTCCCGCAAAAAACGAGCCACCACACAGCATCATCAGCGAAAAAATAAAAAAGTTAAAGCGATGCAAAAATAATTATTTTTTATATAAAATAGTTTTCATTGCATAAAACCGACAAAAACATAAAAAAACGACCTAAATGAGGTATCGCTGTGACCGTACTGACCCGAAGAATAAAACCGCTTTATCAATTTTACCGCACGCGGAACGGTGTAAACGCACCCCCCCAAAAGAAATTCATGAAACGCTGGTTTTTGTTCATTCTGCGTCCCAAAAATCGGAATAAAAAGCGATCAAAAAATTTCACGTGCCCGAAAATGGTACCAATAAAAACGTCAACTCGTCCCGCAAAAAATAAGACCTCACATGACTCGGTGGGTCAAAATACGGAAAAATTATAGCTCTCAATATGTGGTGATGCAAAAACTATTTTTACAATAAAAAGCGTCTTTTAGCGTGCGACAGCCGCCAAACATAAAAACCGCCATAAATAGTAAATCAAACCCCCCGTTATCACCCCCTTAGTTAGGGAAAAATAATAAAATAAAAAAAATGTATTTATTTCCATTTTTCCATTAGGGTTAGGGCTAGGGTTAGGGCTAGGGGTGTGTTGGGGTAGGGTTAGGGCTAGGGTTAGGGTAGGGTTAGGGCTAGGGTTAGGGTTAGGGCTAGGGTTAGGGCTAGGGTTAGGGTTAGGGGCGTGTTGGGGTTAGGGTTGGAGTTATAATTGGGGGTTTCCACTGTTTGGGCACATCAGGGGCTCTCCAAATGCAACATGGCGTCTGATCTCAATTCCAGCCAATTCTGAGTTGAAAAAGTCAAATGGTGCTCCTTCCCTTCCAAGCTCTGCCATGCGCCCAAACAGTGTTTTACCCCCACATGTAGGGTATCAGCCTACTCAGGACAAATTGCAAAACAATTTTTGGGGTCCAATTTCTCCTGTTACCCTTAGGAAAATAAAAAATTGGGGGCAAAAATATCATTTTTGTGGAAAAAAATGATTTTTTTATTTTCACGTCCGAGTGTTATAAACTTCTGTGAAGCACTTGGGGGTTCAAAGTGCTCACCACACATCTAGATAAGTTCCGTGGGGGGTCTAGTGTCCAAAATGGGGTCACTTGTGGGGAGTTTCAATAGTTTAGGTACATCAGGGGCTCTCCAAAGGCACATGACACCCGCAGACCATTCCATCAAAGTCTGCATTCCAAAACGTCACTGCTTCCCTTCCGAGCCCCGACGTGTGTCCATACAGTAGTTTTCTCCCACATATGGGGTGTCAGCGTACTCAGGACAAATTGGACAACAACTTTTGGGGTCCAATTTCTCCTGTTACCCTTGGGAAAATGAAAAAATTGGGGACTAATTGATCATGTTTCTGGAAAAAATACGATTTTTTTATTTTCATGCCCGGGCATTATAAACTTCTGTGAAGCCCTTGGGGGTTCAAAGCGCTCACCACACATCTAGATAAGTCCCTTAGGGGGTCTCGTTTCCAAAATGGGGTCACTTGTGGGGGTTTCCACTGTTTAGGTACATTAGGGGCTCTCCAAAGGCAACATGACACCCGCAGACCATTCCATCAAAGTCTGCATTCCAAAACGTCACTACTTCCCTTCCGAGCCCTGACGTGTGTCCATATAGTAGTTTTATCCCACATATGGGGTGTCAGCGTACTCAGGACAAATTGGACAACAACTTTTGGGGTTCAATTTCTCCTGTTACCCTTGGGAAAAAAAAAAAATTGGGGACTAATTGATCATGTTTGTGGAAAAAATATGATTTTTTTATTTTCATGCCCTGGCATTATAAACTTCTGTGAAGCCCTTGGGGGTTCAAAGTGCTCACCTCACATCTAGATACGTTCCTTAGTGGGTCTAGTTTTCAAAATGGGGTCATTTGTGGGGGGTTTCCACTGTTTAGGTACATTAGGGGCTCTCCAAAGGCAACATGACACCCGCAGACCATTCCATCAAAGTCTGCATTCCAAAACGTCGCTACTTCCCTTCCGAGCCCCGACGTGTGCCCATACAGTAGTTTTCTCCCACATATGGGGTATCAGCATACTCAGGACAAATTGGACAACAACTTTTGGGGTCCAATTTCTCCTGGTACCCTTGGGCAAATAAAAAAAATGGTGACTAAAAGATCATGTTTGTGGAAAAAATACGAATTTTTTATTTTCACGCCCGGGCGTTGTAAACTTCTGTGAAGCACTGGGGGGTTCAAAGTGCTCACCACACATCTAGAGAAGTTCCTTGGGGGGTCTAGTATACAAAATGGTGTCATTTGTGGGGGGTTTCCACTGTTTAGGTACATTAGGGGCTCTCCAAAGGCAACATGACACCCGCAGACCATTCCATCAAAGTCTGCATTCCAAAACGTCACTACTTCCCTTCCGAGCTCCGACGTGTGCCCATACAGTAGTTTTCTCCCACATATGGGGTATCAGCATACTCAGGACAAATTGGACAACAACTTTTGGGGTCCAATTTCTCCTGGTACCCTTGGGAAAATAAAAAATGGTGACTAAAAGATCATGTTTGTGGAAAAAATACGAATTTTTTATTTTCACGCCCGGGTGTTATAAACTTCTGTGAAGCACTGGGGGGGTCAAAGTGCTCACCACACATCTAGATAAGTTCCTTAGGGGGTCTAGTTTCCAAAATGGTGTCATTTGTGGGGGGTTTCCACTGTTTTGGTACATCAGGGGTTTTCCAAACGCGACATCGTGTCCGATCTCAATTCCAGCCAAAAACGTCAAATGGCGCTGCTTCCCTTCCGAGCTCTGCCATGCGCCCAAATAGTGGTTTACCCCCACATGTGGGGTATCAGCGTACTCAGGACAAATTGCACAATAACTTTTAGGGTCCTGTTACCCTTGGAAAAATAAGAATTGAGGGTGAAAAGATCATTTTTGTGGAAAAAATATGATTTTTTAATTGTATGGCTTTATGTTATAAACTTCTGTGAAGCCCATGGGGGTTCAAAGTTCTCACCACACATCTAGATAAGTTCCTTAGGGGGTCTAGTTTCCAAAATGGTGTCATTTGTGGTGGGGTTCCACTGTTTTGGTACATCAGGAGTTTTCCAAACGCGACATGGTGTCCGATCTCAATTCCAGCCAAAAACGTCAAATGGCGCTGCTTCCCTTCCGAGCTCTGCCATGCGCCCAAATAGTGGTTTACCCCCACATATGGGGTATCAGCGTACTCAGGACAAATTGCACAATAACTTTTAGGGTCCTGTTACCCTTGGAAAAATAAGAATTGAGGGTGAAAAGATCATTTTTGTGGAAAAAATATGATTTTTTAATTGTATGGCTTTATGTTAGAAACTTCTGTGAAGCCCATGGGGGTTCAAAGTTCTCACCACACATCTAGATAAGTTCCTTAGGGGGTCTAGTTTCCAAAATGGTGTCATTTGTGGGGGGTTTCCACTGTTTTGGTACATCAGGGGTTTTCCAAACGCGACATCGTGTCCGATCTCTATTCCAGCCAAAAACGTCAAATGGCGCTGCTTCCCTTCCGAGCTCTGCCATGCGCCCAAATAGTGGTTTACCCCCACATGTGGGGTATCAGCGTACTCAGGACAAATTGCACAATAACTTTTAGGGTCCTGTTACCCTTGGGAAAATAAAAATTGGGGTGAAAAGATCATTTTTGTTGAAAAAATATGATTTTTTAATTGTACCGCTGTACGTTATAAACTTCTGTAAAGCCCTTGTGGGTTCAACGTTCTCACCACATATCTAGATAAGTTCCTTGGGGGGTCTAGTTTCCAAAATGGGGTCACTTGTAGGGGGTTTCCACTGTTTAGGTACATCAGGGACTCTCCAAACGTGACATGGTGTCCAATCTGAATTCCAGCCAATTTTGCATTGAAAAAGTCAAACGGCGCTCCTTCCATTCTGAGCTCTGCCATGCGCCGAAACAGTCGTTCTCCCCCACATATCAGGTATCTGCGTACTCAGGACAAATTGCACAATAACTTTTGCAGTTCAATTTCTCCTGTTACCCTTGGTAAAATAAAAAAAATTGAACCTGAAGTATTTTTTTTATGAAAAAAAGTTAGATGTTCATTTTTTTTAAATATTCAAAAAAATTCCTGTGACGCACCTAAAGGGTTAATAAACTTCTTGAATGTGGTTTTGAGCACCTTAAGGGGTGCAGTTTTTAGAATGGTGTCACTTTTGGGTATTTTCTATCATATAGACCCCTCAAAGTGGCTTCAAATGTGATGTGGTCCGTAAAAATAAAATGGTGTTGTAAAAATGAGAAATCGCTGGTCAACTTTTAACCCTTATAACTTCCTAACAAAAAAAATTTTGGTTCCAAAATTGTGCTGATGTAAAGTAAACATGTGGGATATGTTAGTTATCAAGTTTTTTGTGTGCCGTATCTCTGTGATTTAAGGGCATAAAAATTCAAAGTTTGAAAATTGCGAAATTTTCAAAATTTTCGCCAAATTTCCGTTTTTCTCACAAATAAACGCAAGTTATTTGAATGAAATTTTACCACTAACATGAAGTACAATATGTCACGAGAAAACAATGTCAGAATCACCGGGATCCATGGAAGTGTTCCAGAGTTATGACCTCATAAAGGTACAGTGGTCAGAATTGTAAAAATTGGCCCGGTCATGAACGTGCAAACCACCCTTGGGGGTGAAGGGGTTAATGGAGACCATTTTGGTGCAGATACGATCTTTTGGTCATCCTTTATTGCATTTTAATGCAATGTTGCAGCAACCAAAAAAAAGTGATTCTTGTGTTTTGACCATTTTCTCGTTACGCCATTTAGCGATCTGGTTAATTCTTTTTTTATATTGATAGATTGGGCGATTCTGAACGCGGCTATAACAAATATGTGTATGTTTGATTTTTTTATTGTTTTATTTTGAAAAGGAGCGAAAGGGGGGTGATCTGAACTTTTATATTGTTTTTTATATTTTTAAAAACATTTCTTTTTTTACTTTTGGCATTGTGAAGACATACAGCATTGTATCTTAAATAACCAGACAGCTATTTTTTCGCAAATGAAGAATAATAGAATGTTATCTGTATGTTGGCTTTAAATTTAAGTGTTGATTTCTAGTGGGTCAAGAAAACAGACTTGTTGGTGTAAGTCGGTAATATTGACTTTTATTGTGCGCTTATCCTTGATCCCTAGTGATGATTGATTGCTGATATGCTAATTATGCATTGTGTTATGGAGCCAGTTTGTTGACTTCTAAAGCAGAGAGGGAAAAACTATGCAAATAGTTTAAATAATCAAGTAATGCTATAATAATCTCATCTCCATTCTTACCCTTTATGTAAATACTGAATGAGGGACACTTGTTAAGTGTAAAAATGGGTTACATGCCTCGGTATAAAGAGACTGAGAGAGAGAAACAGCCAGAGAGATTCTGCCAAGACATCTATACATCCAAAGGACAAGAGACAGGACAGCAGCCACAACATCATCACAAGGGACACAGATCTATCATTCTATAGAAAACAACCTAGGGGGTTTCAGCCTCGGTTGGAAGAATACAGATCTGCTCCACTGACCATCACTGAATCATGGATACATTTGGAGAAGCCAGATTGTGATCTTTGGAGCAACTGGCCTTGTATGGACTGTCATTGTCAAAGAAATGGTTAATCTTAGTTTCTAAAGTCCAGAAAAATAACTGAAAAATAACTTGCAACTCATGACACAATTTTAATTGTTATCATCTGTCTACGTGGTTAGGAGATTCTGCCAAGTGGTCAGTTCCAAAAATTCTCTCTTTTCTCAGAATAATGTCTAAAATGTCAAGGCTAAGTATTCTGGCCTATTAGTATTACCGGATGCAGTTCCACGAATTGTTAAATTGATATCAAGGAAGTGCCATACTCCCGTCATCCCCAATTAGACACATAATATATCATTTTGTCATATCTGTTATATAACTATTGTTTTTGCCAACTATCCACCATTTCGAAGTTGTTACACATCATTACGGAAGTATCCATATTTGTTCATTTCCTCTTTCTGATTCACTATAAAAGATCTACCCTGACCCTCCCAATAAAGGAGATTAACTTGAAAGACAAGCCACCTGTGTCTCTCTCTTTATTCTTCCACTCCTAGGATCCTAGGTAAGAGAAGCTCTAAATGAGTTTTACCCGAGGTTGGTGACCATAAGAAAAAATCCCGGCGCTGACAATTGGAGGCCCCAGCGAGATTGAATTCCCCTTTAACTATCAATTTGGACTGAAAAGGATTGCCTTGCTCTGTCGGGGGGAGAACAGAAAGGAGACCCGGGTACGTGAGCCATTTTGGCTCGCATCCTTTCTTGTCTCCCTAAGACAGGGTAGGTAGGTCAGTCTGTCTGGATCTTTGAATGGGAATCCCCTCGGGTAACAAAAATTAAGGTTTGTTTTATTTTTTTTTTTTATTTTATTTTTAAGTTTTTTTAATTTTTTTTGTTTGTTTTGTTTCTTTTGTTTCTTGGCTTTAATGTAGTTTGTATTGTTTGTGGTTGCATATTTGTATTTGTTTATCTGACTAAAAATACTAACCATCCTAACATCCTAATTTTGTGTGCTTAATTGTTATTGCAAAGCAAGACCGGATAGACCAAAAGACTGCTGAAATTGTGTGTTTGGATTATGGGAACAATTGTGTGTGAGTTGTATGTTGCATGCAGAATGCAGTCCTGATATTTGCTATATCTGTGTTGTGGGACACTAAGCTGCGCTGTTGATGTATGGAGACTAAAGGACGTGTGCTCAGTGTATAAAATAGTTTTCTTACTCAAAGAAGTAAGATAAAACTCTCCAGTTAGTTGCTACTTGGAAAAATTTACAGGAAGGTCCCGGGTAGGAGTTTGTAGTAAAGAGGGAGAATCACGTGAAGACAATCTATGTGAATATAAATATAAATGTTTTTTGTATGCAACCCGGCACTCAGATAGGACGCTAATTAGAGGATATAGTGAACCAAGCAAGAGTTTCTACAAATAGATGTGATTCATGTTTTCGTCCATTAGCACTAGAGCATTTTTTTGATAAGATGCGGGGAGCGGGAGAGTACAGAAGTACTGCGTGTATGGATGTGATTGAAGTGTCAGACAGATGCTTACTATGTGTGCACCATATGCTGTGTGATAAGGGTCTGTGTTCAGTCCACCAGTATAGGCGCAGAGTATATTCTTGTCATATGCATTGCTTAAAAGCTGGATAGGTGTATTGGACTCTAGATGGAAGCGATTTAGCAGAGAACATGATAAATGGATTAAGAAACATGGTTATGAGAAGCAAGTGGCCCCATGGATGAGAACAGCTGAGCAGCATGATCCATATTTTAATACTGATGACGAGAGGGAGTTTGCCCAGAATAGGAGAGGGAGAAATCAAATAGTGCAGGGATGAGCAGCAGCCCCTCCTTTACAGCGCAGTCTGTGTCCGCAGCTCCCTCCGCCCCTTTGAGTGAGAGTAGGGAAATCTCTCTTAGTGACTCAAATGTTACCAGTAGTTGCAGTCCTACAAGGGACAGAATCCAGTTGGTAAGTAGTAAAAGGATAAGAATTGGTTGATTGGTTGGTGTGAATCTGAAAACCCCACGTTATTGGAAGTCTGAGGAAAAGATTACTGGAGGAGTTGGCTGGTGGGCAGCCATAACGTGGCTTGGACCTGTGAGAGTGTATATATTGACTATAAATATTCATTTTAGAGTACCTCGAGATATCCCGGTCAATTGTGAGATAGCGAAGATTTGGAAGTGCAGGAGCCAGTTATTGCCCGGTGGCTTTGAGACACTTTGAGATGAATACTAGTCTGTGAAGTGTACGTGTTACATGTCATGTGAAAATTGTTTGCATTCGGTTACTATAGTAAAGTGTGAGAAGATTAAGATCTGATTGGTTTCTGGAAAGAATACATTTGACGCCAGTTGTTCCCCATCAGTACAAGAGAGTAAATAAGTTGTATAGAGTATTCTCTTGTCATGTAAAAAGTTGGTCATACATCTTAGAGACTAGATGGTACATGCCAAGGTGGCAAGATATGGTTTCACATGATTATTATTTTGATTTCTCTAAAACAGACTCAGGAATAGATTTGGCATGCTCAGAGTCTAGCGAGAATCCAGGTTCTGATTCTGCTGTATGAGGAGTATACAGCGCTTGTGTTTGGAACTGTGTTGTTGACAGTAATCTGTCTAATTGTTTGGGAGAGTATGTATCAGCATCAGGACAGAACAGAGAGCTGCGGTTCAGGTTATTGCTTTGATAGTGGGATTGCTGGCTATTGTAGTAGACCAGTGGGATCCCACTAATACATAACAGGGCTGAAGACAGGGGTCGCTACCCTTGACAGCTGTTATGGGTGCTGGGCACACCTGGTCAGGACAGACTACGGATCCGAGATATAAGATAAAGGACCTGCAGGATTATGAAGCAGTTAACGATACCGCTGACAATTTTTGAAAAGGCAGAAGTGCCAAGGAATGGATGATTGGATGCTGAGAGATACGAGTGTTTAAGTAAGGAGCATGCTGTATGGCATTGGGAAATGTGATTATGGTGTGCAAGTTGCAGAGTGGATCAGAACATCTGAATGATATGTTGTGTTTTAATACTAAGAATGATGACGTTATTACTAAGAAGTTATGATGAATGATGAAGTTAATACTAAATGTGATGACGTTAGAGAGAATGTATGTCAGGCAATCTGCAGCGTCTCCACACACAGGCTGCTCCCCCTTCACAAGATCAGTCTGTGCTTCCGCAGCTCCCTGCGCCCCTGTAGTAGCGGAGGGGATGAGACCGGCTCCCCCCTTAAGCAGCCCAAAGAGCGAAGTTATGTGCTGACAGGAGATTTCTGCAGCCTTAACATCTGTATAATTCTATACACCCCATCTCTGGTAGACCCTGGTGATATACCATCAGCCAGGGGTCCCATAGGTGCCAAACACGGGGGGGAGGACTGATCCCCATGTCTCCGCAGATGCAAACTAGCTGACTTGTATATGATGCTTCTCCTCTATACTTATTACCCTTGGGTTGCCACAGGGGTTCACAGACAGTTTCTCCACTCCGGTAAGAACAGCCCCAAGCAATTCCTACAGAGGGGAGAAATGAGGAAACATTTTACATTACACTTGCAGACAACCCCAGAGAAGCCAGATTTGTAAAAATATGTTACTGATAGGACTGAAGGAAGATCTGAGAACAGAAGTGATGAGAGTACGGCCAGAATGTATATACAATCCCTTCCCATGTTCAGGGGATAGAGGACCAGATTAACAATTGGAAAGTAAAGAAACAGCAGAAGGCGACTCCTGTTATGGTGAATACACCTCCGGATGCATTTAATAATGCAATAGTGAATGCTGTGAAAACTGTGGTCCAGGTGGCAGGTATAGGTATACATCACAGGGTAACAGTAGAGAGAGAAGAAAAGAAAAGATGGGATAACAAATCCAGAGAAGTGTAAACAAAAATAATGGTTCCCCCACGGGATGGTCCAATCACTATGACATAATTAAAATGTCCTCCTGGGAAACAAATGAAATATTTAATTGATACGGGGTGAGCCGTACTATAATATATAAGTAAAAGGATATGCCACAACAATTCAAACTCAGGATCTTTTGTTTACCACAATTCATGACAGGGGAAATGGTACAGGGATTAGGAGCAGGTGGAATAGATCATCCCTTGTATGAAACAGAACCTATGAATGTGTGAATAGCACATACTACATACTTGTGTGCATAATTACTAGTCAAAGATAAATGTCCTATAATCTTGATAGGTGCTGATATCCTGAGTACTATGAATGCAGTTTTTTTTTATTAAGTTTGGAAGAAAGGCATTACTGTTACAGGCCCGTTGTCTGAAGCAACCCTCTCACAAGGATGTTGCCAATTTAGCTAGATGGCGAGAAAAACTGCAACTGACCAATGTGAGGAAATAATGCATATGCTCGAGCAGATACCAGCTGCGGTATGGGTAAAGGATAAGACAGGTGTTTTTTTTTTTAGGATAGTACCAGTATTCATTAGATTGAAGCCAGAAACTGTACCAGTGCGTATTAGACGATATCCCCTGAGCAGAGAGATCAAACGGGTACTGTGTGTTTAATGGAAAAGGCTTCCTTGTTAATATTTTTGTACCATGAAGTATGTAAGGTCTAAAGAGGTAACTGCTAATAGCAAAGGAAAAAGTTGTTTTCTTAGGTCATTGCATTTCACTTCAGCTGAAACACATAACACCAGAAGAAAAAGCCATAAGCCAAGCAATGGAGCTCACTTCCATCTGCCACTGAGTATATTCCTGGGGCTGACCAGCTACTGTAGAGAAGCCATGCCAACTGACCCCGGAAGCAAAAGAGGGGTTCAAGAACTTGAAGTAGGCCATTCTCTCAGCCTCGGCTCTAGAAATCCCAAATTATGACCTCCACTTCCATTTGCTTTGTCATGAATTGGGGGGGGCATGCTAAGGGTATACTGTATTTTTAACATGGCTACTTGCCAATGTGCAAGAGACACCAATCCCTAATGTAGATCAAGAGTTTTATATAGATGTGTCACAGGTTTATCAAAATGAAGTACCTTATACAGGTTATTTATTCAATAGTTGATCAATATAAGGTGGTACAAAGTAAAGCTTTGCCTTCTAGGATGTCTACTTGAGAAGCTGAATTGAAAGCACTCGCTGACGTGTGTGTAATCGCTGAACATTTGACAGAAAATACTTTCACAGATAGCCGCTATGCATTTGGCATCTGCCATGATTATGGTCCCATATGGAAGAGCAGACAGTTTGTTGGTTCCTCTGGTAAGCCCATTAAAAATGCAGAATTGGTGGCCCAGCTCCTTAGAGCATTGGAGCTGCCTAAGAAAGTTGCTATAGTGAAAGTGCAAGCTCACACAAAGGAGCGCACTAAGGAAGCCGAAGGCAACAACCGAGCTGATATTGCAGCCAAGGCTGCTTTGTTCCCTCTTCCCGCAGGAACATACACTGTACAGGTGTCAGGGGAGGTGGATCTACAATTACTTCAGAACCTGCAAGATCAGGCCTCTGCACCAGAAAAGGAAGAGTGGCAAAGGCACGCAGGCGTGAAGGAAGAAGATGGATTGTGGAGAGCGGATGATAGGTATTGCTTGCCCAGGGCATTGTTCCCTATGGTGTGCTCCCTCTCCCATGGATTAACACTCCAATCCAAGGATGGAATGGTAAGCCAGGTAAAAGCAAGTTGGGTCGCACCAGGGTTCCATTATGCAGCTGCAAAATTCGTACAGGGGTGTGTAATCTGCGCATGCCACAATGTGGGAAAAACAGTAAAGGTGCCACTAAAGTGCACCCCGAGGCCATTGTACCCTTTTCAGCGACTGCAGATTGATTTCATTCAGCTTCCAAGGGAAGGCAACTATGAATATGTGCTGGTATGTGTGGATCTTTTCTCAAATTGGCCAGAAGCATGGCCTTGTGCTCATGCAAATGCACGTACTGTGGTTAAAAAGTTAATATCTGAAGTTGTTTGCAGATTTGGAGTACCAGAGGTAATCGAAAGTGACCGAGGTAGTCACTTTACGTCACAAGTGTGCCAAGGAATCACCCGAGCCTTAGGAATGGAGCATGGGATAGTGATGTGTCAAAATGATGGGCTAATAAATTTATCCAGTACCATAGCTATATTGCCCAGGTCAGAAATCTATCCAATTGCTGGATTTGTTCACATGCCCCAATTGCTGTAAAAACTATGCAATATTTTGTAACTCTATTGAGAGAGAGAGGCAGTTTACGTAGATGAAGAAACCAGAGAAGGTCAATATGGAGATGGAGCTGTTGAGATGTCTATAAGTATAAATACTGACCCAGAATGCTAGTCATTACGATATTATAGGGCAGTCACTACAGATTTAGACGACTCTTGGTGTCTTTACACTGCCACTACCAGGTTAGTTTCAATGACAATAGCTGTTCTTAATAAATTTCAGTTTATAAACATAGTATGTGGGAGTAATGCATATAGGTGGATTCCTAAAGGAGCTGAAGGTGCATGTACACTGGCTAGGTTAGAGCCGGCCACCTGGGTATGGAATGAGAATGATTTCCCTTATAAAAATGTCCCTGATCACATGATAGCAAAGCGTAGTGCACCCTCTCCCCAGCCACCCAAGCATTTAATGCACACTCCATGGTATCTTAAAAAACTGGGATGGTCCTCACTGGTCCGTTGGGAGTTATGTTCGGAACTCTAAGGAATGCTCAGATGATAGAGGAATTGGGTGATATCTTTGATAATGTGACTGAGTATTTATTTGATGCCATTAATGTAGGATCTGCTTATATGAGACAGCTCATTGTTATAACTAACCAACACTCTATGGTGCTCGACTATGTCACAGCATCTCAAGGGGGATTCTGTCAGGTAGTGGGACCCGCCTGCTGCCACTATATAGATCCATCCGGACTGATGAGAGTCACTCATGACATAGAACAAGCTAGGCTGATAAAGGAAGGAATACGGAAGGTTAATTCCCTGGAGGACCTGCCCCTCCCTGAACGGCTCGCATGGTTAAAGCCTTTGAATTTGTTTAAAGGGATAGGCGGATGGATATCAGGAATAATTCATTTTCTAATTCAAGCAGTCTTTGTAATATTGGTTATTGCAGTGATGATAAGATTATTTGTTTTACTCATAAAGAAAATTCTTGGTTCTAATTGTAAATATTTTCCAGGTAAACATAAAGCTAGAATCAATACTGACTCTGATATAAAGCAAACCCAAGTGATGACGACCTTCATAACCACCGTTCAGCGTGAATGTATATTCTGCAACAAGCAAACGTCAGTAGACCTGGCTGATTGTCTGCATTGTGGAAAACCGCTGGTCTGAGCAAAGACAAAGGCTCTACAAAGAACTACAACGATGAAGATTACATGCATTATGGACTTTAAATGATTAAATGATTAACACTTACCAATGAATAAAGATATAAAAAATGTATATATACATACTAATATATCAAAATATATGTTATAATATATCTTATTAACATGTTACACACAAAACAGACATAAACTCCCCTCAATAAAATCTGTATTCCTCTGAGATAGGGCAATAAATGAAAGAGAAGTAGGGAAAGGAGGTCTGATTCCCAGGTATAATCTGAATGGATACACAGCAGGACTGGTGTCCCATGATATACATAGGACAAGCCGTGTATTTTCTGAAGTAGGGTTATCTTGCAGGCCTTGGATAAAGGCAAGGATAGATAGAGGTAGGTAGACAGAATGATAAAAAGAGGGGAGTTGTCAAAGAAATGGTTAATCTTAGTTTCTAAAGTCCAGAAAAATAACTGAAAAATAACTTGCAACTCATGACACAATTTTAATTGTTATCATCTGTCTACGTGGTTAGGAGATTCTGCCAAGTGGTCAGTTCCAAAAATTCTCTCTTTTCTCAGAATAATGTCTAAAATGTCAAGGCCAAGTATTCTGGCCTATTAGTATTACCGGACGTAGTTCCACGAATTGTTAAATTGATATCAAGGAAGTGCCATACTCCCGTCATCCCCAATTAGACACATAATATATCATTTTGTCATATCTGTTATATAACTATTGTTTTTGCCAACTATCCACCATTTCGAAGTTGTTACACAACATTACGGAAGTATCCATATTTGTTCATTTCCTCTTTCTGATTCACTATAAAAGATCTACCCTGACCCTCCCAATAAAGGAGATTAACTTGAAAGACAAGCCACCTGTGTCTCTCTCTTTATTCTTCCACTTCTAGGATCCTAGGTAAGAGAAGCTCTAAATGAGCTTTACCCGAGGTTGGTGACCATAAGAAAAAATCCCGGCGCTGACACATCTTCCTATGTTTGTCGCTACCTCCTCTCTGTATGTGTGCCACGGCTGGGTAGTGACCCTGGAAGATCTGAAGTCACAGCAGCTATTATCCCAGTGGGTCAGTGGAGGGTGAGACTCTGTAATGTGCCCCATCTTGGGTACTGTGCGGGGACTGTTCTATGTGTTATCTGCCTGTTCTGTGGTAGAATAAAGCATTGCCCACACTGTCTTACCCTCACCCTGTGTTGTCTGAGTAGCGTTTTGCCCATGTTAAAAGGAGATCGGGAGTTCGGCAGGACGATCCCTAGTTCATGTGGTTTTGTCTAGCGGGCGGCGCTCATAGCATTCCAGCAGTGACAAGCATAGAGGTCTGCTGGAGACCACTGGTTATCATGCCAACCCATCGGTGACCCATGATCATGTGGTGGGGTCACCGATGGGTAGGATTTTTGATGCGCTTGCTGGAAGTGCGCATTAAATGTCGCTGTCAGAGGCTGTTAGGGGCAAATGGCAGATGTTCAAAACAGCTGACATGTGCCAGAAAAGATGTGGGCTCACCGCCGGAGCCCACATCAAAGAGAGGAAGTACATTTACACCTGATGTCGGAAAGGAGTTAAAGGGGATTGTTTTTACAGAGACAGAAGTGGTAATCAATCAGGCTGCCACGAGAAGTGGTGAGTTCTCCTTCAATGGAAGTCTTCAAACAGAGGCTGGACAGACATCTGACTGGGATGATTTAGCGAATCCTGCTTTGAGCAGGGGGTTGGACCAGATGGCCCAGGAGGTCCCTTCCAACTCTACGATTCTATGATTCTATGATTCTATGTATACATACAAATAATTACAAAAATACACAGCTTCTAATGGTAAATAGTATAGAGTTACCACAAGAAAATATAATTTGTGTAAACCATGTATAGATATAAAAATTCAGGCAAATGTCAAATGTAGCGCCATCTAGTGGCTATGTGCAAAAGTGCCATCATAGAGTAACATGTATCCTAAGAGAGCGTCACTATCAAGGTGGAGATGAGATAAGTGCACCGTATTTATTGAGTGTAAGATAAATCCATACATAGATATATGTAACCGGATTGTAGATCTATCACTGGATATCAGTGTATGAGGGGAATAGATCCTGTGCACTTATAGATGAATAGCTTATATAATGAGAGGACACAGAGCAAAGGGTATAAATAGTGAGAGAATAAAGAGCTGACAGCGCATTACATCCCTGGAATACAGATAGGAGATATAAAGTGCAGCCAGTGCTATATGGGATATCCCAGGAATACAGCACAGCCCATATAGTGTAAAGGAGGAACCATCCTAACAAGAGATGGGGATTACAGATCCTACAGACGACATGCCGGGAGTGTACAGAGAAAGATGGCAGATTCACCACTGTTCCCTCTTACTGGTGTTTCGCCACGTCAGCTTCCTCAGAGGGTACGGATAAGTGTTTCCAACACACCAAGGTCCTGCACTAATCCAGGCAAGGGGGGTAACTCTGGGGTAAAGTGGGGGTGTTCCTAAAGGAATTGGGGCTGTTCCCCGGTCACATCTTCCCCAGTGAAGCAGGAGGATCAGGATGAAAGCCTGTTGGTAAGACCAAGATGAATAATGCTGCATCTGGTAGCGATCAGTCAGGTAAAGTGAAAGTGAGGGGGGTCCGGAAACAAAACAATGCAGGTGAAAAGAGCCAAATGTGACCCCACCGAGTGACCAGTGAGAGTGCAACTGTGCAACGGGTAAGAAAAGAGAATAAACAGTGATATGGTAAAGATATAAAGAGAAAAGCAGCTTAATAACAGTGATGATAATAAAATCTATGGGAAGTGTTTGTGGTGAAGTGTATACACTCCTAGAAATGTTTCCTCTACAATATAGAGATATAAATGATCAGTATTAGGACGTGTAACAAAGAGGAATCTGTTATTTTATAGAGAGAATGTAATGAGCAATAAATGACGGGAATAATCGGGAATGACATTGTTATTAATAATATAATGAGATCCCAGCACCTGACACTTCCCGGGATATATGGGCTTATATTAGAATCCCAATTACCAACCGGAAAGATAAAAACAAAGGGAAAAGGGCGGAACAAAAAACAAGCCCCAAACACCTCATAACCCACAATGTAAGGGCAGAAAAATACCGGAAATATAAGTTTCTATTCACACTGCAATATTAGTCACCTGTGATCTGTGTCTCTCCCAGAAGAGAAGTCATCACAGCGTCATTCCCCGTAATAACCGTATAGAGGAGGAAATGATGGCGGAGAGAGCGTCCATTGTTAGAATAGTGGGGAGACACAGATGGGGTCCAATGCTCCTGACTGTCCGGATGTCTAGAGGATCGTCACCATCGGAGAGTAAAGTGCAGATCGGCGATCTTGTGACCGGTGTATTATGGGGAGATAAGAAACAAATAAGACACATTGAGTCAGAGAAACCTGTTTTTTGTAATAAAGAGTGTAGAGAACGAATTCCACCAAACCCCCTATAGGAAAGGGGAGAAGCGGAGAACTTCATCTACACCATTAGGATGTAAGGGATTTAATTGCCGGATCCATTTACTTTCTAATTGTGACCAGTAGTGATGGGCGTATCCCCCGATGACCGATATCGGTGGGTTCACCCGAGTTTTTTTGTAAAGTTTGATCTCAGGGCCGGAGATGACTCGAACTTGCGTCCGAACCCCGAGCTTGGACTTTACAGATATGGGACGGGGCAGGGGGCTGTAAAACAAAGCATACAATTAACAATAAACATTATAATTATACATACTGGTCCAGCGACGCGTCCTCCCGTCTCCCAACCGCATCTTGTTATGATGAGTCACCGAAGGAGGAAAAAACAAAATACTAGCTAAGTCCAGAAAAACCAGAGAGGTTGGCAGCTATCGGATTGCAGACCCCTGAACCTATCCACAACAACTAGCAGTAGCCGTGGGGGGTTCCTACGGTGCCCTAGACCCCTCGATCACAGCCAGAGAACTACATAGCCTAAAGACAGAAAGGGGAAAAACTAAACTGCCCCAGAGCAGACCCCAAAACAATAGGCAGCCCCCAACATATAATGACGGTGAAGCAAGATGAAAACACTAACACAGATAGAAAGATAGGTTGAGCAAATGATGGGGCCCAAGCTAACAAAATAGGACAGGATAGGAAAGCCGCTGTCTGCCATCCGCAAAAACCCTATCCAAAATGTGCCAACCGACTGATAGGAAAAAGAGGCCCTGAAGTCGCTAGGCTTCAAAAGACTATATCAGCACTCAGGTATATACTGAAGACAGAGCAAAAGATCAACAGATCAGAGACAAAAATGGAATTCAGCTCACCCCCGGCCGGGGATGGCAGAACTCCCAAAAAAACAAGGCAAAACAAAAACAAAACGGAAGTGTACAAAGCAGACCAGAAAAACTTAGCTTTGAGATGCAGGAATCAGACTGGTCTCCAAGAATCCAGCAGGATCACCAGCAAGGCAGAAGGGCGTCGGCTGCCTTATATCCAGTCCTCAATTCCAGCCACCCAGTCATCATCTAGCTGCCCAGGTGTTTGGTAATCAATCTCACTACCTTCCTTCACCAGAGGAGGGAGTTCATCAGACCTCAACGGTGAAGGGAAAAATGAACTCACAACAGTACCTCCCCCTTGAGGAGGGGTCACCGAACCCTCATCCATGCCACCAGGGCGATCTGGGTGAGCCCGATGATAGGCACGCACCAATCTTTCGGCATGAATATCAGAGGCAGAGACCCAGGAATTATCCTCCTGACCATAACCCTTCCACTTAACCAAATACTGGAGTCTCCGTCTAGCCAGACGGGAATCCAGTATCTTCTCTACCTCATATTCTATGTTACCTTCAACCAATACAGGGTTAGGAGGTGCCACCACAGGAACTACTGGTTCAACAAACCTCTTCAACAAGGACTTATGAAACACATTATGAATTTTAAATGTGACAGGAAGAGCCAACCGAAAGGAGACCGGATTAATAATCTCCAAAATCTCCAATAAATCTAGGCTTAAACTTAGGAGAAGCCACCTTCATAGCGATATTTTTTGATGACAACCAAACCATATCACCCACCTTAAACTGGGGACCAACGATCCTACGCAGGTTGGTAAACCGCTGGGCCTTTTCCTGGGAGAGAGACAACTTATCCACTACTTGGTCCCAGATCTGGTGCATTCTCTCCACCACAGTGTCAACACCTGGGCACGCAGAAGGCTCCACCTGCCCTGAAGAAAATTGAAGGTGAAACCCAAAGTTACAAAAAAAAGGTGATATCAAAGTGGCAGAACTAACTCTATTATTTAAAGCAAATTCGGCCAAGGGCAAAAATGAAACCCAATCATCCTGATCGGCAGAAATAAAACATCTCAAATACGACTCCAAAGTCTGGTTTGTTCTCTCCGTCTGCCCATTGGTCTGAGGGTGAAACGCAGAGGAGAAGGACAACTGAATTCCCAGCTTGGAACAGAAAGTCCTCCA
This sequence comes from Dendrobates tinctorius, assembly GCF_039654945.1. Taxonomy (NCBI): domain Eukaryota; kingdom Metazoa; phylum Chordata; class Amphibia; order Anura; family Dendrobatidae; genus Dendrobates; species Dendrobates tinctorius. The sequence goes on from NW_027361685.1 coordinate 11,143,285, forward strand.
AAATCTAGACACAAACTGAACTCCTCTGTCAGATACAATGTTCTCAGGAATCCCGTGCAAGCGAACCACCTGTTGCAAAAACAAGGGCACCAACTCAGAGGAAGATGGCAACTTAAGGAGTGGTACAAGATGGACCATCTTAGAGAATCTATCACAAATCACCCAAATAACAGTCATTCTCTGAGAGACAGGCATCTCAGAGATAAAATCCATTGAAATATGGGTCCATGGCCTCCTGGGCACCGGCAAAGGCATCAACAAGCCACTAGAGCGAGAGCAAGGTTTAGACTGCACAAAATTCCTGACATCATGAGACAAGGCGGGCCACCAAAAAGACCAACTCACCAGATCTCTAGTACCAAAAATACCTGGATGACCAGCCAATGCAGAGCAATGAACTTCAGACATCACTCTCTTCCTCCACTGGTCAGGAACATACAACTTTCCACTGGGACAACGCTCAGGTTTGTCCTCCTGAAACTCTTCCAGAGCACATCTCAAATCGGGCGGGATGGCAGAAAGAACTACCCCCTCACCTAAGATGGTAGCAGGCTTAGTCACAACAGGAGAATCGGCAAGGAAACTCCTAGAGAGGGCGTCTGCCTTGACATTCTTAGTGCCCGGAAGAAAAGAGACCACAAAATCAAAACGTGTGAAAAACAAGGCCCACCTAGCCTTTCTAGGATTCAAGCGCTTGGCCGACTCCAGGTAAATCAAATTCTTGTGGTCAGTAAGGACCACGACTTGGTGTTTGGCTCCCTCCAACCAATGTCTCCACTCCTCAAATGCCCATTTCATGGCCAACAGTTCCCGATTCCCCACATCATAGTTACGTTCGGATGGGGAGAACTTTCGGGAAAAGAAAGCACAAGGATTCATTTTAGATGTCACAGGATCTTTTTGGGACAACACCGCTCCTGCACCAATCTCAGAACCGTCCACCTCCACCTGAAACGGGAGTGAGACATCAGGTTGCCGCAAAACCGGAGCAGAAGTGAATCTTCGCTTCAGCTCCTGAAAGGATGAAACAGCCTCCGGAGACCAATTCAGCACATCAGCACCCTTCCTAGTCAAATCAGTCAATGGCTTGGCAATACCAGAAAAATTAGCTATAAATTTCCGATAAAAATTAGCAAAACCCAAAAACTTCTGGAGGGCCTTCAAAGAGGTGGGCTGAACCCAATCATAAATGGCCTGTACCTTGGCCGGGTCCATTTCAATAGTTGACGGAGACAAAATAAATCCCAAAAATGAAATCCTCTGTACCCCAAAAATGCATTTCGAACCCTTGACATACAGGGAATTCTCCATCAAAATCCGGAACACAGTCCGAACATGTTCCACATGAGAGTCCCAATTCTTGGAGAAGATCAAAATATCATCCAGATAGATAATCAAAAATGTATCCACAAAGTCTCGGAATATATCGTTCATGAAGCACTGGAAGACAGAAGGGGCATTAGTGAGCCCAAAAGGCATCACCAGGTACTCAAAATGTCCCTCCGGAGTATTAAACGCCGTCTTCCATTCATTCCCATGCTTAATGCGAATAAGATTATACGCCCCCCTGAGGTCAAGCTTGGTAAACCAGCAAGCACCTTTAACTCTGGAGAATAGATCAGAAATCAGGGGTAACGGATACTGATAGAGTTGAGCGAAACGGGTCGAAAAATTTCAAAAGTCGCCGACTTTTGGCAAAGTCGGGTTTCATGAAACGAAACCTGACCCTAGGATGAGGTCGGCCACGAGGTCGGCGACTTACGCGCCAAAGTCGCGTTTCAAAAGTTTGTTTTGCGCTCTTTTTCAGCCAATCAGGATCCACGGACACTGTGGGCAACGTGATGACATAGGCAGGGGTCACCACCATCTTTCAGAAGGGCATGCAAGTGATTGGCTTGCTTTGGTGGGCGTCACAGGGGGTATAAAAGGGCGTGCACGCCGACCGCCATCTTACTTCTGCCGATCTCAGTATAGGGAGAGGTTGCTGCTGATTCTGTAGGGAGAGCGTTAGGCAGGGAAGAAGACAAAAAAACTGCTTCTGCTGCTAGCGATTTGGCCTGCACAACACACCAGTCACTGTGTGTGCAGTGCAAGGGGAGGCTATATAGTGGTGTATCAGTGGTGTTGGTTGTTGGGCTGCCTTCTAAGGCTTCCTGACATTCCTGCATTGCTGTTTACCCACTGCTCCGCAAACTGCTTTTTTAAAAGCAATCCCAATTTTTTTTTTGTCCTGCTGAGAAGAAAAAAAAACTGCTTCTGCTGCTAGCAATTTGGCCTGCACAACACACCAGTCACTGTGTGTGCAGTGCAAGGGGAGGCTATATTGTGGTGTATCAGTGGTGTTGGTTGTTGGGCTGCCTTTTAAGGCTTCCTGACAGGCTGGCATTGCTGTTTACCCACTGCTCTGCAAACTGCTTTTTTAAAAGCAATCCAATCTCCCTTATCCTCTAGTCACTTTTGTCACAGCTGTGCCATCGAGCCTGTCACATAGCGCTCAGATATTCATTGGGCCTCACACAATCCAAAAGTGCCCAGTGTCCAAAAGTATGTGCAGAGATTCAAAATCTCCCTTATCCTCTAGTCACTTTTGTCACAGCTGTGCCATCGAGCCTGTCACATAGCGCTCAGATATTCATTGGGCCTCACACAATCCAAAAGTGTCCAGTGTCCAAAAGTGTGTGCAGAGATTCAAAATCTCCCTTATCCTCTAGTCACTTTTGTCACAGCTGTGCCATCGAGCCTGTCACATAGCGCTCAGATATTCATTGGGCCTCTCACAATCCAAAAGTGTCCAGTGTCCAAAAGTGTGTGCAGAGATTCAAAATCTCCCTTATCCTCTAGTCACTTTTGTCACAGCTGTGCCATCGAGCCTGTCACATAGCGCTCAGATATTCATTGGGCCTCACACAATCCAAAAGTGTCCAGTGTCCAAAAGTGTGTGCAGAGATTCAAAATCTCCCTTATCCTGTAGTCACTTTTGTCACAGCTGTGCCATCGAGCCTGTCACATAGCGCTCAGATATTCATTGGGCCTCACACAATCCAAAAGTGTCCAGTGTCCAAAAGTGTGTGCAGAGATTCAAAATCTCCCTTATCCTCTAGTCACTTTTGTCACAGCTGTGCCATCGAGCCTGTCACATAGCGCTCAGATATTCATTGGGCCTCACACAATCCAAAAGTGTCCAGTGTCCAAAAGTGTGTGCAGAGATTCAAAATCTCCCTTATCCTCTAGTCACTTTGGTCACAGCTGTGCCATCGAGCCTATCACATAGCGCTCAGATATTCATTGGGCCTCACACAATCCAAAAGTGTCCAGTGTCCAAAAGTGTGTGCAGAGATTCAAAATCTCCCTTATCCTCTAGTCACTTTTGTCACAGCTGTGCCATCGAGCCTGTCACATAGCGCTCAGATATTCATTGGGCCTCACACAATCCAAAAGTGTCCAGTGTCCAAAAGTGTGTGCAGAGATTCAAAATCTCCCTTATCCTCTAGTCACTTTGGTCACAGCTGTGCCATCGAGCCTGTCACATAGCGCTCAGATATTCATTGGGCCTCACACAATCCAAAAGTGTCCAGTGTCCAAAAGTGTATGCAGAGATTCAAAATCTCCCTTATCCTCTAGTCACTTTGGTCACAGCTGTGCCATCGAGCCTGTCACATAGCGCTCAGATATTCATTGGGCCTCACACAATCCAAAAGTGTCCAGTGTCCAAAAGTGTGTGCAGAGATTCAAAATCTCCCTTATCCTCTAGTCACTTTGGTCACAGCTGTGCCATCGAGCCTTTCACATAGCGCTCAGATATCAGTGGGCCTCACACAATCCAAAAGTGTCCAGTGTCCACAAGTGTGTGCAGAAATTCAAAATCTCCCCTGTCCTATAGACACCTTGTACCTTGTTTTACATTACTATATAGTTTGTTGGATTTTGTCTACATTTCTACCAAAAATGAGGAAGGCTGGTGGAAGAGGCTGTGGAATTGGGCGGGGGTTGGCAGCTGGTTATGATGGTGTTGGTGGTGGATCTGATGGTAGTGGCAAGAGCAAAATAGGACCGAATGCAGGAGGTGTTGAGCCTGCGTCATCGTCTGGCTACATAAGGCCTTGAACGCTTAGTTTTCTAGGAGTTGGCAAACCGCTTTTAAAGCCAGAGCATCAGGAAAAAGTTTTGTCTTACATTGCTGACTCAGCCTCCAGCTCTATCGCCTCCTCTTCTTCAGTTGTAAAAAGTAAAAGCACTGAGTCGTCATTGGAGGCTCATGTTCATGAACCACACCTTTCCTTGTGTCCTTCACCCCAGCCAAGATTGAAGGATGACGCAGGCCATACTTCTGATTACTCCATGGAGCTGTTTTCACATACCATGCCTGGATTATCAAGTGAAATGGTGAATTACCCAGGCCAAGATGAATCTGACATGGAGTGCACTGATGCACAGCCGCTGATGGATGATTCTGCTGGTACATTCACTCAGAGCACTACATTGTCCTCGCAGTGTACAGAGCCAGATTCTGACCATGATGAGACTCAGGTGCCCCTTCCCGCACACTATACCACCATACACGGTGACACAGAGGAAGGTGCACATGACATAGAAGAGGAGGTGATGGATGACCCAGTTGTTGACTCAGATTGGCATCCATTGGGGGAAGAGGGTGCTGCTTCCAATAGCTCAGATGAGGAGTATCCACAGCAGACATCGACATCGCAACAGCTATTATCTGGCAGGCCCGGAGCACTCCAAAGACAGGTTCCAAACATCAAAAGAGTTGCTGGACAGCTTGTCCAGAGGGTCAAAAGATCACAGCGTGCTAGGCCGCAAAATGTCTGCCAAAGTAGGAAGAGTGCAGTGTGGCACTTTTTTGAACAAAATCCTCATGATCAGGCCAAGGTTATCTGTAAGAAGTGCGCAAAAACCTTTAGCCGAGGGAAAAATCTGAAAAATTTGAATACCAGTTGCATGCTTAGACATTTAACCAGCATGCACTTGCAAGCGTGGACACAACACCAAACCTCAAGTGCCACATGTGCAACTGATCACAACGAAGGTAGTCAGCAACGCTACATTGTTTCCCCCACTGTAAGCCCACCGGTTAGCACAGCAGCAAATGTTGAGGTGTCGTTGCAAGGCCACAGCAGTCAGGGAATCCCACTGTTATATCAACGAAAGACTGATTCTAGGCCATCAGAAAGAACACCAACTCCATCACCATCATCAACCCTCTCTCAGTCCGCCCTGTCCACCACTACTTCCACCATATGCAGCTCTCAAGTCCAGCTCACCCTCCCAGACACTATGAGTAGGTCAAGAAAGTACTCAGTCTCTCATCCGCGTACACTGGGTTTGAACGCCCACATTGCCAAACTAATCTCGTTTGAGATGATGCCCTTTCGGTTGGTGGAAAGCACAGCTTTCCGCGAACTCATGGCCTATGCAGTACCACGCTATGACCTACCCAGTCGCCACTTCTTCTCTCGCAAAGCCATCCCAGCCCTCCACCATCATGTGAAAGACCGCATTGTCCATGCACTCAAGCAGTCAGTGAGCGGAAAGGTGCACCTCACAACTGATGCATGGTCCAGTCGGCATGGCCAGGGCCGTTACGTGTCCATCACTGCGCACTGGGTTAATGTGGTGGATGCAGGGTCCACAGGGGACAGCGGTGGTGGGACAGTGCTGCCTAACCCACGGTATAGGAAACAGTTGGCTGTATGCGTTCGACCCTCCTCCTCCTCCTCCTCCAGAAGCGAAAGCTCGTCCACAGAGCGCAGTCGTACGAGCACTCCATCTGCAGCTGCCACTGTTGCACACGATGTGTCCCCCTATCGAGCAGCTAGTGGAAAGCGTCAGCAGGCTGTGTTGCAGATGATGTGTTTGGGCAACAGACACACCGCCGAGGTGCTGGCCGAGTACTTGAAGCGACAAACTGAGTCATGGCTGGGCAGTGTACATCTTGAGGCAGGCAAGGTAGTTAGTGATAACGGCCGTAATTTTGTGGCAGCCATAGCCCTTTCAAAACTCAGCCATATACCTTGCTTGGTTCACACCTTGAACCTGGTGGTGCAGTGCTTCCTCAAAAATTATCCGGAGTTAACAGCCCTGCTCCAGAAGGTGCGAAGACTGTGCGCGCACATCCGCCGGTCGCCTGTACACTCCGTTCGTATGCAGAAGCTGCAGCGATTGCTCCACCTTCCCAACCACCGCCTCATTATCGACATTGCAACAAGGTGGAACTCCACCCTGCACATGGTGGAGCGGCTGTGCGAGCAGAGGCAGGCCATAATGCATTTGTGGGAGGATACACGGCCAGGCACTTTGAGAGCAGACATGGAGTTGACAGGTGTGCAGTGGTCGAAGCTGAAAGACCTCTGTAAAGTCCTTCAGTGTTTTGAGGAATGCACACGGCTGGTAAGCGCAGACGATGCCATCCTAAGCATGAGCATCCCACTTATGCGTCTGCTCATGCAAACTTTGACGCACCTTAAGGAGCAGGCGTCTGCAGCCAATGTTGATGAGGAGGGAATCCTTGATGACATTCAGCCATTGTCTGCTCAGGGACCTCTCCTGGACGAGGTGGAGGAAGAAGAGGAGGAGGAGGAGGAAGATGGGGATGATTACTTAGGGGAGGAGGATGCATCTCGTGGGGCAAGTGAAAATGTTGGCGTGGCAAGGTATGGTACAGGGTTTGTGCGTGACTGGAGGGATGTGGATTTGCCAGAAAGTGCTCCTCCAACCAGCACTCGCAGTGCATCATTGACACCGGGAACATTGGCCCACATGTCAGATTATGCCTTGCAGATCCTAAAAAGGGACCCACGCATTGCCAAAATGATGAACGATGACGACTACTGGTTGGCCAGCATCCTGGATCCACGCTATAAAGGCAAATTACAAAACATCATGTCACAGGAGAACCTTGACCTAATATTGGCTAATAAACAAGCAACTCTGGTAAATCGGTTGCTTGAGGCATTCCCAGCACACAGCAGCGGTGATGGTTCTCACACGAGCCGTACGGGCCGGGGGCAGCTTGGCAGAGGTGTTCATGGTGCACACAGCAGAAGTGGCGTTGGAGACAGGGGTTTCATGACAATGTTGTGGACTGATTTTTCAAGTACCGCTCACACAACTGGTAATACTGCATCGATGGAAAGTGACAGGAGACAGCAGTTGTCAACTATGGTTACAAACTACTTTTCCTCCCATATCGATGTTCTCCCACACAGGTCATTCCCCTTTGACTATTGGGCCGCTAAACTGGACACCTGGCCTGAATTGGCACAATATGCCTTACAGGAGCTCGCTTGTCCAGCTGCAAGTGTGCTATCGGAAAGAGTCTTCAGTGCAGCTGGATCAATCCTGACAGAAAAAAGGACCCGTCTGTCAACCCAAAATGTGGATGATCTAACCTTCATTAAAATGAACCACGCATGGGTTTCCAAGGATTTTGTCCCACCTTCCTCTGATGACACATAGGGTGACAGAAAAATGGCTTGCTTTGGTCCACCTCTTCCTGGGACTTGACCTATTTCACCTTTTGCATCAGCTGAATGTCCAACATCAACATATGCCACTTTCTAAAACTCCCTAACTGTGCTGCCTCCCCCCCCATGGCCGGAGTCACCACCTAGCACACGACACCGTGCGAGTGCCGTTGCCCTGGACAGGTGGGTAGGCCGACTCTTGGGAGCGGGCACTGGTACAGGGTCCTTCATAGAGCAATCAAGTGTCTCTGACGGTGGTGGTGCACACCCGCCGTCAGACACACCGCTGTACTATGAGGGGCCCAGTGCCAGTACCGACGCCCACGAGTGGGCCCCCCTTGCTTGGGCAGGGCCCCAGCATTTGCAATCTTTACCTCTCCCTGCTCCTCTGCTGTGTAGTCTGGGCCGTCAAATCCATACTGTGCCTGACACCGTCTGAGCCTGCCTCCTGAGACATATATTTTGAATGTGTACGCTATCCATACATGTTATCCGGGGATACGGTACCCTTTCTAACCTTTGTGCAATGACGTGCAATCCATACTGGGCCTAACACCGTCTGAGCCTGCCTCCTGAGACATATATTTTTAATGTGTACGCTATCCATACATGTTATCCGGGGATACGGTACCCTTTCTAACCTTTGTGCAATCACGTGCAATCCATACTGGGCCTAACACCGTCTGAGCCTGCCTCTTGAGACATATATTTTGAATGTGTACGCCATCCATACATGTTATCTGGGGATACGGTACCCTTTCTAACCTTTGTGCAATCACGTGCAATCCATACTGGGCCTAACACCGTCTGAGCCTGCCTCCTGAGACATATATTTTGAATGTGTACGCTATCCATACATGTTATCCGGGGATACGGTACCCTTTCTAACCTTTGTGCAATCACGTGCAATCCATACTGGGCCTAACACCGTCTGAGCCTGCCTCCTGAGACATATATTTTGAATGTGTACGCTATCCATACATGTTATCCGGGGATACGGTACCCTTTCTAACCTTTGTGCAATCACGTGCAATCCATACTGGGCCTAACACCGTCTGAGCCTGCCTCCTGAGACATATATTTTGAATGTGTACGCTATCCATACATGTTATCCGGGGATACGGTACCCTTTCTAACCTTTGTGCAATCACGTGCAATCCATACTGGGCCTAACACCATCTGAGCCTGCCTCCTGAGACATATATTTTGAATGTGTACGCTATCCATACATGTTATCCGGGGATACGGTACCCTTTCCAACCTTTGTGCAATCACGTGCAATCCATACTGGGCCTAACACCGTCTGAGTCTGCCTCCTGAGACATATATTTTGAATGTGTACGCTATCCATACATGTTATCCGGGGATACGGTACCCTTTCTAACTTTTGTGCAATCACGTGCAATCCATACTGGGCCTAACACCGTCTGACCCTGCCTCCTGATGTATAGACATATATTTTGAATGTGTACGCTATCCATACATGTTATCCGGGGATACGGTATCCTTTCTAACCTTTGTGCAATCACGTGCAATCCATACTGGGCCTAACACCGTCTGAGCCTGCCTCCTGAGACATATATTTTGAATGTGTACGCTATCCATACATGTTATCTGGGGATACGGTACCCTTTCTCACCTTTGTGCAATCACGTGTAATCCATACTGGGCGTGAGAACGGCTGGCGAGCTGTTAAGCAAGCTACAGCACCTGTGGTTTGCACACGTAAGTTTTTCATTTTTTCAGGAATGACGGTTAGGCCTAATTCCGGAACTGCGGTTGACCTGCACTTACTGGGAAATCATTGTTCGCGGGTAACAATTGTAATCAGTGATCCCCATCACTAACGTTGTTCAGCGGGTTATCTGCACCTGTAAGCGACAAACGCTGGCCTTTTCAGTGTAGCGCACATGCAGCCACGGACATGTAAGGGCATGACACACCAGTTATTGGCCAATCTCATGTGCCAGAGCCTCACGTGTCCCTCTAGTAAGCCGGACTCGGACCGCGGGGCATGACGGAGTCTCGTTCGTTAACGGAATTAAGCTTGCAATGTGTGCATCTGTTCTGTAGCTGGCATGGTTGAGGTTTCCCAGGTGGAGTCGAATTTAACCGTAGGCTCCACTCCTGGTGGTGCCCTTCTGGACATTCCTTTAAGGTTCAGCTTTGCAACCATACTGCCCACGTAAAACAAACACTTTGCCTTCATGAACGCTGTTTGGAGGGTCATGACTCGTGGGAATAAAGCCGCCCAATCAGTTAACCTGCTAGAGAGATCGTTCGTTGCTCCCAAGCATGACATCACACTCCCTAGGAGGAAGGTAATGCCACTGTGGCGACCGTACTCCTGGGGGCGACACAAGTGCACTGATGCCCAGCCACTGCTCGATGAATCTGCTGGTACATTGACCCAGACCACTACATTCCCCTCGCACGCTACACGACCTGAATCTGACCCTGATGAAACTCAGGTTACCCTTCCCATATACAGTTCCATCTTACACGGTGACAAAGAGGAAGCTGCAGATGAAAGTGCAGGTTCGGCCCACCCGCCATCAGACACACCACCGTACTATCAGGGGCCCTGTGCCAGTGCCGTCGCCAACGAGTGGGCCCCCCCCTGCTTGCTCAGGATCACAGCACTTGCAAAGTTGAAATACTGTGCAGTGAGATGGAAGATGGGGACGACGAGGAATCCAGACAAGTACAGGGATTCCCTAGCGAGGAGACTTATTTGATTGTTTTCAATGTTGGGACAGCAATTTTTGGGGAGCACTATACTCTGGAGAATGATAGATGGGGCCCATCATACACTGGAACATTCCAAAGGTGGACATCAGACACTGGAGCAGCATTTACAGGGCCCATTATACACTAGAGCATTAGAAATGGGGCCCATTATGTTTGGAGCATTATTTGGGCCCATAAGACAGTGGAGCTTCATCCATGGGGACCAACATATACTGTAGCATTATGTGGAGCTCATCATATACTGTTTCAAACATTATATGGGACCAATGATTCTGTATGGAGAAATAGATGGGCCTCGTCATGAGATGTAAAAAGTGAGGTATTTTTCATTGTACTATACCGCTATTTATCTGCCGTATCGGAGCATGATGAGTTGTGGTATGTGTTAAAGGGGCGCTCTTTCGCCCAGGGCACATGAAAACCTGCAGCCAGCCCTCCCCCCCACAACTTTAGCCAAATAACCCCCATTTTTCAGTGCGTAACTTGTATTATGAAGTTAATTAAGGTTGACAAGCTTAAGTAAGAAGAATTGATGCTTTTGGCATTCAAATGGGCACTGTAGGTGTGTTTCCTGTCCTCCTCTCACTGCCGACTTTTATTCCCCATTGACTTACATTGGGTTTCGTGTTTCGGGACGACCCCGACTTTTCCCTATAATCGGACGATCTTGCTCGACCCGACTTTTGGAAAAGTCGGGTTTCACGAAACGAAACGCGACCCTAAAAAACCAAAAGTCGCTCAACTCTAGATACTGATATTTAACAGTAATTTTGTTGAGGGCACGATAGTCAATACAAGGCCTTACTGAACCATCCTTTTTAGCCACGAAAAAAAACCCAGCACCTAAGGGTGAAGAGGATGGTCTAATATGACCCTTCTCCAACGACTCCTTAATATAGGATCGCATAGCCTCGTGCTCGGGTGCAGATAAATTGAAAAGCCGACCCTTGGGGAATTTACACCCCGGGTTCAGCTCAATTGCACAGTCATAACTCCTATGAGGAGGCAAAGACGCAGACTCATTCTCACTAAATACATCATAAAAGTCAGCCAAATAGTCAGGAACATCAAGCGACTGGGGAGAGGTGGAGAAAACAGGAGCATCACTAAGGGCACACCGACAACCCCAACTCACCACAGACAAAGATTTCCAATCCAGAACAGGATTATGGATTTGCAACCAGGGAAACCCCAGAACAATGGTATCATGCAAATTATGCAACACCAAAAATCTGCAATTTTCTTGATGGTCTGGGGCGACCCGCATTACCACCTGGGTCCAAAACTGAGGTTTATTCTTTGCCAAAGGAGTAGCATCAATACCCCTCAAAGGTATAGGCGTCCACAGAGGTGTCATAGGAAATCCACAATGTTTAGCAAAATCCAAGTCCATCAGGTTCAGAGCTGCTCCTGAATCCACAAAAGCCTTGGCGGAAAATGTGGACAGGGAGCAGATCAGAGTAATTGCCAGTAATTGCCAGAAGAAACTTAGGTTGAACACCACCCACAGAAAACGTGTGTGCACAACGTTTCTCTCGTTTAGGGCAGACAGAAATAATATGCGAGGCATCTCCACAAAAAAAACACAGCTTATTACGCCTTCTGAACTACTGACGTTGCGCCCTAGACAAAACTCTATCACATTGCATAGGTTCAGACATTTGTTCAACAGGTGGTAACATCTCTCGTGTAGTTTTGCGTTCACGTAAACGCCGATCCACCTGAATGGCTAATGATGTAGAATCGTCAAGACCTGAGGGAACAGGAAATCCCACCATAGTATCTTTTACAGTTTCTGACAAACCCTTCTGAAAGAGGGCTGCCAAGGCACAATCATTCCAGGTAGTAAGGACCGCCCACTTTCGGAATTTTTGACAGTACAACTCTGCCGAATCCTGACCCTGGCTTAATGCCAACAGGGTCTTTTCAGCCTGATCAATAGCATTAGGTTCATCATACAACAACCCCAAGGCTTGAAAAAATGCGTTCACATTATTCAGAATAGGATCATCAGGTTTCAAAGAAAACGCCCAATCCTGGGGATCGCCGTGCAGCAAAGAGATGACAATTTTAACCTGCACTTCAGCAGCGAGCTGCTCCACACGATCAGACAATTGCTTCATCTCCATTGAGAGAAAAATTCCCCCTATGGCCTCAGAGATATAGAGGAAAAAATATGCGCAAAAAAAAAAAATTCTGACCCCCTTTTTTTTTTTTACAATTCTCTCCTGCTATTGAGTACCCTAGGATCTGCGGTATGGCTGGTGATTCTGTTATGATGAGTCACCGAAGGAGGAAAAAACAAAATACTAGCTAAGTCCAGAAAAACCAGAGAGGTTGGCAGCTATCGGATTGCGGTCCCTGAACCTATCCACAACAACTAGCAGTAGCCATGGGGGGTTCCTACGGTGCCCTAGACCCCTCGATAACAGCCAGAGAACTACATAGCCTAAAGACAGAAAGGGGAAAAACTAAACTGCCCCAGAGCAGACCCCAAAACAATAGGCAGCCCCCAACATATAATGACGGTGAAGCAAGATGAAAACACTAACACAGATAGAAAGATAGGTTGAGCAAATGATGGGGCCCAAGCTAACTAAAAAGGACAGGATAGGAAAGCCACTGTCTGCCATCCGCAAAAACCCTATCCAAAATGTGCCAACCGACTGATAGGAAAAACAGGCCCTGAAGTCGCTAGGCTTCAAAAGACTATATCAGCACTCAGGTATATACTGAAGACAGAGCAAAAGATCAACAGATCAGAGACAAAAATGGAATTCGGCTCATCCCCGGCCGGGGATGGCAGAACTCCCAAAAAAACAAGGCAAAACAAAAACAAAACTGAAGTGTACAAAGCAGACCAGAAAAACTTAGCTTTGAGACACAGGAATCAGACTGGTCTCCAAGAATCCAGCAGGATCACCAGCAAGGCAGAAGGGCGTCGGCTGCCTTATATCCAGTCCTCAATTCCAGCCACCCAGTCATCATCTAGCTGCCCAGGTGTTTGGTAATCAGCCTCACTACCTTCCTTCACCAGAGGAGGGAGTTCATCAGACCTCAACGGTGAAGGGAAAAATGAACTCACAACAGCATCTACTTCCGGGGCCGCTCATTAACTTCCGGGTTATTCACTCCACTGCTTGGCAATTTTCGGCCAGCGTTGGTAGTGTTCGCGCGGTGATGTCAGGGTTCACCCCAGGCTGAGCCATGAACTGTGGTGAACCCTGACATCATCGCATGAACACTGCCTGAAAAAGCCGAAGACCGCTGAGTGCATTGGTACCCAGTTTAAGTGATCAAACAATAATTTATTGTCCACAATCGTAGTAAACAAAACGTTTTGTTCTTACATCAGTTACAGATTAAAGAACACTTATTAGGTCAGGTGGACTAATACATTTGGCTGAAGATCAGTAGATCTAATAATCTTCAACCAAATATATTGGTTTATTTACTCAAGCGAAATGTCAATCTCCTCTCCATATTGGGGCAAGCTATACAGTTACAACAAGGAAAAAATCCCTTTTATTACCCTCCGTGCCAAAGTAGTTAGGTGTGTTGTCTAAGTTACTTGTGACACATAAGAAACGTCTGTGTGCCGAATGTATTACAAAGATCCTAAAGAAGGAGCAGACCTCATTCATGGCTGACATGAGGTCTATAATTGGGGAAGACGCGCTAAGCACAGTTTCCAGTCCAGTTCCCCCTCAGACAGTACAGGTCATGTCCCATCATAAGAGAGCCAGGTGGGAAACGGAAGTATCATCAGAGAAAGATGAAGGTTCTTATGATCGGTACCAATATCTGGAGGGTGGAGAGGAAATGCCTCAGGTTCTCCCAGAGGAAAGGAATAAAGATTATTTCTCATCCGACGATACAGAACGAGTACAATGAAAACTGAGGAAGCACAAATGGCTCACTCAATACAGGATGAAATGTTTAGGGGCTGTGAACCCAGAGAAACAGAGTCTTTCCAGCTAACAAACACATAAGAGCCATGATAATGGAAGAGTGGGAAGATGAAAAAATAGCTAAAAACGAGACCCTCCTACTACTTACAGCGATTCTAATAAATACTTTCCATTGAGTTCTCCTTCAATGGAAGTCTTCAAACAGAGGCTGGACAGACATCTGACTGGGATGATTTAGCGAATCCTGCTTTGAGCAGGGGGTTGGACCAGATGGCCCAGGAGGTCCCTTCCAACTCTATGATTCTAAGGTGGGCTTATCATATCAGAGGTACAGTGAGGAGACGTTATCTAGCCATATTACGGCCTATCACTCAGCCCGCCTTCCCGCCGAGGTTGGCACCCTAACATTGCGATATGGCGGCCACGCTCACTGCCGGCTTACACTCAATGACCTAAATACACCCTACCTATATAGTGGTTATGGAAAGTATTCAGACCCCTTTACATTTTTCACTCTTTGTTTCATTGCAGCCATTTGGTAAATTCAGACAATTTCATTTTTTTCTCATTAATGTTCACGCTGCACCTCATCTTGACTGAAATGTAGACATTTTTGCTAATTTATTAAAAAAGAAAAACTGAACTATCACATGGTCATAAGTATTCAGACCCTTTGCTCAGACACTCATATGTAAGTCCCATGCTGTCCATTTCCCTGTGATCCTCCTTGAGATGGTTCTACTCCTTCATTGGGATCCAGCTGTGTCTTTTTTTTAATCGTTGTTTTTATTGAATGCAAAAAAATGTTCCTACATATATCCATGCAGATAATGTTTGAGGCATATGTAACATAAACCTCCTCATTAGAGATCTCATCGGTACACAGAACAATAGATCAAGACAAACCTGAAAATCCGGGGAAGAGAAAAAAGGGAGAAGGAAGCGGGGGGCATGTCAAACACAAGCATAATGTTTACCCATCAGACATCCAGCACATGTCTAATCTTAAGTTCAGGACCCACTGTCACCAAAGTACACCCCAAACACCCCGAAGTGTCTCTCTGCAGCGGTTCACCCACAGACATCAGTGGACAGGTGTCTCCCCCAGTAGTAATTGCTCCTGGTACCAGACTGTCGGCTGAGAACAGGTCTTAATATTGCTGTGGATGCGTTTTGGGAGCAGAGAGATGAAGCTTTCCCAAGTTTCGAAAAAGGCCTGCACCCTTCCCTCTTTATGTAAAGAGACCTCAACCCAGTCCATTTGAAGCAAGAACGACAGCTTCTCTAGAAAGATTTTGAAAGGAGGGGCATGGTCGTGGATCCATGTCTGTAAAACGGCCTTAGTCCTGGCAGCCGCCACCAAATGCAGTAGTTTATGGGCCCCTGGAGAACAGGTGTAATTATCTGGTTTTAGGTATCCAAATATGGCCCATAAGGGTTCATCAGGAACAAAGTTTGTCAGATGTGTGGCGGTGTATTGCCGTACTCTTTCCCAAAACAGTCTAATGACCGGGCATGCCCACAAGCAATGAAACAGCTTGGCTTCTGGGGAATGGCATGTAAAACATTTAGAAGTTGTGTACAACCCCATTCTATGACCTTTTGTGGAGTCAGGTAAGAGCCGTGACAGATTTTCAATCTCATTTCTAGGAAACGGGCTGGATGGAGGAATTTGTAGGCTGGGTCTAGAGCTTTCAGAATAGTGTCACAGGACATGCTGGGGTCTTCAGTCTGCCATTTTGTTACTGGAAATTGGAGTTGTTCATAATCCAGAGCTGCAAGGATGAATTTGTAATTAGTGGCTATTTGGCCAGATGGAGAATTAGATTTCGTGAACCATCTAAGCACGGATGGTCTCCATTCATATTCAGAAAGATGTGCTAACACTTTTGTTCCATAGCTTTTACCTTGCAAGTATTGGAAGGGAGGGAATATGGCAGTGGGATATTTACATTTCAACTCCTCTATTAAAGTGTATCCGTCGTTCCTCGGGGTGGACTAATTGCTTAATAGATGTTATACC
This sequence comes from Dendrobates tinctorius, assembly GCF_039654945.1. Classification (NCBI taxonomy): domain Eukaryota; kingdom Metazoa; phylum Chordata; class Amphibia; order Anura; family Dendrobatidae; genus Dendrobates; species Dendrobates tinctorius. The sequence continues at coordinate 11,159,451 of NW_027361685.1, forward strand.
TTAGGAGTACCACTGGTAGAAGACAGGGTGAGAGTGCCCGTCCTGAAAGTGGGGATTACCAATAAGTGGAAGAAGAAGAGACATCCAGGCAGAGAGCTGGAAATGTCAACGTAGTTTCCGCCATACCCTCCATGTAGACATTAAAAGTGGGTTAGCTCTCACGAGTGTAAGATATGATGTCTTTCATGCTCCACTTCCCTCTAATTGTCTTCCAGTTCTAAATGTTTACAGACGTGTTTTATGATAATTGCCTGTGGTACTGCTACATGTATAACTATGTATTACTGCTCATTGCTTATGGTATTGCCACTTGAATGTGTTACCATTGTATAGAAAACTGTATATATTGACTTGTATTCCTGTATTATAATGCTTACATATTATGTGTTCTTTGTATATGTACAGTCAGGGATAGGTAGTGTATCCTTCTTGGGATATTAGAGAAGGACACTCTTACTATATAGCTTCCCCTATAGACCAGGTAGTTGTAATTATGTTGCGGACCACTAGAGGGAGTATACTAGTGGGGCCTGATAGGAGGTTCTTAGAGGGTTATTTGTAGGAGGGGCTGCTGAGAGTTAAGGTTAGTGATGAAGAGTGGTTTAGTCAGATGGGGCCAGGGTGCCCAAGTGTCCACATGGGCTATAGGGCCAGACAGCTCGGCAGTCACATAAAATTAAGTCGTTATTGTCCACGTTACCCACGGCCACTGCATGCCTAAGCAGTGGGTCAGAATCGGAAAAGGAAGATGTGGCATTTTACCGCCTGTGCCAATGCTTTTAGGGCAGAAGTTGGCTGGACTAAGGAGATGAAAGGAGTTGGAGCTTCGACAAGATCAGTACAGACAGGCCGGATGCTTCACTAGGGGTCACCAAACGTAGTGATTGATGAATTCATGTCTGGGGTGAAACAGGCTGAAAGAAATGTCATTATAGTGAGGTCAGGCCTGGAAGGAACTGGGAAGCAGTGAAGTACGGGCCGGGCGTTTACTGCACAGAAGTGACAACAAGCAAGGGAAAGATCAGGAAGCAAGAAAATGTTATGATGTACCAACTGTGAATGTAACGTGCAAAATTCTAAGTAGAGAAAGTGTTAAAGTTGTCTCGGACTGTGTCTCCATTGATGGGGGTCGCCTAGAAGAGAGACTGCTATGGCCTGGGAAGTGCCCGGGTGAAACTGAATCTGGAGATGCAGGTATGCCGAGAATAGTATTGTTTCATGTAGGGGAAGGACTGGACACAGCTGTCACCGGAATACAGGTCACGACTACAGTCCTGTCCCTCCCTTATACTTCAGTCAGCAATTCCGTATAAGGGAGATGTAGAAGGGTAGGGAGAGCCAGTGCCGGGGTAAGACAGCTCCAGGTCATATTGGGCATAATAAGACATTCCTCTCAGCCAGTCCACCACCACCCGGTACAGGGATGCTAAGGTATAGTGTCAAATGTCAGGGAAATTTATCCCCCCGTTTCGCCGCAATAATTGGAGTATTTTGAAGGCTATACAGGGCATTTTTCCCTCCCAGATGAATGAGTGATACAGATAGTTAATTGGGATAGTATGGAAGAGGTAGAGGAAACGTGGGAATTCCGTCATCTAAATTAAGTTGGCTCTGCCTAGATATGACAAGTTAAAATCTTTCCATTTCACTAAGGTAGATTCTACGTTTTTAAGATATGTATTAATATTAGTTTTCTATAATTTAGCTGGGTGTTTTGTCACCTGTATTCCCAAGTATTTTAGTGAGCCATTAGTAAATTGACACGGGAACCTTAATGCCCGCAAAGGTTTGAAAGGTTTGAAATGCGAATGTTTGCCACGCTGCTGCATCCCTGAGTAAATCCTGTCTTAGCCTCACATAGGCCATGTAGCAGCATCTGCAGTCAGTTCGCCAGGATCCTCACCAAGAGTTTATAGTCGTGGTTGAGGAGAGCTGCTCCATAAAGGCTGATGGCCCCATAAGATGCTCCATAGAATAATATGCCCCATATGCTGCTCCATAAAGGTTGATGGCCCCAATAGATGCTCCATAGAATAATATGCTGCCCCATAAAGGTTGATGGCCCATAAGATGCTCCATAGAATAATATGCCCCATATGCTGCTCCATAAAGGTTGATGGCCCCATAAGATGCTCTATAGATATATATGCCCCATATAATGTTGCATAAATGTTGATGGCCCCATAAGATGCCCTATAAGATGCTCCATAGATATATATGCACCATATGCTGCTGTGATTAAAAAAAATGACATACTCACCTCTCACCGCTGGGGGCCAGATGACGGTGTCATGAGCAGGTGCGGATACTGGCATGCTATGGGGGCCAGGTGCTAGTGTCGCCACTTGCTCAGGGCCCCGACACCTGTGATATTCACCTGCGGTACCACGTGACGGCTGAACACAGGAAGATCTGCGGCACCGGAAACCATCTGAGAAGCAGGTAAGTGCAGAGACCGGGCCAGGAGGGGGTGAGGATGATCTGACAGCCGCCGGCTCCTGTGCTCCCCCTCCCCCGCCTACCCCCTGAGACAATGACTCGAGAATAAGCTGAGAGGGGCACTTTCAGCCTAAAAAAAATGAGCTGAAAATTTCAGCTTATAAGCGAGTATATACGGTAAATAAATTTAACTCACTACCTGATTTGACATTTCCATGAAAAAAATCACTGATAATATAAAATCATTGGAAGACAATATATATTCAAGACTAAAGACACTACGGACTATAAAAACAATCAAGTATATAATTGGAATAAATCTTCTTTTCATGGTTCCTCTAAAAAATCCATCTTGAGAAATGATGTGAACGCTTCCAAGCCTGGTTATAAACGCAATAAAACCGTCTATTTTTCTTCATCTGAATACCGTAGCTCGGATTATGATACTGGCCATTCTTCACATAGTATGACTGTGGATACATGTGACCCTCGTAATTTTTCCACTGTTGCAACAAAAAACGCAATGTGTGTAGGAGAGAAGGACGGAGACAGAGAAAACCGTCCATGGAGACGCTATCCTACGAGGCACAGGAAAACAACTTAGTAAAAGCCATTGATAATTTTTCTAATGTCCTGATTCTGACCCCTGTGGTTTTATCTAAAGCACAAATGGAAGTTTTACCAAAAGGACTGAATTCTGTACAGAGCAAAAAGTTCAACTTATTCCAGACCATCAAAGATGTTAATAAACTTACGAGGTTGTTAACCGTCAAAAGACACTTTTTCTCTGTGGATCAGCAATGTAATTGGCCAACATTTGAACCCGCTTCATCACCTATGACTACCGCATTATTTTCACTTGAGGAACAGAAAGCCATTTGTACATTATCATCTCTTCAGGATCCAAAATGCAATCCATGTTCTGTTCAAGACAATGACATTTTTGTTTCTTAGAATTCGACTTATTACCTTTTACAATCAAGGGTTCCTTCTCTTGATGTTTTCCAATCATTGGTTGAAAAAGAACTGAAAGCACTTGATGCCGAAATTGACATAAATCATGTTAATAATTTGTCTATTAATCTAATGCTGTCGAGGAATTGCAGTGCAACTCCAACATTGTGATGCGTCAATCTGACAAAGGGGGTTGTAGTGTGGAAAAGCCACACGTGGCGGCATCATAAATTCTAAAGTCAGCAAATGCCTATTACCAGATCATGCCATTATTCCTGGTTTTCATGGTCTACCCAAGACTCAAAAATGTCTTTCCACCACCTTTATGTCCTATCATTTCTAGAATTGGATCTTTACATGAGAATTTGAGTTCTTGGGTGGACGATCATTTAAGCCCTCTTGTGTCCAGAATCCCGGGGATTTCCAGGATACCTTGTTGATCTTGCGGGTTTTTGAGCATTTTCATTGGCAAGAGGATTTTCAATTTTTTACATGTGACGTTGTTATCCTATATTCTTCTGTTCCCCACAATTTGGCTGTACGTGCGATTATTCACCATTTAGATTGTTACAGCAATGATTCTGATCGTCTTAAGTCATTTATCATTGATTCTCTTACATATTTGTTAAAACATAATTTTTTCCTATTTAACAATGAATTTTTTTTGTTGCAGGTCCTTGGTGCCCCAATGGGCTCAAAGTTCTCCCCAACATTAGCTTTTCTCTATATGGCTTGGTGGGAGGAATTATATTTATTTTCTGATTCCAATCCTTTTTGTATAAATCTTGCTTTTTCTGGTAGGTATGTGGATGATTTACTGCTCATTTGGCGAGGTTCCCATCTGATTTGTCTTCCTAACATACGTATCTGAATTCTAATATTTTGAATCTTTCTTTTACTGTCAGTAATATAAATACCCAAATCCCCTTCTTGGACATTTTTCTTATGGGCGATCCCACCCTCCATTGTATTCACACCACTATCCATAGGGAGGAGAATTCTGGTAATTCACTGGTACTTTCTTCATCTTCTCATCCCCATCATACAACTAAGGTGATCCCTTACGGTGAATGTAACGGAGCGGAGCGTATATGCTGTGATCAGTGTTTGTTCTATAAGGAGAGTGAAATTATCAGTAAACGTCTACTTCACAGGGGTTATAGTAACCTGACCATCAAGCATGCATTTAATAATGCTTCCAATAAACCCAGCGCATTAGAACCGACTAAAACATCATCCGTTATTCATTTTCATTCCGACTCTATTATCACCTTTTCCGCGCCTTACAGCCCCAATATAATCGAATAATATCTATAATTAAGAAATATTTACCAGTATCAGGAGGACAAATTGCGGCATATTATCAGTACAGGCTGCGGTCCGTGGCCAGACGGGGTTGCAGTTTAGCTAACGCTCTTTCCCCTAGACTATTAAAGCCAATGTCTACTCCTAAATCTTGGTCGTCCATTTCTGGTTTCTATAAATGTGCCGGTAGTAGGTGTAATGTTTGCACGCATGCGATAGACAGAAAAAAGGTTTTTCAATCATCAGACGGTAAATCGTACGACATCACCTCATTTATCAATTGTGACCCCCAATCCGTACTTTATTGTATTTGCTGTACATTGTTTGGGATAAATTACATCGGATGTAACACACGGAAAATAAAAACAAACGTATTGCCGAGCACTTGACCAATCTTCCCAATAAGAATGTGGCTTATTCGGGGGCTGCCAAGCACTTTGTTAATGTTCACAGAGGAGATGGTTCTAATTGTACCTTTTATGCGTTTGCGAAGGTTTATAATCCGACCAGAGGAGGCAATAAACACAAACTTCTGACTATACGTGAAGCATATTGGATCTTAAAGCTTGACACTAAACACCCCAGAGGCATGAATTTGAGAAACTATTTGTTTATATTAGTTTTCCTGCCTTCTTATTTTATGTTTTCTTTTCATGGCTGTACAATTATCATGTTAATAATTTTTATATCATCAGTTTTTGTTATTTAAGACAGGATCAGTGTTGGGTCCATTGACTATTGTATTGTGTCTTTCCAATCCCAGGTTCATTCGCTCACAACTAGGGATGAGCGAGTATACTCCTTAGGATTCGGTACTCGGCAAGTAATGAGATACTCGTGGTACTCGAATCCTAGCAAGTAAGTTTCACTGCTCACCTCGCAATATTCGGATCTCCCACCTGGCATGCGCTAACCAATCACAGTAAAGCCGCCGCCTTCTTTATTGTGGCATTACTGTGATTGGCGGGCCGCGCAGCATCACTGTATCGCTGGAGCCCCTGGAGAGCGGTCATTATTAATGGGATTACAGCAGAAAGGTCAGTATACAGTAGGTTACTTTATTATTTTAATTTTTTTTACAGGTGATAATAATATAATAATAAATTTTATTTCTATAGCGCCAACATATTCCGCAGCACTTTACATTTCAGAGGGGACTTGTATAGACAATAGACATTACAGCATAACAATAATCACATAGATCATAACAGATACCAAGAGGAGTGAGGGCCCTGCTCGCAAGCTTACAGTCTATGAGGAAAGAGGGAGATACGAAAGGTGGGTGGTAACAGTTGCCCTGATTGTATGGACCAGCCATAATGTTAAGTGTGTAACAGTACAGACACAGAGGGCTAATGGATGCATAAAGCATGTGGGAACATGATGCGAGGAACCTGGCCATGGTAAAAACTTTTGACTGGGCCACACAGGGATAGATTAGGTTAATGCATTGAGGCGGTAGTCCAGTCTGAATAAATGCTTTTTCACAGCACACTTAAAATTGTAGGGATTGGGGACTAATCGTATTGACCTGGGAAGTGCATTCCAAAGAATTGGCGCAGCACGTGTATAGACTTGGAGACGGGAGTGGGAGGTTCTGATTATTGAGGATGCTAACCTCAGGTCATCAGCAGAACGGAGGGCGCGGGATGGGTGGTATACTGAAGCAAGGGAGGAGATGTAGGGTGGTGCTGAGCCATGGAGGGCTTTGTGGGTGAGGGTAATAAGTTTATACTGAATTCTGGACTGGATGGGTAGCCAGTGTAATGACTGGCACAAGGTAGAGGCATCGGTGTAATGATTGGCGAGGAATATGATCCTGGCTGCAGCATTCAGGACAGATTGGAGCGGGGAGAGTTTGGTAAGAGGAAGACAGATTAGAAGAGAGTTACAATAGTCGAGACGAGAATGAATAATAGAAACAGTAAGAGTTTTTGCGGAATCAAAAGTAAGAAAAGGTCGAATTCTAGAAATATTTTTGAGGTACAGATAACAAGAGCGAGCCAGTGATCGGATGTGGGGGGCAAAGGAAAGCTCGGAGTCAAGTATGACCCCATGACAGCGGGCATGCTGCTGGGGAGTAATAGTGGAATCACACGGAAATGGCAATGTCAGGTATAGGTACATTAGTAGCGGGAGGAAACACAAGGAGTTCAGTCTTTGACAGGTTCAGGTGATCAATGGCTTTGGGGAATTAGGTGTGTGCACTGAGTATGTACTCTATGTTATGTGCTGTATGTTATGTGTATGTACTGTATGTTATGTGTTGTATGTTCTGTATGTCTTTTTCTTTTTACACATTCACCCCATTAGCCGGATGATGGGAATACTACTTTCCCATCATCCACTAATGCTGTCACTGTAGCAGGCATAGCCAGATGGGACAAGTAGTCCCATCGGACGATGCCTGCACAGCCCGCACAAGCCCCGCACACACACACACAGCCCCAAAAACCCGCGTACACATTCTCCACGCACACATAGTCTCCGCCCACACACATTCTCTGCCCATTACTCGCATTTCCAATAGACTTACATTGGAGTCGCTACTCGTTACGAGTACCCGAGTGCTAGGAGCTACTCGTAATGAGTACAGCGAGTCCGAGTATTTCACTACTCGCTCATCCCTATTCACAACTGGTGCATAATTAATGTCATTATTATTCACATGATTTTGATTGGTTTTCTGTTGTATATGATGCTTATGTCAGTTTGTTTTTCTATATCCTATGAGTAAGGGCTCTTGTAACGTGCCAGAAACGCCTTAGGTGTTTGAGGTTTTTAAACCGGTTTCACATGCTGCTATAAAGTTTTTCTTCTATTTTTACATAGGTGGTGTGCCGAATCCATTCCTCGTTTTTTTGTTACGAGGTATATAGTTTGAAGTCTGGGGTCTGCCAATATGTGGATAGTTTTCTCTTTCGGATAACATGATACATGATTTTAGTTTTTTTTTGTCTAGTTTCGCTTGAATATAGGACAATATTAACTAGTCTCCTGATGAGTCGCCTTCGGTGAGGACGATGAAACCCATAGAAATGAGAGGCTTGGAGAGTGAGTGTGTAAACGTCACCTCACTCTATATACTGAGATGTGGTGTACATTTTTTTTCTATTAGTCACCTACTGACTAACCTTCAGGGGGTGAATTATGGGTATAGTTTTATATCTGGAATTAATAAAGTTTAGTTTTATCATTTTGTCAGCAAACATGAGGAATGACAACAGACAACCCATTTAAGAAAATTCAGTTTTGGCTAAAATTATTCCAACATTATGAACATAAAAAAGACTTCTCCCCTATGTGACGTCTCTGATATTTATTAACAGTTGATTTCCAAGTAAAATATTTCCCACATTAAGAAAATGAAAAAGGCTTCGTCCCTGTGTGACTGCTCTGATGTCTAACAAGAAGCGCTTTCAGGTTAAAACATTCCCCACATTGTGAACAGGAAAACGGCTTCTCCCCTGTGTGTGTTCTCTGGTGACTAACAAAATTCCCTTTATGGTTAAAATATTTCCCACATTCTGAACAGTTAAAAAGCTCCCCTGTGTGGGTTCTTTGATGGCTACAAAGATCTATTTTCCATTTAAAACATTTCCCACATTCTGAACATGAAAAAGGCTTCTCCCCTGTGTGAGTTCTATGGTGATTAACCAAATGTGATTTATGGCTAAAACATTTCCCGCATTCTGAACATGAAAAAGGCTTCTCCCCCGTGTGAGTTCTCTGGTGTTTAACAAAATGTGATTTCTGGATAAAACATTTCCCACATTCTGAACATGAAAAAGGCTTCTCCCCTGTGTGAGTTCTCTGGTGATTAACCAAATGTGAATTATGGCTAAAACATTTCCCACATTCTGAACATGAAAAAGGCTTCTCCCCTGTGTGAGTTCTCTGGTGTCTAACAAAATGTGATTTATTTGCAAAATATTTTCCACATTCTGAACAGGAAAAAGGCTTCACCCCTGTGTGAGTTCTCTGGTGTGTAACAAGATTCCCTTTATGGGTAAAACATGTCCCACATTCTGAACAGGCAAAAGGCTTCTCCCCTGTGTGAGTTCTATGGTGATTAACAAGATGTGATTTCTTGTTAAAACATTTCCCACATTCCGAACATGAAAATGGCTTCTTTGCTTTAGGAGCAGTTTGTTTTTTAATGCCTCTTTTGTGACATTGATTTTCCTTAGTAGTCAATAATGAATTAGAAGATGGGACCTGTTTCATAGGATCAGATGACAGATCTTTGCTGTGAATGGATGATGGTATATCTGGAGTAATAGCAATCACTTCAGTTGTAACTTGTAGGATCTCAAGATCATCAGATTTAAAAACTGAAGATGTCAGCTGTCCCTCTGATCTCCTGGTACAGTCATCTGCTAAGATAAAAAACAATTATTTTTATAAAATATCATTGAGTTTTATATTTTTGAACGTTTCTACTTAAACTGTCCATAAAAATGGCAAGCTATGTAAAAAAAAAAATTAATTATTTGCCAAGACAATGACAGTTCACAGTCTAATAGAAAACCTTGTTGGATGACCCAGTAGTGTGCGGTGTTCAACTGTTTGTTCATTCTGCCTCCCAAATATTGCATATAAAGAAACCAATCAATGTTATGTAGGCGAAAATAATACCAATTCTCATCTCTCAAAAAACAAGTCCCCACTCAGGTCCATCATCTGTCAATGGAAAACAGAGGTTCCCGCACTATTAGTGGCTCAATTGAAAACCAACAAGGTTTCTATAAACCAATCCAGCAAAATCCGCTCTCACTTCGGAGTCTTGCAGTGTGCGCAAACAACATTTAGGATCCCTGTATTTAGCAATATTATAGTGAGAAGAACCCACTTAATTTGCGGTGTGTGTCTCCTGGAGCACAATCTGGGCACTATGTGCTGGGTAATAAAATAGCAAATGTGTAATTTTCAGTCTCCAACATCCACTGCGTGTTAATTTCTGGAAAGTGGCTGTGGAGTCAAAATATTCACTCCTCCTACACACATGGTCAAAATTGTTGGTGCCCCTCGTTTAATGACAGATAAACCCACAATGGTCACAGAAATAACTTGAATCTGACAAAAGTAATAATAAATCAAAACTCTATGAAAATGAACAAATGAAAGTCAGACATTGCTTTTCAACCATGATTCCATAGTATTATTTGAAAATTAAACCTCATGAAATAGGCCTGGACAGAAATGATGGTACCCTTAACTTATGCGCTTCCAGACTGTCAAAGGTAGATAAACGCTGGCGCTAGCAGGGCTTTGTGCAGTACCGACATTTGTCTATGGTGGGCGGTTTTATGCTCATCGGGCCCCCATGTATCTTATAACAAGGAGATTCCACCGCACAATGCATCCTGTGACCCTTGACCTCACTGAGACCTGATTGGTTCAGGTCCTCATGACGTCAGCATCACACCAGCCAATGAGACAAATCACTAGGAAAGTTTGTTGTAGCAGCGAACTTTCCCGGACGATCTGCCTCATAAAAACACTGTTTCTCCTCAGATCTCCTGTCAGTGAAAGATTAGAGGAGAAACAGTGTTACAAGTGCTGCTGGGAACAGCTGTGTCAGTCAGCGATTGTGCTAGAAAGTAAAAAAAACAGATAAGGCAGGTTAGGGTTAGGGTTACTGTTAGGCTAAAGTTAGGGTTAGGGTTTATTCTAAAGTAAGGGGTAGGGTAAAGAATTAGGCTTTTCTCAATTGTCTCCCCAATAATTTGGTCATGTCAGAGATTTCTATTTACAGAAAAAAAAAATAAAACGAATAAAATGGCCCATCAGTATTATAGTGCAGAGGAGGCTTATGCACTTTTATGTTCTGACAGTGAAGAAAGTGCAGTGTCAGATGGCGATGTGGATTTCGAGGGCTTTAGTAGCAGCGAAGTGATAGCTCAGAAATGAGCAGTGATTCCGGTCCATCCTCACACACTGTCATGATCCCAGTGCAAGTTTTGACCTGCACAGTTAGGGGTTAATGTCTTGAGCCCAGTGCAAGCTTTGACCTGCACGCCTGGGGTTAATTATTGTGGACTCTCTTTGGTTCAGGGAGAGCTTCTTATAGCCCTGAGAAACTCCAATCAGTTATACTTTTGCCTTTGGCCGAGTGTGTTGACCCCTGTGTGCCTGTTCGTTGTCTTCTAGCTTGCTTATATGGTTCTGACCCGGTTCTGTCCCCCGTTGTGCATTTGCCTGTTGATTCTGTACTGCGCTACCCTCTCTGTGTATGACTCCTTGCCTGTGACCTGACTATTCTTTGCTCGCCTCTCTTGTACTTTGCAGCTATCTCTGTGTATGACTCATTGGATACATCCTGACTCACCGTTCTGCCTATCCTCTGGTTTTGTAGTGCTATCTCGTGCTTTGACCCCAGCCTGTCTATGCCCCTTGGTAACTTTGTCCCGTAGTTACCCTGCTAGGAGTTTTCCTGCAGCTCCTAGCTCTCTGAGGTTTAGGCCATGCCCCCAGCAGTCACATGCTTTAGGTCCTGCTGGTCTGAAGCACGCACCTTCTCTGCTGCTGCCCGCTCCACAGGTATCGCTGAGCACAGTTTGTCTTACTCAGGACACGTGCACTGGTTCAGTGAGCAAGTGCAGTGCGGTGTTCCTGACACACACAAGGACCAGTACAACAAGAAGGACAAATAGCGCTTCTGGAGAAATGTCTCCAACTCAGAGAACAATGCCCAGTACTAGCGCTGTCCCTAGTGCTCGTGAATTGGTGCACACCAATGTCCAAGGGGCTTTGCCTCTTGATGTAGCATTTCTCAGATGGGAGGCTTCGGATTCGGCTACTCCATTCATCCCTAATTTTAATGCCATTCCTGGTATAAATGTGGAGGTGGAAAATTTTGGACTAATTATATTTATTAATTTGTTTCTGACAGATAGCTTGCTAGAGCATATTATCCGACAAATTTATGTGTTTCCCAATTCATCAGCCAGAATCCACCATCCTATTATGCTAGGTCACATTTATGGGACCAACCAATATCCTAGAAATGAAAACATTTTTAGGACTTACATTCGCTATGGGGCTTGTTAAAAAAAATGAGCATTCAGTCCCATTGGTCCAACTGCCCTGTTCAAGCCACCCCTATGTTATTTCCATTGATGAGTCCCTTGTAAAATTCAAAGGAAGACTGCACCTCAAGCAATTTATTCCTTCTAAGAGGGCAAGGTTCGGAATAAAGCTCTATAAAATGTGCGAGAGTTCAACCGGATACACATCAGCTTTTCGCATTTATGAGGGGAAAGACAGCCAACTAAACCCACCAGGATGCCCTACTTATCTGGGGACATCTGGAAAAATGGTTTTGAGCCTTTTTTTTTTTACATAAAGGCTACAATCTGTATGTTGACAACTACTACACCAGCATACCTCTATTTAAAAATCTAGTTGAACATAACATAGGGGCTTGTGGGACCATTCACTAAAACCGTCAGGGGTTTCCACAGTCATTGGTCAAAGAAAATTTCCAAAAGGGGCAGTCAGGGGCTTTACACAATGGAGAGCTGCTTGCCATTAAGTATAAGGATAAAAAAGATATTTTTATCCTGAGCTCGATCCACACAGATGCCACAAGGGCCACTGCAGACCAACAGGGATCCACTACTCCAAAACCTGTGTCTGTCAGTGACTACAACAAATATATGGGGGTGTGGACCTTGCAGATCAGGTTCTACAGCCATACCAGGTATCAAGAAAATCATATATCTGGTATAAAAAGTTAGTCATGTATTTGCTTCAGGTGGCCACATATAATTCTTTTGTGTTATACAAAAAAGCCGGAAATGCAGATACTTTCCTTGATTATCAGGAAAAGGTCACTGAAAATCTTGTTTTTGACAATTTTGTCCCCACCAATCCTTTAGAATGTGAAGATGTGAGAAGACTCACTGAGCGACATTTTATTGCGCTCATCCCAGTAACTGAAACAAGAAAGAACCCCCAGAGAAGATGTCGTGTATGTTCCTAGAGAGGAATGAGGCATGATCCCCGCTATTATTACCCACAATGCCCATCACTGCCAGCCTTATGCCTCCATGACGGCTTTACAATCTTCCACACAGAACCACGTTTTTGAACTGTTTTGACATTCAAGCATTTGGATTATTTAGTGACAGACACATTTCAGTAGAGCTGACTTAACAATTTCCGGGGGTAGGTGGGGGGAGGTCTCCAGAGACACAAGCTGGGCACAATATATTGGGCACTACAATGACATTTCTGCAATTTTTGCTATAAAACTTCTACTACGAGTTTCTGGAAATCATCCATGTAGTGAAAATGGTCACAGTATACACAGATGAATTCCCAGAGGGGTGTCATTTCCAAAATGGGGTCACTTCAGGGGGGATTCTGTTGTTCTGTTACTTAGCGGCTCTCCAAAGTGCCATAACAGCAGAATCCCCCCTGAAGTGATCCCATTTTGGAAATGACACCCCTCTGGGAATTCATCTATGGGTGTAGTGACCATTTACCTATCTACCTATTTTCCAATGTAATATCTGGGGTTAAAAAACATTTTCGTCTCATAAATGTACCATTTTATTCGGAATATCAGACGCACTTTTTCCCAAATATTTTTTTTGGGAAATGGGGGTGTGTCTTATAGTAGGAATATACTTACAAATGATGCAGTGGCGGTCTGTGCTGCGTGGAGGGCTCCGCCAGCATTTTGTCAAAGCCCAGAGGCCCCTGCAGCTCCATTGCTGCGATGTGGTGGTCTCCAGAAAAATGGCCGCTGTGGGCGGCTCATGCTCAGATTCAGATCTCGCCCCAAGATCTCGTTGCCGAGATCTGAATCTGAGCATGCACCGCCCCCAGTTGCCATTTTTCCAGAAGCCACCACATCGCAGCAATGGAGCTGCAGAGGCCTCCGGCTTTGACAAAATGGCGCCGCCGCCCCAGCACAGAGCGCTGCCACCATCCCAGGTAGAGCGCTGCTGCACCAGCATAGAGCGCTGCCGCCACCCCAGCACAGAGCACCGCTGCCGCACCAGCCTGGGATGGGATTTTCCGGAGGCCACTGCACCAGCATGGACCACCGAACAACCTCTGTGATCACTCTTGCACCTGTGCTGATCCCCCCGGTAAGCTGAATTCAGACTGTAAGACGGACCCCCATTTTGCACATTTTTTCCCCTATTTTCGTTTTGAAAATTTGGGGTGCATCTTATGGTCCGAAAACTACAGTAATTTTTTCTTCACTGCCCAATGGTATAATTTTCTATGGAACAGCTGTGGTGTCAGTATGCTCACTGCACCACTAGAAGAATTCATTCAGGGAAGTATTTGGTAAAATGCAGTCACTTTTGGGGCTTATGCTGTTCTGGCACCTCAGGGGCTCTGACAATGTGACATGTCACCCACAAACAATTCCAGCAAAATCTGCTCTCCAATATGGCGCTCCTTCCCTTCCGAGCTCTGCCATGCGCCAAAACAGTGGATTACCCCCACATATGAGGTGTCAGAATACTCAGGACAAATTGCAAAATAACTTTCTGGGTGCAATTTCTCCTGTTACCCTTTGGAAAAAACATTTGAGATCGAAAAGTTCATTTTTTGTCGAAAAAATATGATTTTTTATTTTCACAACTGTATGTAACTAACTTCTGTGAAGCACTTGGGGGTTCAAAGTGCCCATCACACATCTAGATAAGTTCCTTGGGGGGTTTAGTTTCCAAAATGGGGTCACTTCACTGTTTAGACACGTCATTGTCTCTGACAATGTGACATGTCACCCACAAATAATTCCAGCAAAATCTGCTCTCCAATATGGCGCTCCTTCCCTTTCAAGCTCTGCCATGCGCCCATACAGTGGTTTAGCCTTTTTATTTCCACGGCTCTACATTATGAACTTCTGTAAAGCACCTGTGGGTTCAAGGTGCTCAATACACATCTGGATAAGCTCCCTAAGGGGTCTAGTTTCCAAAATAGGGTCACTTGTTGGGAGTTTCCACTGTTTAGACACATCAGGGGCTCTGCAAATGCGACATGGCAACCGCTAATTATTCCAGCATATTTTACACTAAAAAAAAATGAGAATTTGCAAAACAAAATGTACCGTCCATTTTCTCCTGTTACTCTTGTGAAAGTAAAAAAAAAATTAGCTAATGAAGGCCTTTGTGAAATAGCGTGTGCTATTGTGGATCACTTTTTGAAACCTCTTGTGACACAACTGCCCTCTTTTATTAAAGACACTAGCGCAGCTTAGGGTCATCTGGAGAACATTCAACTTACTGAGGAAATGGTACATGTCACCGCAGATGTGGAGGCATTATATTTTTCTATCGGTCATTCAGACAGATTGAAGGCAGTAGAGAAATATTTGAGTCATAGTAACTTGAATGATATGTCCTTTATCTTGAAACTGTTGAGGTTTATCCTTACTCATAATGACTTCACTTTCGATGGGAAGATATTTTTGCAGCAAAGAGGAACAGCAATGGGGGCCTCGTGCGCCCCCTCTTATGCAAATTTGTTTATGGGGGCCTGGGAATGGTCCATCGTCCAAGGTGAGGAGATCCCTAATGTTGATCGGGTCCACAACTGGATTCGTTATATTGATGATATTTTGTTCATCTGGGAGGGTCCAGTTGTGGACCTTGAGACATTTATGAATGCACTTAATGATAACGATGAAAATATCAGACTATCTTATAAATTTGGACGAAAGATCAATTTCTTGGATTTATCCATTTTCAGTGCTCCCTGATGGAAGTTTGTCTACCACGGTTTTTCGTAAACCAACATCAACTAATTACTTACTGCATGCATCCTCCGCTCATCAATGGCGGATCCTAATAGGGGCGGATGGGGCGGTCGCCCCGGGCCCAAGGTTTTTTGGGGGCCCAGGGGCAGGGGCGGGCTGGGCCGGGTGGCAGAGAGGCAAATGCCACCCGGACCAAATTCTTGCCCCGGGTGCCAGAAAGCTTAGATACGCCTCTGCCCTCCGGCTATACTTCCGGGTCAGATGTCGGGCGTGCGCGATGACGTCATCGTGCACGCGCCAACATGTCCCGGAGGATGCTGAAAGCAGAGGCGCTGCTGGGGAGCGAGCCGGCTGTGAGGTAAGTATGGGGAACTTTTTTGTTTTTTTTTTATTTATAAAATGAATTAAATGGGGGAGGGGGTGAGTGGGGGCTGTACACAATGAAGGGGGGGTGACTGGGGCCTGTATATGATGACGGGGGGGTGACTGGGGGCTGTATATGATGAAGGGGGGTGACTGGGGGCTGTATATGATGAAGGGGGGTGACTGGGGGCTGTATATGATGACGGGGGGGTGACTGGGGGATGTATATGATGAAGGGGGGTGACTGGGGTTGTACAGGATGAAGGGGGTGAGTGGGGGCTTCACAGGATGAAGGGGGGATGAGTGGGGGCTTCACATGGTGGAATGGTGACGGGTTTTCCGTATGGACCCGCAGCAAACCAAGTGCTGCGGTCCGTACGGCTGTCAATTCCCGCACGGGGACCGCAGCGCTCAGGTGGGAAGGGGGGTACAGGGGCCCAGGTTTTATGAACAGCCCCGGGCCCATAGTCCACTTAATCCGCCACTGCCGCTCATCCTAAATCAACAATTCAAGGCATACCAATTGGCCAGTTTCTGCGCATCAGGAGGATTTGTTCGGAAGATCCTCAGTTTGAGGAACAATCCAGTATTCTTAAAAACGGTTCCAAGATCGAGGGTACGGCCACCAGGCCATTCAAAGGGGATATAATAAAGCCAAAAATACGCCAAGAGAATCACTTCTTCACAAAAATCAGCCCCTGGTGTCGTGTGATGAGGGGGACAAGCAGGTAAGGTTTATTACCAATTATAACAGTAGGTGGCCAGAATTGAGAGGAATTATTGACAAACACTGGAAAATCCTTCTCACTGATCCCATTCTTAAACAATGCTTGCCAGATGCACTGTCTTTGGTGGCAAGAAGGGCCCCCAACCTGCGGGATATATTGGTCCACAGTGCATATGACCCCAAAAGAAAAGAAAAAAATAAGAAAAATTCAGAACGTAAGGGGTTTGTTAGGAATCTGTGTCCTGCCATACTAATGCAGAGATCCAGATCCTCACATTCATCTCCAGAGGCTAAGTCCTTTCTGCCAGCTTGTGAGCATGCTCCTGGAATGAGCTCCCTTTGGAGTTCAGGAGTCAGGTGCTCAGGTCCTGCTCCTGATTCCATTGGTTCAGCTGAGGTCTCTGGAGATTTCCGGAAGGTCCCGGTCACTATAAAAAGTGCGCATGGCCGTTATGCCATGCGCTAGTATTTTCTGATACTTGCTGCTGTATGTTTGTTGATGGATGCGTGGTCTGGTGGATGACTTATTATGAAACCCCTTCCCTCGGTTATTACGAGTGTGTGAGTGATTGGGTCAGCCAGTAGCAGCACTAGCGCCAGCGCGCTCAAGCTTCAAGCCATCTCAGCAGCAAAGCGTCCTGCATCGCGCTTGCGTTATTGCGGTTGCAGACTTCTGTGGCGTTCGCAGTTGCGACGTCGTGCACACGCTCATTTACGGTAAGTCCGTTTGGTTGTAGTGCCACTTTAACTACTCCTGTGTTCGGCTACCGTAAGTGTGCCGCTGTGCCCCTGTGCGTTTAACAGGCTCAGCGTTACCTTTTCTTTATTATTTTCCTGTGCAGCTCTGTGTCCCATAACAGAGACTGCCTCTTTTGCACTTGGGTGATTTAGAACCCTGTGCACACTACCGCTGTAGTGCACTGCCTCCCTTAGCAGCGGTTTTGCCATCTGCCGCACGGTGGACCCCGAGTGGCGAAGGCACTTTAATTATTTATTTTTTTTAGTGCCTTCCGCCACTCTTAACATAATACTAGCGCCAGGGTCTGGCTAGAGATGGCGGATCAGCAGCAGCTGTTACAGCTTGTGCGTCAGCTCGAGGCTCGCTTGGCCTCCCTCGAGAGGTCTCTCGCAGCTGCGCAGGCCACAGATGCTGCCGTCCAGGCACTTACGGACGCGGTAGGGCGTATGTCCATGTCCGCCCTTGCGCTGACAGTTACCCGCCTCCCGTTGCCCGATAAATATGCTGGGGATGGCGCCTCCTGTAGGGGTTTTATCAGTATTGCTCGATACACCTAGAGCTGCTGGCTGCGCAATTCCCTACGGAGCGGGCTAAGGTGGCTTTTGTCATCTCCCTACTGTCGGGCAAGGCGCTGGAATGGGCTACGCCTCTGTGGGAGCGTGGTGACCCCGAGATTCGGTCCGCGGCTAACTTGCTGACTGCCATCAGGCAAGTTTTTCTCGGTCCTCGGGTCACGCATGATACGTCCCTGCAGCTACTCGCCCTTACTCAGGGGTTACTCTCGGTTAGCCAGTATGCCGTCCGTTTTCGGACACTGGCGTCCGAGTTGGAATGGTCCGACAAGGCCCTAATCCCCGTTTTTTGGCGAGGTCTAGCGGAGCATGTGAAGGATGCTCTCTCTACTAGAGAGATCCCCACCAGCTTAGAGGAGCTAATCTCCGTCTCCTCACGGATTGACCTCCGTTTTTCGGAGCGCGGTATGGAGCGGGCGCACTCCAAGCGCAAATCCGTTTCAGCTCCCAAATTTTTTGAACCCCTTGAGCTGGCGGAGCCAGAGGTTCTACCTCCTGAGCCCATGGAGATATCTCGTACCAACCTTAATTCAGACTCCGACCAGGAATCCATCTGCGGTTGTCATCTGTCTGTGCGGTTTCTCCGGAAGCCGTCTCCCCGCAAAGGTTGGAGTCTGAACCAGTTATCGAGACCATTGTTCCTCCTCATCTTAGGGATCAGGTGCTCGCCTGGGCGCATGCACCTAACACGCACCACCATCGGGGCTATATGCAGGTCTCAAAACTGTTGGCTGGTGCGTATTGGTGGCCCCATTGAGCTCGGGACATAAAAAGATATATTCAGGCTTGCACCTTGTGTGCTCAGCCTAACCCTCCTAGACAGAGGGTGGCGACAACTGCCAACATGCGGCAGCGTGCCTCTGTCACTCCCGCTCCTACTATCTCCCAAGTGTCCCTCTTGAAACCTGGTGACCTCGGTTCCTCTGATGCCTTCCAGGTGTCTCGGGTTACTGTAACTCCTACCAGGGCTCGGGGAGGAGGGGGCCTTAGGAGGGGGGGTAATGTTAGGAATCTGTGTCCTGCCATACTAATGCAGAGATCCAGATCCTCACATTCATCTCCAGAGGCTAAGTCCTTTCTGCCAGCTTGTGAGCATGCTCCTGGAATGAGCTCCCATTGGAGTTCAGGAGTCAGGTGCTCAGGTCCTGCTCCTGATTCCATTGGTTCAGCTGAGGTCTCTGGAGATTTCCGGAAGGTCCCGGTCACTATAAAAAGTGCGCATGGCCATTATGCCATGCGCTAGTATTTTCTGATACTTGCAGCTGTATGTTTGTTGATGGATGCTTGGTCTGGTGGATGACTTATTATGAAACCCCTTCCCTCGGTTATTACGAGTGTGTGAGTGATTGGGTCAGCCAGTAGCAGCGCTAGCGCCAGCGCGCTCAAGCTTCAAGCCATCTCAGCAGCAAAGCGTCCTGCATCGCGCTTGCGTTATTGCGGTTACAGACTTCTGTGGCATTCGCAGTTGCGACGCCGTGCACACGCTCATTTACGGTAAGTCCGTTTGGTTGTAGTGCCACTTTAACTACTCCTGTGTTCGGCTACCGTACGTGTGCCGCTGTGCGTTTAACAGGCTCAGCGTTACCTTTTCTTTATTATTTTCCTGTGCAGCTCTGTGTCCCATAACAGAGACTGCCTCTTTTGCACTTGGGTGATTTAGAACCCTGTGCACACTACCGCTGTAGTGCACTGCCTCCCTTAGCAGCGGTTTTGCCATCTGCCACACAGTGGACCCCGAGTGGCGAAGGCACTTTAATTATTTATTTTTTTTAGTGCCTTCCGCCACTCTTAACAGGGTTTTTCCCTTACGGGTTTTGCAAGGGTTGTGCTAATATGAAAAAGGGCTTTAGTTTCTCTAACTTTGACCAGTCTAGAAAATTTGACATTAGGGTCAATATCACCTGTTCATCTAAGGGGGTTGTGTATTATGCAGAGTGTCCCTGTGGAAAAATTTACATAGGTATGACCAGTCGTGAGCTCAAAGTTCATGTCCGTGAGCACTGTTTAGACATTGAGAAAGCTAAAACAGCCACTGACATCAGCTCTCTAAAGACCCTTCCTAGGCATTTCAGGAAGTACCATCAATGTAATTCTAGACTGCTTAAGGTGAAGGGGATTGATATGGTGACCCTTGGCCCTAGAGGGGGGGGATGTTTCTAAAATACTGGCCAAAAAAGAATGCCAATGGATTTATAGGCTGGGGACCCTCACACCCCAGGGTCTAGATGAAAGCTTTGGCTTTAGCGCTTATCTCTGATAACTTTAGGGGTGGTTACTTTGAGGGTAGGGGGTTTTAATGTGTCAAATAGTTTGTGTGTCTCTTTTTAATTGTATTTATTTTTATGTTTAGTACTCCTGCCTCCACTCCTGTTCATATCGCAGAATGATGTACATCTTTCCTCAGATGGGATCATGAAGAGGATTTTTTACGATGGGGTTTCGTTGTCCTGCACTAATAGATGGATGGATGCCATTATGGATATGAAATGACCATGGGATCTTGTGTTATGCTGTTTTTGGTTGACACCGCAGCAGTGACGCCTTGTGTGACATTATCATCTCTTGTGCTTTGCACTTGAGTGGTGATGTTGCTGAGTGATACCGCTATGCGATATTAATAATACCATTCTAGTACGGCATTCAAATATTATGTAGATTTTTTGATATTGTCATGTCAGTTAAATACTATAATCAAAAGTCTGATATTGCTGAGGAATATTATCATGTGATATTAATAACAAATGTATTTGTTAATCATAGTACAGCGTATAAACGTTATATATACTTTTTTGATATTGGCAGGGCATTGGAATATCATTATCGAGTTCATGTTTGCACTAGATATGAATATTTAGACATAGCTCTTTTATCGATTTACTGATACTTTAATTGCACCGTCACTTTATTATAGCTATGTATTCACTAATATGATATGATGGAATTGTGGTCGTGTTATTTCATGCCCACCCATTTGTGGTAGCACGCGTGCGTGGTATACGGGGACGGTGGAAAATGCAAAGCGGTCTGTTCATGAATTAGGTGCGCACATCTCCACATAGGACCTGGCGATGCCTTATCATGTGACCGCAAAGTATTATTCCCATTGGACTCTATGTCCCACGTGATGCAGCGCATGCGTCATAAACACCTCAGTATTGGGATTTGAGCAGGACCTTTGGTGTTCATCGCACGCAGGCGCAGCTGATCATTTGGTATAGTGACTATAGACTATAGACCTATGCTGCGCAGGCGCCGCCACTGATCCCCCACAACGGTACAATTGTTTTCTGCGCAGGCGCCAGTAGCGATCTATTATGGTGGACATAGTGAACGCAGGTTTGCGCAACTTTTAATGATTATGCACACGTGGTACTGGTATATAAATCGGATCTCCCCCTGCCCTGACACGCCTCCCGAAGAAGCAGTGCGAAACGCGCGTCGGGGTCGAGGGACGTCCAGGCATCTCCACCCGCATTTACAGGTATAGAATTGTCTAGCATTTATTATATTCACCGGCATTAATTTTACCTCAATTGAGGTTCATTTTTGGGATAATTGGATATAGCTGCTTTTATGCAGCAATGAAATGTCATAATACAAATGATGTGGCCAGCAAATGTTTTACCATTGCAAGGTGATGATCTGTAGGATATCAGGTGCATTGTTCTTTTACCCCCTTACTTTTTCTTTGGTGAATTTTGGTGTTAGGATGTGAGATTCCATGGACTTGTAGGCCCCCTCCTTATTTTATGTTCCAGCACTTTTCCTGTGTATATATTTTTGTGTCTTTTTGTGCAATAAAATATAAATTTTTAACAAGTATACACTATTGTGTGGGGTCAACATTTTTTGTTACGTTGTTACCACAAAAGTAATAATATGATTCTGTGGTGAATTATTTATGCATGGATTCATGCTTTTTGGGCCAATTTTGTGATTGTATGGATTTCTAAGGGCCAATGCAGACGGCCATATATATTCCCTGATCTGAGAGAATCGGCCAATTATACTGTAAAGCTGACACTTGGATCAGGATCTGACCCGAGTGTCAGCACAGTGTGGTCCGATTGTCTAGGATGAGAGAATCAGAGAACACTGAGGAAAAGATGGAGATCAAACTCTTCTCCATTATGTCATCGGAGTGGTTTGGTGTTTTCCACGCACTCATTGTATTGCATTACTGAGTGTGATCGGAATATCATACGTTACCAATATATAACATATAACGTATGTTCCAACCCCATGGATAGAGACAAACACCTTGGTCACCTCTCACCTCAGAAAGTCCTTTTTGAGTCAGGGCTACCATCCAAGAACAGCTGAAAACCAAATTACAAGAGCCACCAGAATATCAAGGAATCACCTGCTACATTACAAAGCTAAAGAAGAGAATAACCGGGAGCCTCTAGTGGTCACCTACAACCCAAATCTGGAGGAGCTAAGGGGAGCGGCACTGAAATTACAACCTTTACTACAAAAAGATGCCCGATTACAATCCATGTTTCCAGACCCCCCACTACTGTGTTTTAGGCAGCCCCCAAATTTAAGAAGCATCATTGTCAGAAGCTCCCTGTCCTCCCCAACAGCTGCAGGAACCTTTCCTTGCAACCAGAAAAAAATGTAAAACCTGTCCATTTATAATGACCACGGACAAGATAAAGATCCCCAACTCACATCAGGACTACAAGATCCCAGGTACTCTCAGCTGCATCACATCTAATGGGGTGTACTTAATTATTTGTACTAAATGTCCAACTGGGGTCCGTATGTGGGAGAGACCAGGCAAAAGCTTAGAACAAGGATGAATGCTCATCGTCACACAATAAGAGAAAAAAGAAGGGATCTACCTGTGGCAAAACATTTTTGTATCCCCGGTCATAGCATGATGGACATTAAATTACTTGTATTAAATGGTAACTTCAACTCTCAGAGAGACAGGAGGGTTTGGGAGTATAAATTTGTGACATCTTTTGACACACTCAGTGCAGGAATGAATGTGTCACATGGATTTATGTCTTTTTACATCAATTAAGGAATTTGCTCTTCAGAACTTCTGGGGTCATCACACAACACAGAACTAGACCCCAATCAGTGGATAATAAAACTTTCACACTCCTTATCTGTGAACTGTTCCAATATTTATGTTTATCCCTCTCCCATAATGACAATTCTGCTAAATGTCACTTGTCTTATCTATTGCGATATTTCTGTGTTGTTTTGTGTATAAATATGTGATTTTTCAGATGTTGTATTAGTCTAGCCTGACGAAGAGACCTGAGTAGTCTCGAAAGCTTGCAATGTGTTACCACCTTTTCAGTTAGCCATTAAAAGGTATCAACCACTGAGGACTCTCAATTCTAAATATTCTTCTATCTACTGGCTTACACGGTACAAAGATATATATGTTTCCTGTATCAAAGTCATTTGAACAGTTTTGGGTGGAGGAGAATGTTGTGGTCTAGAGGCAAAATGGTGATCATGATAATACGGCCGGACTACACCACCGATAAAGCAGCCACAGCCGGTGACTGAGAGGAATCTGTGACTTCTCTGCATTCAGTGGTTACTACTCACCTGGGTAGTCATATGTGGGAATCTCCTCTTTACACCGCTCATCACCCCTCACATATGTCTCTGTAGTATTAATATGGGTCAGATCTTCACCCTGAAACAAATATTGTAAAAGTCACAGACAGATGGAGAAGTCCCATCTATGATCAGCTCTAATCCTGCCATCTCCACCGTTCTCATTACACAAGTATAAAACATGTAATACTGGTGGATAAAACAAGACTGAGCACAAGACCTTCACAGCCGTCTACACATCATAGGGGAGATCTCCTGACACCTTCTCTCCATCTACCTGATGATCCTGAGGAGCACTGGGATCTTCTTGGTTACAGTCCTGTGGAAGAAGAGGACGGGGACATCTCTCTGGTGTTGTCCTCTTACTGGATAGATCTGGAGGAAACACATACAGGGACTGAATTCATTCTCTACATACAGATAATTATAGGCCGTGTGTATTTAGTCCTATTACCTGGTGATGTGAGGGGCTGGGGAACCTCCATTATGACGTTCTTGTACAGATCTCTGTGTCCTTCTAAATACTCCCACTCCTCCATGGAGAAATAGACAGCGACATCCTGACACCTCATAGGAACCTGACACATACAATGATACCGTCATCCCCCGATCCCTTCATAGTGTTACTGTATAATGTCCCAGCATTCCCAGCAGTGTCACCTCTCCAGTCAGCAGCTCAATCATCTTGTAGATGAGTTCTAGGATCTTCTGGTCATTGATGTCCTCATGGATCAGGGGGTGAGGTGGAGTACCCGTGATTGGGCTCAGGGGTCTTCCCCATCCCTCAGACACAGGGTCCTGACAGCGATCACTAGAGGTCTTCTTCACCACTGTGTAATCCTGGTTATGGAGAGACACATTAATAAATCTCACTACAGACATTTCCAGAGTCCTCACCTCTCCAGTTCTGTCCATCTGTTATTCCCATAGATAAGAATGATGTAATGTGACGTCATCAGAATCTCTCACCTCTCCAGTGAGACGGAAGAGGATCTCTAGGGTGAGGTGTAATATCCTCTCCGCCATCTTGTCTCTGTCCATATCCGTCCTTGATGGGTAAATCAGGAAAATTCTCTTTTGTAGAAGATCTTCACTGAGAGGATCCGATATTGTAGAGACCTGAATGAGAAGAAGATGATCCGATGTAACACCATAAGAATCCTGTGTAATAATACAATTACTGGAGATAATAAGGGAAACATATGAGGAGATTTATTATCTTACAGGGTTTAGTTTTCTTCCCTGACATCTACTAATAAAACCTATATATTTAGGCCACAGACAACAAGCAGTTTCCTCCTCGGAGTCGGCAGCTGAACACGTTCCTCATAGACTCATCTTCCATAACGCTAATTCTCGTCTCATTACCGACACTGGAATCGGCATTAGCAATACTGCAGGAGATATTCATTACACGCGACATGAGAAATAACTCCTTCATGATGAGGACGACATCTTCATCTTCTACTGCGGCTCTAGAGACAGATGTGGCCAGAGTCGGTCACTGCCTCCATCCCCACCGGCCGTCTATATGAAGGTTTCCCGTCTTCCCCGCACTGGAATCTTCTCTCCCGTTAGATCTCAGCTCTGAGTCACACACGGAAGTTTGAGGCTTTTCTGGAAGAACAGGACAGGAGAGATCTGAGGCCGATGTCTCCATGTACAGGGTTTCCCTCTGGATAAGAGGCTTTTCTATCCCTTTCCCCCAATTAGAGGGGACACCTGTGGATATCGGGGTCTTTACCGGCTGCAGTCCTGGGGGGATTTACCCGGTAACGTGGACGTTGGACAAACGTCACCATCAATTCCCATCAGAGAGAAGGAACATCGCTCCTCTATTCAGCTCTATGGATCCAGGATGAAATCCACTGCGGCCCCTGCAAGAAAAGAGCGAAGTCTGGTGAGACCCCGAGGCCGGAGATTTCTACAGCTGCTCTGTGCGCACAGGACCTGTGATGAGGTCACAGGAGGGGAGGAGTCAGGGGTCACATGATCAGGGGCCTCAGTGTGGGCAGGACTCTGCTGTGCTGGTTGTCATGGTGCTGGAAGAGGGGAAGTTTCTGCCTGGGGTCAGGAGGGGTTTACAGGGTGGATGTAGCAGAGCCGTGTGTGTACGAGGTGTACGGAGTGGAGCCGTGTGTATGAGGTGTACGGAGTGGAGCCGCGTGTGTACGAGGTGTACGGAGCGGAGCCGTGTGTGTACGAGGTGTACGGAGCGGAGCCGTGTGTGTACGAGGTGTAAGGAGCGGAGCCGTGTGTGTATGAGGTGTACGGAGCGGAGCCATGTGTACGAGGTGTACGGAGCGGAGCCGTGTGTGTACGAGGCGTACGGAGCGGAGCCGCGTGTGTACGAGGTGTACGGAGCGGAGCCGTGTGTGTATGAGGTGTAAGGAGCGGAGCCGTGTGTGTATGAGGTGTACGGAGTGGAGCCGTGTGTATGAGGTGTACGGAGTGGAGCCGCGTGTGTACGAGGTGTACGGAGCGGAGCCGTGTGTGTACGAGGTGTACGGAGCGGAGCCGTGTGTGTACGAGGTGTAAGGAGCGGAGCCGTGTGTGTATGAGGTGTACGGAGCGGAGCCGTGTGTACGAGGTGTACGGAGCGGAGCCGTGTGTGTACGAGGTGTACGGAGCGGAGCCGTGTGTGTATGAGGTGTAAGGAGCGGAGCCGTGTGTGTACGAGGTGTACGGAGCAGAGCCGCCTGTGTACGAGGTGTATGGAGTGGAGCGGTGTGTGTACGAGGTGTACGGAGCGGAGCCGCGTGTGTTTGGGGTGTGATGAGCGGAGCCGCGTGTGTACGAGGTGTACGGAGCGGAGCTGCGAGTGCACGTGGTGTACGGAGCAGGGTTGTGTATGTAGAAGGTGTACGGAGCAGGGTCGTGTGTGTACGAGGTGTACGGAGCGAAGCCGTATTTGTGTGGACCCCTCTGTGTACTCTGTGTACGCTGTATACCCCCAGCTTCTGTCGCAGACCCTTCAGTGTGCCCTGTATACACCCATATTCCCCCATCTTCGGGTGCAGACCCCTGTGTACGCTGTATACACCCGTATACCCTCAGCTTCGGTTGCAGACGCCTCTGTGTACCCTGTATACACCCGTATACCCCAAGCTTCAGTCGCAGACCCCTCTGTGTATGCTGTGTACACCCGTATACCCCCAGCTTCAGTCACAGACCCCTGTGTATACTGTATTCACCCGTATATCCCCAGCTTCGGTCGCAGACCACTCTGTGTATGCTGTACACACCCGTATACCCCCAGCTTCGGTCACAGACCCCTCTGTGTACGCTGTATACACCCGTATATCCCCAGTTTTGGTCGCAGACCCCTGTGTACGCTGTATACACCTGTATTCCACATCTTTGGTCACAGACCCCCCTGTGTACGCTGTATACACCCATATACACCCAGCTTCCATCATAGACCCCTCTGTGTATGCTGTATACACCCGTATATCCCCAGCTTCGGTAACAGACCCCTGTGAACACTGTATACACCTGTATACCCCCAACTTTGGTCAAAGACCCCCCTGTGTACGCTGTATACACCCGTATACCCCCAGCTTCAGTCATAGACCCCTCTGTGTATGCTATATACACCCGTATATCCCCAGCTTCGGTAACAGACCCCTGTGTATGTTGTATACACCTGTATACCCCCAGCTTTGGTCACAGACCCCCCCTGTGTATGCTGTATACACCCGTATACCCCCAGCTTCTCTCACAGACCCTTCTGTGTATACTGTATACACCTGTATACCCCCAGCTTCGGTCGCAGACCCCTCTGTGTACGCTGTATACACCGTATACCCCCAGATTCGGTCACAGCCCCGTGTTCACTGTATACACCCGTATATTCCCAGTTTTGGTCGCAGACCCCTGTTTACGCTGTATACACCCGTATACCCCCAGCTTTTGTCACAGACCCCCCTGTGTACACTGTATACACCCGTATACCCCCAGCTTCAGTCATAGACCCCTCTGTGTATGCTGTATACACTCGTATATCCACAGCTTCGGTAACACACCCCTGTGTACACTGTATACACCTGTATGCCCCCAGGTTCGGTCGCAGTCACCTGTGTACCCTGTATACATCCGTATACCCCCAGCTTCGATCATAGACCCCTCTATGTATGCTGTATACACCCGTATACTCCCAGCTTCGGTCGCAGATCCCTGTGTACTCTGTATACACCCGTATACCCCCAGCTTCGGTCGCAGACCCTTGTGTATGCTGTATACACCTGTATACCACCAGCTTTGGTTGAAGATCCCTGTGTACTCTGTATACACCCGTATACCCCCAGCTTCGGTCGCAGACCCTTGTGTATGCTGTATACACCTGTATACCACCAGCTTTGGTTGCAGATCCCTGTGTACTCTGTATACACCCGTATACCCCCAGCTTCGGTCACAGACCCCTCTGTGTATGCTGTATACACCCGTATACCCCCAGCTTCGATCACAGGCCCCGCATCTCTCACACTGTAGAGCTGACGCCGGACACACACGGTAAAACTGCGGTCGTCGGTCTCTCATCTCTCGCACTTATACTGATAACATAAGATGGAGTCAGACGAACCCTCCTACAAAACGTGAGAACAAAGTCATTACTACAGGACTGTGTGAGAAAGGGATTTATTCTACAAGAAACGCTGGGGCCACAAATGAGAATAACATAATGTCGTCATCTTCTCTTTCACCATAGATATTGACAGTGAGGGCGACTTCCACTTTACCGCAATGTGGATTTTAGTGGCCATACATAAGTAGTTTACTAGCTTCTGAAAGCTTTCTGGAAGCCGGGAAGGCCTGGTTCCCAGTAAAAGGTTAGAAGGTTCCACAACAACCGGTCCACCATACATCTGTGCTATCAGACGCTTCACCTTCTCCCAAAGCCCAGAAACCACCGTACAAGACCACCAAATATGTCTCATGTCACCAGATATTCCACAGCCCCTAAAACAGTCTCCCGAGATTTTAGGAAAAATGCTGTGAATTTTTTCTGGTACATAATAGACTCTGTGCAATAGTTTTGAGGAGGTCTCCACAAGGGAAGTCTGGTGACTACCTCATGATATGGTGTCATAATTGACTGTTCAAACACCAAATCCTCCTCCCACTGTAACATATACTTCAATTTTTTTATCATTTTGTGGAGAATTTATAGCATAGTAGATCAATGAGTAGAGGCGTAGCTAGGGTTTTGGTTCACGGGGGCGAAACTTCTGAGTGGGCCCCCAACCAGGTAACCTTGATTACAGCTCGGTGACGCACAGTAATAGTGGAGGAGAACCTCAGCAGAGGACGGCGCTGTTGCTGAATATAATTTCTAAATAAGACCAATATTGATATTACCGCCATATAGTGAGTGGTAGATACCCGTCCTACACAACATACCGTATAAGAGATCACAGCACAGTTACAGATGGTGACTTACAGCTGACATTCTTTCTGTTGGAATCGTTCACTTTTCCATCTGGCCCAGACCAACATGACAACTTCTTCCAGCCAGGACTCGTCTGCAGAGATTACAACAAAGATTCATTTCATGTCTCATATTTTCAGCACTGTCACCAATGGGACTACTCCCTACCTGCACAAACTCCTTACCCTGCTGATACCCCAATGCTGAGCCGCTGCTGCTGTATGTGTCCCTTTAATTGTACCTGCTGTGTGGTTCTCTGTGCCCTCTAAATTCTAAAGCAACTCTCGAAAACAGTGCCCATATTTTGTCCCCTAGAAAGTAATAGCGCCATTTGTGCCCCTTTGACAGTTACAGTTACCTGAGTTCCCTATAACAGTAAGTGCCCACTTTACATTTAATAATGTCATGAGTCTCCCCCCTGTACAGCTCCCCTATACACTGTATGATGCTCCCCTATACACTGTATGATGCTCCCCTATACACTGTATGATGCTCCCCTATACACAGTATGATGCTCCCCTATACACTGTATGATGCTCCCCTATACACTGTATGATGCTCCCCTATACACTGTACGATGCTCCCCTATACACAGTATGATGCTCCCCTATACACAGTATGATGCTCCCCTATACACTGTATGAAGCTCCCCTATACACAGTATGATGCTCCCCTATACACAGTATGATGCTCCCCTACACACAGTATGATGCTCCCCTATACACAGTATGATGCTCCCCTATACACAGTATGATGCTCCCCTATACACTGTATGATGCTCCCCTATACAATGTATGATGCTCCCCTATACACTGTATGATGCTCCCCTATGCACAGTATGATGCTCCCCTATACACAGTATGATGCTCCCCTATACACTGTATGATGCTCCCCTATACTGTATGATGCTCCCCTATACACTGTATGATGCTCCCCTATACACAGTATGATGCTCCCCTATACTGTATGATGCTCCCCTATACACTGTATGATGCTCCCCTATACACAGTATGATGCTCCCCTATACACTGTATGATGCTCCCCTATACACAGTATGATGCTCCCCTATACACTGTATGATGTTCCCCTATACACAGTATGATGCTCCCCTATACACAGTTTGATGCTCCCCTATACACTGTATGATGCTCCCCTATACACTGTATGATGCTCCCCTATACACTGTATGATGCTCTCTTATACACAGTATGATGCTCCCCTATACACTGTATGATGCTCCCCTATACACTGTATGATGCTCCCCTATACACAGTATGATGCTCCCCTATACACTGTATGATGCTCCCCTATACACTGTATGATGCTCCCCTATACACTGTATGATGCTCCCCCATACACTGTATGATGCTCCCCTATACACAGTATGATGCTCCCCTATACACAGTATGATGCTCCCCTATACACAGTATGATGCTCCCCTATACACAGTATGATGCTCCCCTATACACTGTATGATGCTCCCCTATACACAGTATGATGCTCCCCTATACACAGTATGATGCTCCCCTATACACTGTATGATGATCCCCTATACACTGTATGATGCTCCCCTATACACAGTATGATGCTCCCCTATACACAGTATGATGCTCCCCCTATACACTGTATGATGCTCCCCTATACACTGTATGATGCTCCCCTATACACAGTATGATGCTCCCCTATACACTGTATGATGCTCCCCTATACACTGTATGATGCTCCCCTATACACTGCATGATGCTCCCCTATACACTGTATGATGCTCCCCTATACACTGTATGATGCTCCCCTATACACAGTATGATGCTCCCCTATACACTGTATGATGCTCCCCTATACACAGTATGATGCTCCCCTATACACTGTATGATGCTCCCCTATACAGTATGATGCTCCCCTATACACTGTATGATGCGCCCCTATACACTGCATGATGATCCCCTATACACTGTATGATGCTCCCCTATACACTGTATGATGCTCCCCTATACACTGTATGATGCTCCCCTATACACTGTATGATGCTCCCCTATACACTGTATGATGCTCCCCTATACTGTATGATGCTCCCTTATACACTGTATGATGCTCCCCTATACACAGTATGATGCTCCCCTATACACTGTATGATGCTCCCCTATACACTGTATGATGCTCCCCTATACACTGCATGATGTTCCCCTATACACAGTATGATGCTCCCCTATACACTGTATGATGCTCCCCTATACACAGTATGATGCTCCCCTATACACTGTATGATGCTCCCCTATACACAGTATGATGCTCCCCTATACACTGTATGATGCTCCCCTATACACTGTATGATGCTCCACTATACACAGTATGATGCTCCACTATACACAGTATGATCCTCACCTATACACTGTATGATGCTCCCCTATACACAGTATTATGCTCCCCTATACACAGTATGATGCTCCCCTATACACTGTATGATGCTCCCCTATACACTGTATGATGCTCCCCTATACACAGTATGATGCTCCCCTATACACAGTATGATGCTCCCCTATACACAGTATGATGCTCCCCTATACACTGTATGATGCTCCCCTATACACTGTATGATGCTCCCCTATACACTGTATGATGCTCCCCTATACACTGTATGATGCTCCCCTATACACAGTATGATGCTCCCCTATACACAGTATGATGCTCCCCTATACACAGTATGATGCTCCCCTATACACAGTATGATGCTCCCCTACACACTGTATGATGCTCCCCTATACACTGTATGATGCTCCCCTATACAATGTATGATGCTCCCCTATACACTGTATGATGCTCCCCTATACACAGTATGATGCTCCCCTATACACAGTATGATGCTCCCCTATACACAGTATGAAGCTCCCCTATACACTGTATGAAGCTCCCCTATACACAGTATGATGCTCCCCTATACACAGTATGATGCTCCCCTATACACTGTATGATGCTCCCCTATACACAGTATGATGCTCCCCTATACACAGTATGATGCTCCCCTATACACTGTATGATGCTCCCCTATACACAGTATGATGCTCCCCTATACACTGTATGATGCTCCCCTATACACAGTATGATGCTCCCCTATACACAGTATGATGCTCCCCTATACACTGTATGATGCTCCCCTATACACAGTATGATGCTCCCCTATACACTGTATGATGCTCCCCTATACACTGTATGATGCTCCCCTATACACTGTATGATGCTCCCCTATACACTGTATGATGCTCCCCTATACACTGTATGATGCTCCCCTATACACAGTATGATGCTTCCCTATACACAGTATGATGCTTCCCTATACACTGTATGATGCTCCCCTATACACTGTATGATGCTCCCCTATACACAGTATGATGCTCCCCTATACACAGTATGATGCTCCCCTATACACAGTATGATGCTCCCCTATACACAGTATGATGCTCCCCTACACACAGTATGATGCTCCCCTACACACTGTATGATGCTCCCCTACACACTGTATGATGCTCCCCTATACACAGTATGATGCTCCCCTATACACTGTATGATGCTCCCTTATACACTGTATGATGCTCCCCTATACACAGTATTATGCTCCCCTATACACAGTATGATGCTCCCCTATACACAGTATGATGCTCCCCTATACACTGTATGATGCTCCCCTATACACAGTATGATGCTCCCCTATACACAGTATGATGCTCCCCTATACACAGTATGATGCTCCCCTATACACTGTATGATGCTCCCCTATACACAGTATGATGCTCCCCTATACACTGTATGATGCTCCCCTATACACTGTATGATGCTCCCCTATACACAGTATGATGCTCCCCTATACACAGTATTATGCTCCCCTATACACAGTATTATGCTCCCCTATACACAGTATTATGCTCCCCTATTCACTGTATGATGCTCCCCTATACACTGTATTATGCTCCCCTATACACTGTATGATGCTCCCCTATACACTGTATGATGCTCCCCTATACACTGTATGATGCTCCCCTATACACAGTATGGTGCTCCCCTATACACAGTATTATGCTCCCCTATACACAGTATGATGCTCCCTATACACAGAATTATGCTCCCCTATACACAGTATGATGCTCCCTATACACTGTATTATGCTCCCCTATACACAGTATTATGCTCCCCTATACACAGTATGATGCTCCCCTATTCACTGTATGATGCTCCCCTATACACTGTATTATGCTCCCCTATACACTGTATGATGCTCCCCTATACACTGTATGATGCTCCCCTATACACTGTATGATGCTCCCCTATACACAGTATTATGCTCCCCTATACACAGTATGATGCTCCCTATACACAGTATTATGCTCCCCTATACACAGTATGATGCTCCCTATACACTGTATTATGCTCCCCTATACACTGTATGATGCTCCCTATACACTGTATTATGCTCCCCTATACACTGTATGATGCTCCCCTATACACTGTATGATGTTCCCCTATACACAGTATGATGCTATCTTATACACTGTATGATGCTCCCCTATACACTGTATGATGCTCCCCTATACACTGTATGATGCTCCCCTATACACTGTATGATGCTCCCCTATACACAGTATGATGCTCCCCTATACACTGTATGATGCTCCCCTATACACAGTATGATGCTCCCCTATACACTGTATGATGCTCCCCTATACACAGTATGATGCTCCCCTATACACTGTATGATGCTCCCCTATACACTGTATGATGCTCCCCTATACACTGTATGATGCTCCCCTATACACAGTATGATGCCCCCTATACACTGTATGATGCTCCCCTATACACTGTATGATGCTCCCCTATACACTGTATGATGCTCCCCTATACACTGTATGATGCTCCCCTATACACAGTATGATGCTCCCCTATACACAGTATGATGCCCCCCTATGCACAGTATGATGCTCCCCTATACACAGTATGATGCTCCCCTATACACAGTATGATGCTCCCCTATACACTGTATGATGCTCCCCTATGCACAGTATGATGCTCCCCTATGCACAGTATGATGCTCCCCTATGCACAGTATGATGCTCCCCTATACACTGTATGATGCTCCCCTATACACTGTATGATGCTCCCCTATGCACAGTATGATGCTCCCCTATACACAGTATGATGCTCCCCTATACACTGTATGATGCTCCCCTATACACTGTATGATGCTCCCCTATACACTGTATGATGCTCCCCTATACACAGTATGATGCTCCCCTATACACTGTATGATGCTCCCCTATGCACAGTATGATGTTAAATAAAATTAAATAAACTGGAGAAGTGGGCAGCAACTAACAGAATGGTTTTTAACAGGGAGAAATGCAAAGTACTACATCTGGGCAATAAAAATGAAAAAAGCATATATAGAATGGGAGGAATAGGGCTAAGTGACAGCACATGTGAAAAAGACTTGGGTATACTAATAGATCACAGACTGAATATGAGTCAACAGTGTGATGCAGCAGCAAAAAAGGCAAATGCAATTCTAGGATGTATTAACAGAAGCATACAGTCTAGATCACGTGAAGTCATTATTTCCCTCTACTCCTCTTTGGTCAGACCTCATCTGGAATATTGTGTCCAGTTTTGGGCACCACATTTTAAAAAAGACATCAACAAACTGGAGCAAGTTCAGAAAAGAGCGACCAGAATGGTGACCGGTCTGCAAACCCTGTCTTATGAGGAAAGGTTGCAGGATTTGGGAATGTTTAGTTTGCAAAAGAGAAGACTGAGAGGAGACTTAATAGCTGTCTACAAATATCTAAAGGGCTGTCACATTGTAGAAGGATCAACTTTATTCTCATTTGCACAAGGAAAGACTAGAAGCAATGGGATGAAACTGAATGGGAGGAGACACAGATTAGATATTAGAAAAAACTTTTTGACAGTTAGAGTGATCAATGAGTGGAACAGGCTGCCACGAGAAGTGGTGAGTTCTCCTTCAATGGAAGTCTGCAAACAGAGGCTGGACAGACATCTGACTGGGATGATTTAGCGAATCCTGCTTTGAGCAGGGGGTTGGACCAGATGGCCCAGGAGGTCCCTTCCAACTCTACGATTCTATGATTCTATGCTCCCCTATACACAGTATGATGCTCCCCTATACACTGTATGATGCTCCCCTATGCACAGTATGATGCTCCCCTATACACAGTATGATGCTCCCCTATACACTGTATGATGCTCCCCTATATACTATATAATGCTTCCCTATACACTGTATGATGCTCCCCTATACACAGTATGATGCTCCCCTATACACAGTATGATGCTCCCCTATACACTGTATGATGCTCCTCTATACACAGTATGATGCTCCCCTATACACTGTATGATGCTCCCCTATACACTGTATGATGCTCCCCTATACACTGTATGATGCTCCCCTATACACAGTATGATGCTCCCCTATACACTGTATGACGCTCTCTTATACACAGTCTAATCCACCCTCACTGTATATACACTGACCGCTTAGTATTCCCCAAATTGTTTGATAGCTCCAGCACTGTAATCTCCACACTGTATGATGGCCCGCTAGATAGCCTCCATATAGTATAATGTGCCAGACAAGTCTCACTATAGTCCTCTATATAGTATAATGCACTCCCCATAGGCAGACCCTATAGAATAATGCAGCCCTTTATATAATGCACCCCATAGGCAGCCTCATAAAAAATAAATCCAAAACTCACCTTTCCTCCTGGTTTCTTCACTGCTGCGAGCTCCCGCACATCTCCGGACTGTAGGCTCCGAGTAGTGACGTCATTGCGACCCCCTGTCAGTGTTGGCGTTAGTGACATCAGAAGCTGATGAGAGGGGGATGATGGGAGAGGGAGCGTAATGCTCCTTCTCTCACCAATGTAGTCAGCTGAAATGGCCTCCAGCCAACACAGTTGATTTTGCAATGACAGGTGGGGACCCACTGCTGGCGCAGGGCCCTAGCGTCTGCTCAGGGGCCCCATAGCGGCCGGGTGGCAGAGCAGGGAGATTGATTCTGCCTGATCTGCCGCAGAATGTAGCACTATCGGCGTGCTGTGGGTGGGTCCCCTCAGAGCGCTGGTCCCGGGGTGACCTCCCTCCCCCTGTAGCTCCCCACATTGTAGGATTAACGATAAGTCACCTGCATTACTGATACTAATATATCACACTAGTAACATGTCCAGGCCACTAACAATCGCTGCATAGAAAAACACTATTCCACAGCTATTTGTCACCAAGCACTAACTGCTGCTGTGGCACTACAAGTGCCAGACTTCACTTCCCAGTAGGAGCAGCAAACACTAGTTAGGGTGTGTGCACACGTTGCGGATTCTGCTGCGGATCTGCAGTGGATTTGGTCCTGTGGATCCTCAGCAGTTCCTGCTGCGTTGTACAGTACAGTCTATGAGAAATGAAGAACACAGTGCACACGCTGAGGATTTTCTGCGGATTTAAATCTGCAATATGTCAATTCTTTGTGCGGAATCCGCAGCGTTTTGTCACCTGCTCCATTATAGGAATCTGCAGGTGTAAAAACGCAGGGGAAATCCGCACAAAATCTGCACTAAATCCGCAGGTAAAACGTCGGTCATTTAACCTGTGGATTTACCTGTGGATTTGGCCAAATCCGTGCGGAAAAATCCGCACAGTAATCCACAACGTGTGCACATCCCCTAATCCTCCAGGACTCGCTGTCAGCCTGGTAACGGGTAGGTTAATAATTACACGCCAGCACAAACAGCGAGATAAGGTGATACACTGGTTTAACCCTCCCTCTGCCTGCCAGGGAGGATGCGCCGCTCTCTCTGCACAGCTCAATGCCTGCAGCCAGCAGTGCGATCTCTAGTTTGCACTTTTCCTGGTTTTCTCTCAGTCCCAAAGTGCAGTAA
This sequence comes from Dendrobates tinctorius, assembly GCF_039654945.1. Lineage (NCBI taxonomy): Eukaryota > Metazoa > Chordata > Amphibia > Anura > Dendrobatidae > Dendrobates > Dendrobates tinctorius. Next base: position 11,196,227 of record NW_027361685.1, read on the forward strand.
ATTCCCAGGCCAAGACAAAGCATCGCCATATAGCGCATCAGTGACCGCTGCAAAGTGCCTGAAAACTATGTAACACGTAAGGAGAGCATCATGTAATGAATATTACACCCCAATAGCAGTAAGTTGTATGTATATATCCAAAGCAACAGATTAGACACTTCAAATAGCAATTACCATAGATACTCATCAATCCCCATGCTGTGTGCAGTGTCCACTGGTCCTGGAGCAGCGGCTCCTCAGCTGTCAGGCTCCTCTCAGTCAGAAGCAATCAAGTGCCGAGCAGACAGTGAACTCAGCTCACAGGCAGAGGCAGAGCCCCCTGCGTCCAGGCTGCTGCTGGAGCTGATGACTTCTCTGCAGCAGGGAGCTTTCAAGGAGAGCGCGCTCAGCCAGGATTGGGCGAGTGACCTCCCCTCTCCTCTGCAGAAGAGCGGTCACATGACTCACTCCCTGCTGCAGCATGGAATTGTATCGGCACGATCTGCACGCCGATATAGTTACATAGCATAGCTCGGGTGGGCCCCATCAGAGCGCGGGGCCCGGGGCCACCGCCCCCTCCCCCCCCGGTAGCTACACTACTGTCAATGAGAGATCGTTCCCCTGCCCAAAGGGTTATTTAGACATTTATTTTCAAAACTCGTTGCCCTGAGAGTAGTACCGCTCGGGAGGATCTGCTTTGCAAAGTGGAAGATCTGGTTCAAGCGCATTACCTCCCTAACTGGAGGTTCAAATGTTTGAACAAATTCCTGTCTGTAAAGTAAGATATTAAATGGGGAACACAAATGTTTAAGTATATGAATACCTTATCCACCAAGAAAACATTTGTGGCTCAAGGCCTGGCGGAAACATGGGGTTTTGTAATATAGCTGTCAGGGGAGAAGGGCTTGATTGTAAGTTATATTTAAACCGGACTTTCCTCCAAAGAAGCAACGAGTGGACTGTAAAAGGAGCCACATTCATTAACCCCTGTAGAAGTCGGTCTGTGGTCCACATTAGGCCTGATAAAGAGAATGGTTTGGAGAGAAATGATTCCAGAATAACCCATCTCGGACTATTGGGATATGAACACGCACTTATTAATGGAGCAATCTGTGCCGACTTGTAATAAAGTGTAAAATTAGGGAGGGATAAACCCCCTTCTTTTCTGTGACAGAACATAAGTTTTTGCACAATTCTGAGTTGTTTTCTGAGCCAAAGAAACTTAGACATCATAGAGTGTAGATGAGTGATCGTTCTGGCTGGTACCATAATTGGGAGGGACCTAAATAGATATAAGAAGTGAGGCAGTGACACCATTTCTAATGCATGTGTTCTGCCGGGCCAGGATAACTCTGAGGGAGCCCATCTATCCAGGTCCCTCTGGAAGTTGTGGATCAGTGGAGTGTAATTTCACCTAAACAGAGGTGACCTGTTGGCTGTTAAGTTGATACCCAGATATGTTAGATAATGTTCTTTGTGTATAAACCCAAAATGGGAGGCTATATTAGTTTGCTCTTAGGAAAATTTACAAATAATGCTTCGGATTTATCAATGTTAATCTTAAACCCTGAAATCTTCTCAAATTCGTGAAGGAGAGAAAACAAGTGAGGGAGTGTAGTGTGGGGACTTATTAATGTTAGCAGGAGATCATCCACAAAGAGGCTGACTTTATATTGGTCTCCCATATTCTCAGGGCCCAGGATATTCTGATCTCTCCTTATTGCTTCCACAATGGGTTCCATTGCAAGTGCAAAAAGATCCGGAGATAGAGGACAGCCCTGCCTGGTACCCTCTGAATATTAATTGGAGGGGGGTGTGGTGACGGGAGTTTTACATAAGCGATAGGGCTATCATATAACAATTGGAGGCACTTTATAAGTTTAGGGGAGAATCCGACTTCCGATAGAACCGTAAAGAGATATGTCCAGGACACCGAATCGAAAGCCCTCTCAATATCTAATGCAAGCAGGAGAAGTCACTTTCGCTGTAGGTTAGTTGTATGAATAATATTTAACGCTCTCCTAATATTATCTGGGGCCTGTCGCGCTGGTATAAAACCAACCTGATCCCGATGGATGAGGTGAGGGAGGATTTTATTGATCCTGTTAGTCACAATGGATGTAAAGATTTTGAAGTCAATGTATAAGAGGGATATAGGTCTATAATTTGTTGTGAGATGATCTTTCTTAGGATTAGGGATTACGGTTACATGCGCCACGTAGAGCTCAGGGGGCAGCTGTGAGCCATTTAGTAGTGAATTACAGAGGTTTTTATATGTGGTGTCAGCACATCGCTGCATTTTTTATAATATATTGCTGTAAGACCATCCGGCCCCGGGGCCTTTCCTCTTTTTAGTTTTTTGAGTGTTGAAACTATTTCCTCCTCAGAGATGTGTAAATGGAGTTGTTGTGCCGCGGACTCAGTCAGGTTAGGTAGATGTAGTGTGTGAAGGAATGACTCCAGTAGTGAGGGGGGTGATTGTGGGGGGAATACAAACTCTGGGGGTATTCATTATAAGTGCTATACATGACATCGGGGTGGGCTGAGATCTGACCCTTAGGGTCTTTTATAGAGGAGATTATATGCAGTGACTCTCTCATTCTGAGCTTACGAGCGGCATCTTATTAGGCTTATTGGCATGGTGATAAAACGCGGCTTTACTCCAAGTTAGCGCCTCTCCGTTCTGGTGGTGAGAATGGCGTCTAATTGTCATTTCATATCTTGTATTTGTGTAGATAAGTATAGGGGTGAAGAGCGCTGATTGGCCGATTCTAACTCCTGCAGTTTCTCCTCCAGTCTGGGCTGTAATTCAGACCTTTCTTCTTCCTGTCGGCCGATAACTTATCACAGAACCGGGAATAGATTTTCTGTGCGCGAGTCACATTGCTCCAAGTGAGGCCTCCTCCGCTGTGTGAGTTTAGGGGAAATTTGTTATATCTTCTCTTATAGCAGTTACATTAGAGATTTGGGCATTTTAGCTCCTGGTGTGGAGTCGATAGCACAATCATATGGCGCCATATAGTAGACGGCCGGTAACTGGTGAGAATTCCCTCCTGTGTGGGGTCTATTTCCCTCCAGAGAAATCACACGTTACATTCCACACATAACACTGTGTAGAGAAGGCGGCGCGGGGTCAGTGGCGTAGCAACTGTTTGTGGCGCCCGGGGCGGTCGAAAAATTTGCCGCCCCTTTGGTCGCTGATAATCCGGAAGAATCCGAAGAGCCCACACTACACTCAAAGATCTAATTTTTAGTCTACTACTAACTCTGCTGTTATTATTTCTAAACTTTCATCTTCTGGCAGTTCTCTCTCTCTCTCTATATATATACACTCACTGGCCACTTTATTAGGTACACCATGCTAGTAACGGGTTGGACCCCCTTTTGCCTTCAGAACTGCCTCAATTCTTCGTGGCAGAGATTCAACAAGGTGCTGGAAGCATTCCTCAGAGATTTTGGACCATATTGACATGATGGCATCACACAGTTGGCGCAGATTTGTCGGCTGCACATCCCTGATGCGAATCTCCCGTTCCACCACATCCCAAAGATGCTCTATTGGATTGAGATCTGGTGACTGAGGAGGCCATTTGAGTACAGTGAACTCATTGTCATGTTCAAGAAACCAATCTGAGATGATTCGAGCTTTATGACATGGCGCATTATCCTGCTGAAAGTAGCCATCAGATGTTGGGTACATTGTGGTCATAAAGGGATGGACATGGTCAGCAACAATACTCAGGTAGGCTGTGGCGTTGCAACGATGCTCAATTGGTACCAAGGGGCCCAAAGAGTGCCAAGAAAAAATTCCCCACACCATGACACCACCACCACCAGCCTGAACCGTTGATACAAGGCAGGATGGATCCATGCTTTCATGTTGTTTACGCCAAATTCTGACCCTACCATCCGAATGTCGCAGCAGAAATCGAGACTCATCAGACCAGGCAACGTTTTTCCAATCTTCTACTGTCCAATTTTGATGAGCTTGTGCAAATTGTAGCCTCAGTTTCCTGTTCTTAGCTGAGAGGAGTGGTACCCAGTGTGGTCTTCTGCTGCTGTAGCCCATCTGCCTCAAAGTTCGACGCACTGTGCGTTCAGAGATGCTCTTCTGCCTACCTTGGTTGTAACGGGTGGCAATTTGAGTCACTGTTGCCTTTCTATCAGCTCGAACCAGTCTGCCCATTCTCCTCTGACCTCTGGCATCAACAAGGCATTTCCGGCCACAGAACTGCCGCTCACTGGATTTTTTTTCTTTTTCGGACCATTCTCTGTAAACCCTAGAGATGGTTGTGCGTGAAAATCCCAGTAGATCAGCAGTTTCTGAAATTCTCAGACCAGCCCTTCTGGCACCAACAATCATGCCACGTTCAAAGGCACTCAAATCACCTTTCTTCCCCATACTGATGCTCGGTTTGAACTGCAGGAGATTGTCTTGACCATGTCTACATGCCTAAATGCACTGAGTTGCCGCCATGTGATTGGCTGATTAGAAATTAAGTCTTAACACACAGTTGGACAGGTGTACCTAATAAAGTGGCCAGTGAGTGTATGTGTATGTATTAGCGTGATGACCCTACTGAACCTCCACCACTGCCCTGCCGAGAGCTGCACCATAAAACAGTGTAAGGAGACCCACGTGTCTTCCCCCTGCACAGACCCACAGTACACCCCCTACAGAGCCCTCATGTTCTCCCCTTGCACAGCCCCCCTCCCCCGTGTACCCCCCTGCACAGCCCCCCCATGTCCTCCCCCTGCACAGCCCCCCCCATGTCCTCCCCCTGCACAGCCCCCCCCATGTCCTCTCTCTGCACAGCCCCCCCCCATGTCCTCTCTCTGCACAGCCCCCCCCCATGTCCTCTCTCTGCACAGCCCCCCCCCATGTCCTCTCTCTGCACAGCCCCCCCCCATGTCCTCTCTCTGCACAGCCCCCCCCCATGTCCTCTCTCTGCACAGCCCCCCCCCATGTCCTCTCTCTGCACAGCCCCCCCCCATGTCCTCTCTCTGCACAGCCCCCCCCCATGTCCTCTCTCTGCACAGCCCCCCCATGTCCTCTCTCTGCACAGCCCCCCCCATGTCCTCTCTCTGCACAGCCCCCCCCCATGTCCTCTCTCTGCACAGCCCCCCCCCCATGTCCTCTCTCTGCACAGCCCCCCCCCCATGTCCTCTCTCTGCACAGCCCCCCCATGTCCTCTCTCTGCACAGCCCCCCCCATGTCCTCTCTCTGCACAGCCCCCCCCCCATGTCCTCTCTCTGCACAGCCCCCCCCCCATGTCCTCCTCTGCACAGCCCCCATGTCCTCTCCCTACAGAGCCCCCCATGTCCTCTCCCTACAGAGCCCCCCATGTCCTCTCCCTACAGCCCCCCATGTCCTCTCCCTACAGAGCCCCCCCATGTCCTCCTCTGCACAGCCCCCATGTCCTCTCCCTACAGAGCCCCCCCATGTCCTCCTCTGCACAGCCCCCATGTCCTCTCCCTACAGAGCCCCCCCATGTCCTCCTCTGCACAGCCCCCATGTCCTCTCCCTACAGAGCCCAACTCTTTTGCATAATATCAGCTATATGAAGATGTAGGCAATCCAACTCCAAGGATTAGGGAGCCTCAACTTTAGAATTAGTAAATGGGGGAGAGGGAGTAATTACTTAGATGCCGCCCCCTGTAGCATAACATTACATGATGGAATGAAATTCAAGGGGCAATCACATACCGCGGTGTCTCCCTCCCCTCACAGACATCATGGGCAGGCTGGGCAGCGCTTCCCGCCGTCCCCCTCACTCACCGGCTCCTGTGTCCCGGGATCCGCTCCTCCTGCGTCACCTCAGCCACACGCCACGTGTTCTTCTGGCAGCTCCGACCGAACACCTCCGCCCAGCACCGGCTCAGGAGCGGAAAGCAGCCGGGGCTCCGAGTCCAGCAAGGCAGTGGCGTAGAAGGTAGAAAGCGCCTGCACTGTGCCTCCGCGGAGTCCGCGCTGTTCTCCCAGTCAGAGGAGAGGAATTGAATTGCTGCTGCTGCTGCGCCGCCCCCACACACGTGCCGCCTGGGGCGGACCACCCCCCGCTACGCCACCCCCGCCCCCACACACGTGCCGCCTGGGGCGGAACACCCCCCGCTACGCCACCCCCGCCCCCACACACGTGCCGCCTGGGGCGGAACACCCCCCGCTACGCCACCCCCGCCCCCACACACGTGCCGCCTGGGGCGGAACACCCCCCGCTACGCCACCCCCGCCCCCTACGCCACCCCCGCCCCCACACACGTGCCGCCTGGGGCGGACCACCCCCCACACCACTGCGCGGGGTAATTGTGCCAGTAGTGAGGGGAAAATAATGGCGGGAATGTCACTGACTGAGGAGAAGGCTCCATGGAGGTCTGCACTCCGGAGATCATGTGACCCCTGACTCCTCCCCTCCTGTGACCTCATCACAGGTCCTGTGCACAGAGCAGCCATATATGTGGAGTGTGGCTCTGCAGGTGGAGGTATGTGGAGATTCCCCATTACTGAGTGCACGGGACATTAACCCCTTCTGCACTGAGACTCTATAAGAATCATCACGTTTCTGTTTCCTGTAATAGATACATACGACCCCACTATGGAGGACAGGCAGTGAGGAGACGGAGTGTTCCCATAGTACAGGGCCCCTTTCTTGGCCCCACACAGTGTAATGCCCCCATTATGCCCCTGTAAGCAGGGTTCTGCCCCACAACCAGCTGCCTCGGGCACTTTACCATGGCCGGTACCTCACATTCCTCCCCGCACCCCTTTCCTTTGAGGCAATGGCCTTTATAATAACAGGAAACTGGGTCAACAAGGTCACCTGACCTGGTGCACCATCTAGACTCTTCCTTCCTGAAACTCTCCCTCTTCCCAGTGATTCCGTAGAGTCACTTCGCCTCATTCTTGGTGCAGATACTAATGAACCCCGGACCTATGAGATATTTACCATACAGTAGTTGGATAGGCAGGAGTGTATCATCCATAAAGGTAGCCCACTCGGTTGCTATGACGCCCATACATTGAGAGGGCTCGTGGGGTTTGGTATTGGTCACCCTCTCCTTCCCATCATCACAATTTCAGCGATATCCACACTCCCATGACGGTGATACCATTGAATAGAATAGTGAGTCAGGGAGTCCAAAGCTCCTGCTCCACCATTCAGCCTTCACCTGTGAGTCTGAGACTCCGTGCACTGCAGGCACAATGACGTCACTACATCACACCTGTAGTATGGAGCCTCAGTACTCACACCGCACAGACCGGAGCAGCGCACCTCGGGAACAGGGTTGGGGGAATAGTGTGTGTGCTTTTAAATCAGGAATTGTGGAGGCTTAATATTAAGGGAAGAGCTGTTGGGACTCTCATACTGAATGTGTGGCTGGCAACAAAAATCCCTTGGACATAATGTGGCGTAATGGAGATGGGAAAGAGCAACCCAAACACCAGCGCCAATTGCACAAGCTCAAAATACACTGTGAAAACCAGGAGACAGAATAAGAGCATGCGATAAATAGCATATAAAATAGTCAAATTTTCTTAGAAAAAAGTACTACAGATAATACATATGTAACAATATGCTAGTCAGACAAAATAGATGGTATCAACCCAAAATACCCTACTCCTCCACCAAGGTGGAAAGGTAGCCCCAGTGTGCTTCCCCATATGGGCCCATGTCCTGCAAGTAATAGTATGATAGAAGCGCCCAAACAGTAAATCCAGAATTAAACATCAAAAGATGAAGTGAGAGAGGAAGCTAGTGTAGTATAGTGACCCGCTGCAAGATGCAACCAAATAATATCAAAGACAGACCACAGGGGAGCTTACCGAGACAGGGAGGAAGGGAGAACCAGGCTGTGCCACCCCCGACGCGTGTTTCGCGGCGCCTCAGGCCGCTTTATCAAGAGGAATCTGAATGTGTGGCTGGTACAGGCCATTATACTGAGTAAGGGGTTGTTTTGGACTGTAAATGCCTCCATAGTGACTGGGGATCCTTATTTTCTGTAGCAGGGTGTGGTGGCCATAATACTGTGTGAGGTGCTGTGGGGGCCGTGATACTGTGTGGTGTTTGTTGTTGGTGGCACCGGCATTCCAGGAGGGCGATAAGATACGGTTAAGGACCAAGAATATAAGTTTGAAGGTTCCTTCTGCTAAGTTGAGTCCCAAGTTTATTGGTCCTTACGAAATCTTAGAGGTGGTTAATCCTGTTGCCTTTTGCTTGCGCTTGCCTCCGTCGTGCGGATCTCCAATGTGTTTCCTAAAAAGTAAATTATATTATAGTAGTAATAATGTCCCTAATTGGACCGTAAAGAAATTATGTTTCCCACTTGTCACCATAAATTAATATAGCGTGTTCCTCATTCTGGCCCTAAACAGTAATTTAGTCCCTCATCCTGGCCCCCTTTATTTAATAATCTTGCCCAGCCTGGCCCCCTTTATTTTATGATGTGCCCCAGTCTGGCCTCCTATGTCCCTTGTCCAGCCTGGCCCCCAGATATCCATCCTGCACCCCCAGCTATACATACAGGCCCTCATATGTGTCTTATCCTGCCCCCTTATATCCTTCCTGGTCCCTTTTCCTGGCTCCCCCAAATATCCATCCTGGTTCGCCGCCTAAAACCTTCATTGCGCATGTCCAAAAACCTGCCGTCTCTTGCATACAGAAAGAGGCTGGCGTTCCACACCGGAGCGCACGCCTGCAATCGTCAAGTATGAGACGCCTGTCTGCGCCTGCCCAGAGGAGCACCACAGGACATTGGGGGCGACCATGTTCGTACGCTCAGCTTGTATTGTAATCATCGGGAGCGCACGTCTATAACTGTCGAGACATGTTATATTTTATGACCGTTTATGGAAACATCACAGTGACTTGATTGTGAAACCCTCAGCGTAGATTTCAGGTATTTCATTCATTCTATGTCTCCTGCTTTGTACATAATATCATTCTATCCCCTTTTTGATTTATACCGCTGGAAATAGGGTTTGATGTGTGGGTTTTTTTTCATTTTTTTCTTTGTTCAAATTCATTAAGGAGACTATCTATGACCTGGTGCGACCTGGGAAATGTGGGTGTGTTTGTCTTGGCTGGACATGATTGGTCCTTGGACTCCATGTTAGGATATATAAACTAGTCCTTTATGGCATTTGGACAGGTTTGCCTTTCTATCTGGACACCTCATCCATGAATTGGCTGGTTCCTGTCAGGAACACCGCACTGAACTTGCTCACTGAGCCAGTGCGCGTGTCCTGAGTAAAGCAAACTGTGCTCAGAGATACCTGTGGAGCCGGCAGCAGCAGAGAAGGTGCGTACTTCAGAACAGCAGGACCTGAAGCACGTGACTGCTGGGGGCGTGGCCTAAACCTCAGAGAGCTAGGAGCTGCAGGAAAACTCATAGCAGGGTAACTACGGGACAAAGTTACCAAGGGGCATAGACAGGGGCGATAACAGATCAAGCCGGGGTCAAAGCACGAGATGGCACGACAATACCAGAGGATTAGACAGAACGGAAAGTCAAGACGTAGCCAATAAGTCATACACGGAGATAGCTGCAAAGTACAAGAGGGGCGAGCAGAGAATAGTCAGGTCACAGGCAATGAGTCATACACAGAGAGGGTAGCGCAGTACAGAATCAACAGGCAAACTCACAACGGGGACAGAACCGGGTCAGAACCATATAAGCAAGCTATAAGACAACGAACAGGCACACAGGGGTCAACACACTCGGCCAAAGGCAAAAGTATAACTGACGGGGATTGGAGTTTCTCAGGGGTAGAAGAAACTCTCCCTGAACCAAACAGAGGCCACAATAATTAACCCCAGGCATGCAGGTCAAAGCCTGCACTGGGCTCCAGACATTAACCCCTGACGTGCAGGTCAAAACCTGCACTGGGATCATTACAGTTCCTTATAGTGCCTCCTGATGAACCGTGAACGGGGAAACGCATCGAGGCTGGAAGCTAAGTTTGGGTTAACCCCCAGCTGTTTCTTTGATTTTTTTTCTGGCAATTGATATCATCCATTGCCTTCTATCGGAACCAATATGGATATAATTCTGGTGTTCCTTTATTGAACCACGCTATTTTTTACCTCTTGTCTGTGCTTGTCTGATTTTACTGCAGAGAGATTTTTTCTTTTTTTGGCTTTATCTGATAATGCATATGGAATCTATGTTTTCTGTAGTCTATTAATACCCAAAAAGACAAGGTTGCCACTATCTACTGGTAGCTTATGGAATCTATATTTTCTGGGGTCTATTAATACCCAAAAAGACAAGATGTGCTACTATCTACTGGTTATACAAGACGTTACTCTATGTTTACTTTACATGTACCGTATTTTCCGCTTTGTAAGTGCATCTCTCTGAAATCTCATCTCTTGAGATCTCAGTCCCGAGATCACCATCAGCGCATGCGCCGTCCCCGGCGGCGGCCGCCATATTGCCGGAGCCCAAAACAGAGGGAACCGAGAGGGAGCCCCGGGGCTCTGGCCTGTCGCAAAATGTCGCCAGAGCCCCGGGATTGGAACCGGAGACACCGCTGGGCACGTGAAGACACGGCTGGGCACCCGGAGACACCCACAGCGCCGACGGACACCCGGTAAATGTGGGCATAGCCCCGGGCTGCTGAACAGACCCCCCTGGCAGCAGCGCAAGCCCCCCTTGGTAGCAGCATGAGCCCCCCTGGTAGCAGCATGAGCCCCCCTGGCAGCAGTACAGCCCCCCTGGCATCAGCGCAAGCCCACCCTGGTAGCAGCACAGCCCCCCTGGCAGCAGTACAGCCCCCCTGGCAGCAGCATGAGCCCCCTGGTAGCAGCATGAGCCCCCCTGGCAGCAGCGCAAGCCCCCCTGGCAGCAGCGCAAGCCCCCCCTGGCAGCAGCGTGAGCCCCCCTGGTAGCAGCACGAGCCCCCCTGGTAGCAGCACGAGCCCCCCTGGCAGCGCACTGCACATCGGAGCACCCTCTCATCCCTTCCTGTGGTCTGCAGTATCACCCCACTCCTGCCTCCTCCAGCAGCGACCCTGGGACCCCACTTCACCGCAGCCACCACCCACTATAAGCAATAAGACACCTGGAGGCACCACCATTTTATTAAAAAAACATTTTTTCCTATTTTTCTCCTCAAAATTTGTGGTGCGTCCTATAATCCGGAGCGTCTTATAAAACGAAAAATACGGTAACAGCCTGTCTTTTATATATTGTACATTAACAGCCTGTGTATTTTATTAAGCACTATCTTTTTCATCTCTTTTATTTGCTTTTTGTTTTCCCACCTGTAGTTTATAAGGGTCATTTAGGGCAAGTCTGGGAGAGCCGCCGCGGAGTGGGGGTGCCAAATCGTATCTTTTAGGGTGCCAACCTCCACTGTCAGGAAGGGATAGCAGGCTAGCGTAGGGCTATCGTAGGTTATTATTGTATAGTTTGTTAATTGTGTTATTGCACTAGGGGGGTGTTTTTTACCTCAATTTATTAAAGTTTCATGTTTTTAAAGGGATTATATGATTGCACTAATATAGCGTGTTCCTCATTCTGCCCCTCAAACAGTAATTTAGTCCCTCATCCTGGCCCCCTTTATTTAATAATCTCACCCAGCCTGGCCCTCTTTATTTTATGATATGCCCCAGCCTGGTCCCCTATGTCCCTTGTCCAGCCTGGCCCCCAGATATCCATCCTGCTCCACCAGCTATACATACTGGCCCTCATATGTGTCTTATCCTGCCCCTATATATCTTTCCTGGGCCACCATATATCCTTCCTGGTCCCTTTTCCTGGCTCCCCCATATATCCATCCTTATCCACCATATATGTCCAACCTGGACCCCATATATATATGCTTCCTGGTCTTTTGTTCTTCCCCCATATCCCCATATATGCAATCTGCCCCCATATATGTCCATCCTTGCCCTTCCCCATATATCCATCCTGGACCCCAATGTGTATCCTTCCTGTCCCCATATGTCTCCATCCTGGTCCCCCATGTGCCTCTATCCTGGCCCCCATATGCATCCAGCCTAACCCCTATGTGTCTCCATCCTGGCCCCCCATGTGTATCCATCCTGGCCCCCATGTGTATCCATCCTGGCCCCCATGTGTATCCATCCTGGCACCCCCATGTGTATCCATCCTGGCCCCCCATGTGTATCCATCCTGGCCCCCCATGTGTATCCATCCTGGCCCCCCCATGTGTATCCATCCTGGCCCCCCCATGTGTATCCATCCTGGCCCCCCATGTGTATCCATCCTGGCCCCCCATGTGTACCCATCCTGGTCCCCCCATTTGTATCCATCCTGGCCCCCCATGTGTATCCATCCTGGCCCCTCATGTGTATCCATCCTGGCCGCTCATGTGTATCCATCCTGGCCGCTCATGTGTATCCATCCTGGCCCCCCCATGTGTATCCATCCTGGCCCCTCATGTGTATCCATCCTGGCCCCCCATGTGTACCCATCCTGGCCCCTCATGTGTATCCATCCTGGCCCCTCATGTGTATCCATCCTGGCCCCTCATGTGTATCCATCCTGGCCCCTCATGTGTATCCATCCTGGCCCCTCATGTGTATCCATAATGGCCCCCCCATGTGTATCCATCCTGGTCCCCCATGTGTACCCATCCTGGACCCCCATGTGTATCCATCCTGGCCCCCCATGTGTATCCATCCTGGCCCCCCATGTGTACCCATCCTGGCCCCTCATGTGTATCCATCCTGGCCCCACATGTGTATCCATCTGGCCCCTCATGTGTATCCATCCTGTCCCCCCATGTGTATCCATCCTGGCCCCTCATGTGTATCCATCCTGGCCCCCCATGTGTACCCATCCTGGCCCCTCATGTGTATCCATCCTGGCCCCTCATGTGTATCCATCCTGGCCCCCCATGTGTATCCATCTGGCCCCTCATGTGTATCCATCCTGTCCCCCCATGTGTATCCATCCTGGCCCCTCATGTGTATCCATCCTGGCCCCCATGTGTATCCATACTGGCCCCACATGTGTATCCATCCTGGCCCCCCATGTGTACCCATCCTGGCCCCCCCATGTGTATCCATCCTGGCCCCCCATGTATACCCATCCTGGCCCCCATGTGTATCCATCCTGGCCCCCCATGTGTATCCATCCTGGCCCCCCATGTGTATCCATCCTGGCCCCCCATGTGTATCCATCCTGGCCCCTCATGTGTATCCATCCTGTCCCCCCATGTGTATCCATCCTGGCCCCTCATGTGTATCCATCCTGGCCCCCATGTGTATCCATCCTGGCCCCCCATGTGTATCCATCCTGGCCCCCCATGTGTACCCATCCTGGCCCCCATGTGTATCCATCCTGGCCCCCCATGTGTATCCATCCTGGCCCCCCATGTGTACCCATCCTGGCCCCCCCATGTGTATCCATCCTGGCCCCCCATGTATACCCATCCTGGCCCCCATGTGTATCCATCCTGGCTCCTTGTCCTGGCTTCATGTACAGAGAGAGAGGACAAAAAAAAGATTGCTCTTACCTTCCTGCGCTTCCAGCACTGTGCGGCGTCCTCCTCCTCTGCAGGTCCGCAGTGCACTTAGTAAAATGGCCTCCGACATAGCAGAGGCCGGCAGTGAATGTGTGCGCACATCGCTTGTGGCGTGTAACGGTGATGTCATATGCCAGTGACGGCAAGCGCACACTCTTCAGTATTGATTGGGACATGCGCCGCAGCGGTTCAGGTAATGACCCCTGCATGCGCGCACCCCTGCACGTACTCTGCCTGCGCTTTTAAAAGGCCCACGCCCCTAAAAACCGCAGACTTTTTTTTCTTTCTCTCTTCTTCTCTTCTTCTTCTCCTCCTTTTCTTCCCACAGCCAATGGTCCACCGGGGATTTCCCCGATACCCCGCCAGGCCAGTCCGACCCTGTGAGTGTGTGTGTATATATATTATATATATTATATATATTTTTTCATTTTAAGTTGAGGGCTCCAATTCCAGCTATTGCTGTCAGACCTATGATTTCTATCTACTCCACAGTGTATAGGATAATGGGGTACAATAAAATCGTTAAGGACGAGACATAACTAACATTGTGCAGTGACTCTGTTTTCCATATAGTGACGGATTATTTATTTTTTTAAACTCTTTTTATTGAAAGATTCCACAAAATAAGATGACAAACATATGACAATGCAGTGTAAGATCAGAATAATCCGTATAATCACCGTCCACAGGGACAGAGATATAATATCACACTTTCAGAAATAAACAAAACGAATGAGACACAGCATTCACCATAATGTGCTCTATAAAGCATTGCTCCTCCTAACCAACAGGTCCGTTATCAGAGTTATGAGCTCGTACCAGGTCAGGTTATAATAGACACATATTCTCAAGCCCACACATATCATCACTTTCATACTCTGGAAGGGATATACATCAGGGATTGTATCACGAGATGGAGGAGACCATGGCATTAGGAGCCAAGTGTGACATGGGTGAGTTACACCACCTTTCCCGAATCCTATGGAACTTCTGGGGACATCCTCTGTGTCTATATAATATGTTTTCATAAGGAATTATGTCGTTTGCTAATTAGGAAAGCCTAAGGCCAGAAATAATCCCCATAAATCACTGTACATGGAGACTTTGGGATCAGATCATTTCTGTCCGTTGTGATTGTGGAAACAAAAAATCTTTTCTAAAAGCCTCAAACTTCTGTGTGTGACTCAGAGCCGAGATCTAACTTGAGAGAAGATTCCAGTGCGGGGAAGACGGGAAACCTTCATATAGACGGCCGGTGGGGATGGAGGCAGTGACCGACTCTGGCCAAATCTGTCTCTAGAGCCGTAGTAGAAGATGAAGATGTCGTCCTCATCATGAAGGAGTTATTTCTCATGTCGCGTGTAATGAATATCTCCTGCAGTATTACTAATGCCGATTCCAGTGTCGGTAATGAGACGAGAATTAGTGTTATGGAAGATGAGTCTATGAGGAACGTGTTCAGCTGCCGACTCCGAGGAGGAAACTGCTTGTTGTCTGTGGCCTAAATATATAGGTTTTATTAGTAGATGTCAGGGAAGAAAACTAAACCCTGTAAGATAATAAATCTCCTCATATGTTTCCCTTATTATCTCCAGTAATTGTATTATTACACAGGATTCTTATGATGTTACATCGGATCATCTTCTTCTCATTCAGGTCTCTACAATATCGGATCCTCTCAGTGAAGATCTTCTACAGAAGAGAATTTTCCTGATTTACCCATCAAGGATGGATATGGACAGAGACAAGATGGCGGAGAGGATGTTACACCTCACCCTAGAGATCCTCTTCCGTCTCACTGGAGAGGTGAGAGATTCTGATGACGTCACATTACATCATTCTTATCTATGGGAATAACAGATGGACAGAACTGGAGAGGTGAGGACTCTGGAAATGTCTGTAGTGAGATTTATTGATGTGTCTCTCCATAACCAGGATTACACAATGGTGAAGAAGACCTCTAGTGATCGCTGTCAGGACCCTGTGTCTGAGGGATGGGGAAGACCCCTGAGCCCAATCACGGGGCCTCCACCTCACCCCCTGATCCATGAGGACATCAATGACCAGAAGATCCTAGAACTCATCTACAAGATGATTGAGCTGCTTACTGGAAAGGTGACACTGCTGGGAATGCTGGGACATTATACAGTAACACTATGATGGGATCGGGGGGATGACGGTATCATTGTATGTGTCAGGTTCCTATAAGGTGTCAGGATGTCGCTGTCTATTTCTCCATGGAGGAGTGGGAGTATTTAGAAGGACACAGAGATCTGTACAAGGACGTCATAATGGAGGTTCCCCAGCCCCTCACATCACCAGGTAATAGACAGGACTAAATACACACGGCCTATAATTATCTGTATGTAGAGAATGAATTCAGTCCCTGTATGTGTTTCCTCCAGATCTATCCAGTAAGAGGACAACACCAGAGAGATGTCCCCATCCTCTTCTTCCACAGGACTGTAACCAAGAAGATCCCAGTGCTCCTCAGGATCATCAGGTAGATGGAGAGAAGGTGTCAGGAGATCTCCCCTATGATGTGTAGATGGCTGTGAAGGTCTTGTGCTCAGTCTTGTTTTATCCACCAGTATTATATGTTTTATACTTGTGTAATGAGAGCGGTGGAGATGGCAGGATTAGAGCTGATCATAGATGGGACTTCTCCATCTGTCGGTGACTTTTACAGTATTTGTTTCAGGGTGAAGATCTGACCCATATTAATACTACAGAGACATATGTGAGGGGTGATGAGTGGTGTAAAGAGGAGATTCCCACATATGACTACCCAGGTGAGTAGTGACCACTGAATGCAGAGAAGTCACAGATTCCTCTCAGTCACCGGCTGTGGCTGCTTTATCGGTGGTGTAGTCCGGCCGTATTACCATGATCACCATTTTCCCTCTAGACCACAATATTCTCCTCCACCCAAAACTGTTCTAATGATTTTGGGCATTGAAAGCCCTTTTCTATAGAACTTACAACCTGGAGGATCCACCTACCCCCTGGGATTAGGAGACGCTGACCGTTACCTGCCCAGATCTGTAACTATAAAGCCAAATGACAGCGTACGTAGAATGTGCTGACAAGATAGAAAATCACTTGAAGAAAAATCTTATGCTGGGCCTGTAAGAGAAAGCGGAGGGTAATGATGCTGTTGGCTTCCTAGATCCCTGAAATCTTGTCGGGTCAATCTTCTCTCCCTTCTGTGCTGCTGAATGTCTCATGGTCCCTACAAGACCAGGTCCAGTCTTTCTGGCCAAACTTCCCTTTTATAAGCGACAACAGTAAATGTGCAGTGAGGCCAAGTGTGAATTTCTGTATAATAACAGCAGAGTTTCCCTTTATCCTGACTTTTCAATTTGTATTAACACTACTGTATTTTTCAAACTATAAGACGCACTTTTTTCTTTCAAAAATGTGTAGGAAAATGGGGGGTGCATCTTATAGTCCGGATGTACCGGCTCTGGCTGTGGTGGGGAGGTGGGGGAACAGCATCGGCGGAGCAGCGGGTTACACGAGGCTGGAGCCGGTGACTGCGGCTAACTCCTGTTCCCGCTGCTAAAGCGAAATGAATAGAGTTGAGCGATACCAGCCGATACTTGAAAATATCGGATCGGAATGGATCGGCCGATCTTAAAAAAAAAGTATCGGTATCGCCGATTCCGATACCGGGAACCAATGCAAGTCAATGGGGCCAAAATATCGGAATTAAAAAAAACCCTTTTTTTCCTTGTAGGTTAATTCTACATGAAGAAAAACAACTAAGAATAATGTAGAATGTATTGTGGGAGGTGGAGGAGACATTAAAGCCCAATCAAATGGAATAGCAGGAATTAAACTTTTTTTTTAAAGACGTTAGGAGTTACAAAGATATTGACTATGTTAGCCTCATTTATATTTTGCCAGACATGTATGTCTTCTTCTTTCTTCTTTCTTCTTCTTCCTTTTTTTACCTTCTTCTTCTTCTTCTTATTCCTTTTTTTACATTCTTCTTCTTCTTCTTCTTCCTTTTTTTACATTCTTCTACTTCCTTTTTTTACATTCTTCTTCTTATTCCTTTTTTTACATTCTTCTTCTTCTTCCTTTTTTTAAATTCTTCTACTTCCTTTTTTTACATTCTTCTTCTTCTTCCTTTTCTTACATTCTTCATATTCTTCTTATTCAGCAATTATTATTCTACATATTCAACTTCTTCATCTTCTTCCTATTCTTCTTCATCATATTCTTGTTTGTGTCAGGCATTCCTGTAGTTGTTATCTAGAAAAGTTAGAAGTTTACACCTTCCGTTCTGCCTGTCACAAAAGATTTACAACAGGATTTGTCCGCGTTCAGTTTGGCCTGCAGCAGCAGGCCTTTTCCAGGGGCACCACGAGGAGGAACGGACTCACTCCCATACACTGCTTAGTCTTCTTCTGCTTATAAATAAGATAATATCATTTGCTCAGAGTATTAGTCTTATGCTTAATGTTCTTCTGCTTTGTTTTTTTATGCTTCTTTGTCTTCTCTCTCTTGTTGTTCTGCATCTTGGTGGTTGTCTTCCTGTTCTATGTCCTCTTGAACCAGCTGACGGTACTGGCACCCATAGGGGCAGCAGAAGGAACAAGAGCCAATGGCACTACCGAGGACCAGCTGACGGTGCTGGAACCCGGTTACTAAGCAGGAGGTACCTGTGCTACAAAGCACTACCAAGGTCCAGCAGACGTTGCCGGAACTCGGATACCGAGATGGAGGCACCTAGGCCAAAGGCTCTGACGAGAACCAGCTGACGGTGCTGGAACCCGGAGGGGTAGCATAAGCTGCAAGAGCAAATGGAAATAGCGAGGACCAGCTGACAGTGCTGGCACCCGGAGGGGCAGCAGAAGGAATAAGAGCCAATGGCACAACCGAGGACCAGCTGACGGTGCTGGAACCCGGTTACTAAGCAGGAGGTACCTGTGCTACAAAGCACTACCAAGGACCAGCAGACGTTGCCGGAACTCGGATACCGAGATGGAGGCACCTAGGCCAAAGGCTCTGACGAGAACCAGCTGACGGTGCTGGAACCCGGAGGGGTAGCATAAGCTGCAAGAGCAAATGGAAATAGCGAGGACCAGCTGACAGTGCTGGCACTCGGAGGGGCAGCAGAAGGAATAAGAGCCAATGGCACAACCGAGGACCAGCTGACGGTGCTGGAACCCGGTTACTAAGCAGGAGGTACCTGTGCTACAAAGCACTACCAAGGACCAGCAGACGTTGCCGGAACTCGGATACCGAGATGGAGGCACCTAGGCCAAAGGATCTGACGAGAACCAGCTGACGGTGCTGGAACCCGGAGGGGCAGCTGAAGTTACCCCTGAAAAGCAAAGTTGGCATGCCGCAAGCTGGCCGCAGTTACCGAATCACACAGTCCTACAGGGGGTGCTTGTCCTACTGGCACTACGGAAAAAGCCTTTCTTACCAGAACCCGCAGTCCACATAGGAAGCACCTAAACTGCTGGCACCCTAGCCTCGGCTAACCCAACCGCAACACGACATGGCAACTTGGGGTGGCAAACTGACATTGACACTTCCCGGAAACAGCAGGCAGGGCTCGAACCAAGCTGGGCAGGAGGGAGTACCCGTGCCAAAGTCAGTTATGAGCAGCAACTGGCGATGTTGGAGCCCAGGGACAAGCACTTAGCAGGATGAGGCCTGATGTGCTGTCAATTGGGAGGCAGCAGGACAGATTGCCATCAAAACAGCAGGGGAACAGCTGACGTTACTGAACCCCACAAACACAGGAGCTAGTGTTTTACTCTGTGAAGACGGCACTTCCGAGCAACAACTGGCTGTGTTGAAGCCCAGGGACAAGCACGGAGCAGGCTGAGGCTGCATTGAAGAAATTTTAAGATCGGTTGTAGACTTCTACTAATTTTAACCAAGCTCCACTTAGGCCTGTGGCTTCACTGATATTCGTATTTCCCCTGTCCTCCAACCCCGCTAGTTACAGCTCCGAAGTGGCATCTGCACAATCCACACTTGTTCCTGTGTTACAGGTGTTCAGTCCGGTCAGTTAATCCCCTGATGTGTGTCCGGCAATGTCGCCTGCTCTGTCCACATTCCCATAGCTAGTTATGGGAATGTGGACAGAGCAGGCGACATTGCCGGACACACATCAGGGGATTAACTGACCGGACTGAACACCTGTAACACAGGAACAAGTGTGGATTGTGCAGACGCCACTTCGGAGCTGTAACTGGCAGGGTTGGAGGACAGGGGAAATACGAGAGACAGTGGAGCCACAGGCCTAATTGGAGCACGGTTAAAAATCAGTAGTAGTACGACTGTGTAGGCAGCAGGAGACTTTGCCATCCACACAGCAGGGGATCAGCTGACGTTACTGAACCCCACTGAGACACGGGAGCAAGTGTCTCTTTCCGTGTGGACGGCACTTCCGAGCTACAACTGGCTGTGTTGAAGCCCAGGAAATAGGAGGGTGTAGGCAGAGGCCTACTGTCCTTGGAATGTGGTGACAGCAGGAGAGACTGCCATCCACACAGCAGGGGATCAGCTGACGTTACTGAACCCCACTGAGACACGGGAGCAAGTGTCTCTTTCTGTGTGGACGGCACTTCTGAGCTACAACTGGCTGTGTTGAAGCCCAGGAAATAGGAGGGTGTAGGCAGAGGCCTACTGTCTTTGGAATGTGGTGACAGCAGGAGAGACTGCCATCCACACAGCAGGGGATCAGCTGACGTTACTGAACCCCACTGAGACACGGGAGCAAGTGTCTCTTTCCGTGTGGACGGCACTTCTGAGCTACAACTGGCTGTGTTGAAGCCCAGGAAATAGGAGGGTGTAGGCAGAGGCCTACTGTCTTTGGAATGCGGAGACAGCAGGAGAGACTGCCATCCACACAGCAGGGGAACAGCTGGCGTTACTGAACCCCACTGAGACACGGCAGCAAGTGTCTCTTTCCGTGTGGACGGCACTTCTGAGCTACAACTGGCTGTGTTGAAGCCCAGGAAATAGGAGGGTGTAGGCAGAGGCCTACTGTCTTTGGAATGTGGTGACAGCAGGAGAGACTGCCATCCACACAGCAGGGGATCAGCTGACGTTACTGAACCCCACTGAGACACGGGAGCAAGTGTCTCTTTCCGTGTGGACGGCACTTCTGAGCTACAACTGGCTGTGTTGAAGCCCAGGAAATAGGAGGGTGTAGGCAGAGGCCTACTGTCTTTGGAATGTGGTGACAGCAGGAGAGACTGCCATCCACACAGCAGGGGATCAGCTGACGTTACTGAACCCCACTGAGACACGGGAGCAAGTGTCTCTTTCCGTGTGGACGGCACTTCTGAGCTACAACTGGCTGTGTTGAAGCCCAGGAAATAGGAGGGTGTAGGCAGAGGCCTACTGTCTTTGGAATGCGGAGACAGCAGGAGAGACTGCCATCCACACAGCAGGGGAACAGCTGGCGTTACTGAACCCCACTGAAACACGGCAGCAAGTGTCTCTTTCCGTGTGGACGGCACTTCTGAGCTACAACTGGCTGTGTTGAAGCCCAGGAAATAGGAGGGTGTAGGCAGAGGCCTACTGTCTTTGGAATGTGGTGACAGCAGGAGAGACTGCCATCCACACAGCAGGGGATCAGCTGACGTTACTGAACCCCACTGAGACACGGGAGCAAGTGTCTCTTTCCGTGTGGATGGCACTTCTGAGCTACAACTGGCTGTGTTGAAGCCCAGGAAATAGGAGGGTGTAGGCAGAGGCCTACTGTCTTTGGAATGTGGTGACAGCAGGAGAGACTGCCATCCACACAGCAGGGGATCAGCTGACGTTACTGAACCCCACTGAGACACGGGAGCAAGTGTCTCTTTCCGTGTGGACGGCACTTCTGAGCTACAACTGGCTGTGTTGAAGCCCAGGAAATAGGAGGGTGTAGGCCGAGGCCTACTGTCTTTGGAATGTGGTGACAGCAGGAGAGACTGCCATCCACACAGCAGGGGATCAGCTGACGTTACTGAACCCCACTGAGACACGGGAGCAAGTGTCTCTTTCTGTGTGGACGGCACTTCTGAGCTACAACTGGCTGTGTTGAAGCCCAGGAAATAGGAGGGTGTAGGCAGAGGCCTACTCTCTTTGGAATGTGGTGACAGCAGGAGAGACTGCCATCCACACAGCAGGGGATCAGCTGACGTTACTGAACCCCACTGAGACACGGGAGCAAGTGTCTCTTTCCGTGTGGACGGCACTTCTGAGCTACAACTGGCTGTGTTGAAGCCCAGGAAATAGGAGGGTGTAGGCAGAGGCCTACTGTCTTTGGAATGTGGTGACAGCAGGAGAGACTGCCATCCACACAGCAGGGGGTCAGCTGACGTTACTGAACCTCACTGAGACACGGGAGCAAGTGTCTCTTTCCGTGTGGACGGCACTTCCGAGCTACAACTGGCTGTGTTGAAGCCCAGGAAATAGGAGGGTGTAGGCAGAGGCCTACTGTCCTTGGAATGTGGTGACAGCAGGAGAGACTGCCATCCACACAGCAGGGGATCAGCTGACGTTACTGAACCCCACTGAGACACGGGAGCAAGTGTCTCTTTCCGTGTGGACGGCACTTCCGAGCTACAACTGGCTGTGTTGAAGCCCAGGAAATAGGAGGGTGTAGGCAGAGGTCTACTGTCTTTGGAATGCGGAGACAGCAGGAGACTGCCATCCACACAGCAGGGGAACAGCTGACGTTACTGAACCCCACTGAGACACGGCAGCAAGTGTCTCTTTCCGTGTCGACGGCACTTCCGAGCTACAACTGGCTGTGTTGAAGCCCAGGGACAAGCACGGAGCAGGCTGAGGCTGCATTGAAGAAATTTTAAGATCGGTTGTAGACTTCTACTAATTTTAACCAAGCTCCACTTAGGCCTGTGGCTTCACTGATTTTCGTATTTCCCCTGTCCTCCAACCCCGCCAGTTACAGCTCCGAAGTGGCGTCTGCACAATCCACACTTGTTCCTGTGTTACAGGTGTTCAGTCCGGTCAGTTAATCCCCTGATGTGTGTCCGGCAATGTCGCCTGCTCTGTCCACATTCCCAGAGCAGGCGACATTGCCGGACACACATCAGGGGATTAACTGACCAGACTGAACACCTGTAACACAGGAACAAGTGTGGATTGTGCAGACGCCACTTCGGAGCTGTAACTGGCGGGGTTGGAGGACAGGGGAAATACGAAAATCAGTGAAGCCACAGGCCTAAGTGGAGCACGGCTAAAAATCAGTAGTAGTAGGACTGTGTAGGCAGCAGGAGACTTTGCCATCCACACAGCAGGGGATCAGCTAGCGTTACTGAACCCCACTGAGACACGGCAGCAAGTGTCTCTTTCCGTGTGGACGGCACTTCCGAGCTACAACTGGCTGTGTTGAAGCCCAGGAAATAGGAGGGTGTAGGCAGAGGCCTACTGTCTTTGGAATGCGGAGACAGCAGGAGAGACAGCCATCTCCACAGCAGGGGAACAGCTGGCAGTGCTGAACCCCACTAACACTTGAACGAATGTGTTTGGCTCTGTGGAGACGACACTTCTGAACACCAACTGACGCTGTTGGAGCCCAGGATTAGGCGAGGAGCAGGCTGGGGCCTGTTGCTTTTGGCAGGTGAAGGCAGCAGGAGACTTGCCATCTCCACAGCAGGGGAACAGCTGGCAGTGCTGAACCCCACTAACACTTGAACGAATGTGTTTGGCTCTGTGGAGACGACACTTCTGAACACCAACTGACGCTGTTGGAGCCCAGGATTAGGCGAGGAGCAGGCTGGGGCCTGTTGCTTTTGGCAGGTGAAGGCAGCAGGAGACTTGCCATCTCCACAGCAGGGGAACAGCTGGCAGTGCTGAACCCCACTAACACTTGAACGAATGTGTTTGGCTCTGTGGAGACAACACTTCTGAACACCAACTGACGCT
Source organism: Dendrobates tinctorius (assembly GCF_039654945.1). Classification (NCBI taxonomy): domain Eukaryota; kingdom Metazoa; phylum Chordata; class Amphibia; order Anura; family Dendrobatidae; genus Dendrobates; species Dendrobates tinctorius. The sequence continues at coordinate 11,219,607 of NW_027361685.1, forward strand.
GTTGGAGCCCAGGATTAGGCGAGGAGCAGGCTGGGACCTGTTGCTTTTGGCAGGTGATGGCAGCAGGAGACTTGCCATCTCCACAGCAGGGGAACAGCTGGCAGTGCTGAACCCCACTAACACTTGAACGAATGTGTTTGGCTCTGTGGAGACGACACTTCTGAACACCAACTGACGCTGTTGGAGCCCAGGATCAGGCGTGGAGCAGGCTGGGGCCTACTGGATTTTGGCTGGTGTAGGCAGCAGGAGACTTGCCATCTCCACAGCAGGGGAACAGCTGGCAGTGCTGAACCCCACTAACACTTGAACGAATGTGTTTGGCTCTGTGGAGACGACACTTCTGAACACCAACTGACACTGTTGGAGCCCAGGATTACGCATGCAGAGGCCAATGGGCAGTGGTTTTTATGGAGGTTGTTGACTACTACTGATTCTAACCATGCTCCACTTAGGCCTCTGGCTCCACTGTCTCTACTATTTACCCTGGCCTCCAACCCCACCAGCTACATCTCTGAAGTGGCGTCAGCACAATCTACACTTGTTCCTGTGTTACTGGTGCTCAGTCCCGTCAGTTGATCCCCTGATGTTTGTCCGGCAAGTTCGCCAGCTCTGTTCTCATTCCCACTACTGGTTATGGGAATGTGGACAGAGCAGGAGACCTTGCCGGACACACATCAGGGGATAAACTGATGGGACTGAGCCACAGGAACAAATGTAGATTGTGCTGACGCCACTTCAGAGATGTAGATGGCGGGGTTGGAGGCCAGGGGAAATAGTAGAGACAGTGGAGCCAGAGACCTAAGTTGGGCACGGTTAAAAATCAGTAGTGGTTTGAATGTTGATGGAGCTGGTGACTTTGCCGTCCACACAGCAGGGGATCAGCTGGCGTTACTGAACCCCACTAACACAGGAGCTAGTGTGTTTCTCTGTGCAGACGACACATCTGAGTGACAACTGGCTGTGTTGAAGCACAGGGATTGTAGTTCAGGTGGTAGAAAAATGAACACACCAGCAGACCTGGATACAGTTGACAACCACTAATTTAGTCTGTAAGAGGAATGGCAAAGTCTTTGGAGATCCAGGCCTTGTTCATTTTCAGAAAAGTCAGCCGGTCAACATTATCGGAAGATAGTCGCGTGCGACGGTCTGTTAGTACACCACCTGCGGCACTAAAGACACGTTCCGATAATACACTGGCAGCAGGGCAAGCCAGCACCTCCAATGCATACTGGCTAAGCTCTGGCCATGTATCCAGCTTAGAGACCCAAAACTTGAAGGGGGAAGAGCCATCTGGGAGTACAGTGACAGGGCAAGACATGTAGTCTGACACCATCTGACGGAAGCGTTGCCTCCTGCTGACTCGAGGCGTCGCTGATGGTGTAGACAATTGTGGTGGACACACAAAACTTTGCCACATTTGGGCCATAGTGGTCTTGCCTTGTGCTGCGGCGCTGCCTCTGCTCCCTCTTTGTGCAGAGTTTCCTCCACTGCCTCGACGCACAGAGCTGCTTTGTAAAGCAGTAGCAACAATGCTGTCGGGTGGAATGGAAAACATTATGGACTGCACCAGTGACTCTTCGTACTCCCGCAGTTTACGCTCCCGGTTCAACGTTGGTATGAGCCTTTGTACGCTGTCCCGGTAGCGAGGATCTAGGAGGGTGTACACCCAATAATCAGCCGAGACGAGAATGTGGGCGATGCGGCGGTCGTTTCTCAGGCACTGCAGCATGAAATCAACCATGTGCTGCAGACTCCCAACTGCCAAAGAACCGCTGTCCCCTGTTTGAGGCGTGACCTCGGCCTGCTCTGCATCACCCCACCCTCGCTGTACATACTGAGTAGAGGTTTGTGTACCTCCCTCCTCTGGAGAGATGTCTTCCTCCTCCATCGACTCCTCCTCATCCTCCTCACAAAGTGTCCCCTGCCTAGGCCTTTGTGAGGAAACACGTAGCGCAGACTGTCCAGAAGCAGATGGCATTTGGGACTCCTCATCCTCCACCTCTTCCGAAACCTCATCCCTTAGTGCTTGCAGTGTTTGTTGAAGCAGGCAGATAAGGGGGACAGTCATGCTGACTAGTGCATCATCTGCACTCGCCATCCGCGTGGATTCATCGAAGGCACGCAAAACGAGGCAGATGTCCTTCATAGAGGCCCACTCAATGGTGCTGAAGTGTGAACGGCGCACAGTGCGACTTGTTTGCGCCTGATGCAGCTGGTACTCCATGACTGCTGCTCACACAACCGCTCCAACATATGTAACGTTGAATTCCACCGGGTGGGTAGGTCACATATGATGCGATGTTTCTGAAGGCCAAATCGTCGCTGCAGAGCAGCGAGACGCGATCTTGCCGTGCTGGAACGCCGCAAGTGAGCGCACTCTATGCGGACCTTGTGCAACAGTGCATCAAGATCCGGATAGTCCCTCAGAAAGCTCTGCACGACCAAGTTAAGCACATGTGCCAGACATGGGATGTGTGTGAGGTTGCCTAGGCCAAGAGCTGCCACCAGATTTCGGCCATTGTCACACACTACCAAGCCCGGCTGGAGATTCGCTGGCCCAAACCACACATCGCTCTCCAGCTTGATAGCATTCCAGAGCTCCTGCGCTGTGTGGCTTCGATTCCCCAAAGAAATTAATTTGAGTACAGCCTGTTGACGTTTGGCCACGGCTGTGCTCATATCGGTCGTAACAGGCTCCTGCTCTGCTGTTTCTGAGGAACTTGAGTAGGAGGAGGAGTCTATGTGTACAGACTGGAGTCCTGCAATCCGTGGCGTTGGAAGAACACGTACAGCGCCACTCTCCAGATCTGTACCCGGCTCCACAACATTGACCCAGTGGGAAGTGAGGGAAAGGTATCGTCCCTGTCCATGGTTACTGGTCCACGCATTGGTGGACCTTGCTACTAACGGCGTTTAGTAGCGCATGTTTTATTTTGCCCTCAACATGTTTCTGCAGGGCAGGGACGACTCGCCTGCTGAAAAAAAAGCGGCTGGGCACGTTGTATTGGGGGACTGCCAATGCCATTAAGTCCCGGAAGGTGTCAGTGTCCTCCAGCCTGAATGACAGCATTTCAACTGCCAGAAGTTTGGCAATGCCAGCATTCAGAGACTGTGCTCGGGGATGGTTTGCCGAGTAAGGGCGCCTTTTATCCCATGCCTGTGCTACCGATGGCTGTGATGGATGGGAACGTGCTGCTATGGGTGGAATCTGACAGGGTCTCCGGACAACAGTGGCACAGGTTCTTCCTTGGCGATCCTGTGAGGAAGCCGAACCAGCAGTGTGTGAGCTGGAGGAAGAGGCCCCAACACGAACTGAAGAGGTGGTAGGTGATGCTGTACGTTGGCCTACGTCTTCAGGGTGTCTCTGCAACTCCAACTCGTGCTTGGTGCGCACATGTTTCCACATATTTGTGGTATTGAGGTTGCTGACATTTCTCCCTCTTTTGACTATCTGATGACACAGCTTGCATTTGACAAAGCAAATGTCATCTGCAACTGTGTCAAAAAAGGACCACACACTGCAAGTCTTGGGAGCGCCCGTTTTGCCTTTGGAATGAGGAATGCTCCTAATGGGTGCCGAAGTGGAGGGTACAGGCAACCAAGTCTTCCCCCTCCCTCTGCCTCCTGTTTTGGCCGGTAGGGGAATCTCTTCCTCCGAGCTGCTCCCACCACCTTCCTGTTCCTCACGCCATGATGGGTCAAGGACCTCATCATCTTCCCTCCCCTCTTCAAACAGCTGCTTCTCCGGGGTTGTCTCGCCAGCACCGTACGCACCAGAAAGTGGCAACTGAGTCTCGTCATCATCTGATGCGTACTGAGGTGTGCTGACCATAGGCACTGGCCCACTCGCCTCTTCAGATTCAGAGGGACAAAGAAGTTGCGCATCACTGCATACTCCCTCTTCTTCACATTCAGGAATGCTGCTTTGCTGGCCCCCTCTTTCCAAGCTAACAGATTCCGAGAACAGAAGTAGAGACTGTGATGGCTCCTGTCCATGTCTCTCTGACTGCCTGGGCACTTTGGCAGGTGGTGAAGAGACAGATGGTCGCTCTTCGGTGCTCTGGTCCTGAGAGGCTGTGGAAATAATTGAAGTCGATGCGTTAGCTGCCATCCATCCGACAACGGCTTCAATTTGTTCCTCCCGCAGCAGTGGGGTACGTTGAGGTCCTACAAAGCTGCGCATAAAGGACTGTTGCCTGCTAAAACTGGGGGATGCTGATCCACTGGTGCACGCAGCAGGCCCAGAATCCCCACGTCCTCTACCTGCAGAATCCCCACGTCCTCTCCCTGCAGAATCCCCACGTCCTCGCCCTGCTGAAACTCCACGCCCACGCGCCTTACTCCCTGCCTTCTTCATCTTGCCAGACTGCTTAAGATAGGCAGAAAAGTACAATGGGGGGCCTTAGTGTGCTTATTCCTGAACAGCTGGTTACAGGTACAAGAAACACTAATTTTATGAAGTGTGTGTGTGTGGACTACACTTTAATAGGAGCTGATGTGGCCTACACAAGTTCCAAATGTAGTGTTTGGTGAACTTTTTTTGTGGTTTCTTTGTTGGAAACAAACTCAAAGTATGTGAACAAAGAATTGAAACTGACAGTATCACCAACTTTTTGGAGCTATTACAATGCAGGCAGGTAACCTACAATGCAAAAGATGAGGCTCCAAAAAAATTGGGTAATACTAATCTGGCTGCGCCGGCAGGGCACAAGCCAGAAAAAAAGGCTCCTCTATCTACTCCTATATAGTGTTTGCAACCAACCAATGTTGATGGATACGGATGGATGCACACTAATAGGAGAAGAAAAAATGAGCTGCACTCAAAGACAAATATGTGTGAGGCAGTGACGCACGTTGAGAGTCCTACAACCAGACGTAGCTGCAGGACACTCTACTCAGCGTGAGCTGCACTCACACACAGTCAGAGACCTCTCAGACAGCCGTCAACAGTGCAGCTAAGTGGGCACTGGCACTGACAGGCTGCAGAAAGGCTCCGCTGTGTACTCCTATATAGTGTTTGCAACCACCGTAGATGGAGACGGATGGATGCACACTAATAGAAGAAAAAATGAGCTGCACTCAAATAAAAATATGTGTGAGGCACTGACGCACGCTGAGCGTCCTACAGCCAGACGTAGCTTCAGGACACACTACTCAGCGTGAGCGGCACTCACACACAGTCAGAGACCTCTCAGACAGCCGTGAACAGTGCAGCAAAGTGGACACTAGCACTGAAAGGCTGCAGAAAGGCTCCGCTGTCTACTACTAGTGTTTGCAACCAACGTATATGGATACGGATGGAAGCACAATAGATTGAAATTATGTAAAAAATGCAGCTCAAAAAATAAAAGATGTATGAGGCAGCAGTGATCACACTGGGTGGCCTACAGCCTGACGTGGCTGCAGGACCCACTCCACAGCGTGAGCTGCACTCACACAGCCCTTGCAGACAGCTGTGAACACTGCTGCTAGGGCAAAGAAGGCTACAGTGGTGGTTTATGTAGCCTGGGTAAAGCACTAGATGTTTGGTGGAATCGCTATTTCTAACTGTCCCTCACAGTCTTCTACAGCAGCCTGTCCCTAACTGAATTCACAGCAGAGTGAACCAGAAATGGCGGCTGCGGTGGCTTTTATAGTGCATCATGACATCATTTCGGCAGCCAATCACAGCCATGCCAATAGTTAACATGCCTACATGCCTAACAGGATGTGCCCACACTTCGGAGGATTCCCATTGGCTTAATCAAAGCAAGCAGGCTCATAGCATGATGGGAACTTCCGATTCCGGTATCCGATATGACAAAAGTATCGGAAGTCAGTATCGGAATTCCGATACCGCTAATATCGGCCGATACCCGATACTTGCGGTATCGGAATGCTCAACACTAGAAATGAATATTCACTGCATTACACGCCCATGGGCTTGGAGGGCAATGAATATTCATTTATCTTTAATAATAGTATCTTGATATGATTAGCCCCCAACCCCAGTCCTGGTATGCATGGCCCCATCCTTATAATTGGCCCACACCCCCATCCCCATCCAAATCTTTGTATGCATGGCCCCATCAGAAAACATTTAAAAACAAATCATTACACTTACCCCACGCTCCCTCACAGCGTCCTGCTCCGGTGCCAGAAACCGCTATATGCTTGTAAGTAGCACATGGCAGGGACGTCACGCGCTGCTCACAAGCAGAGAACAGCTGCCAGGACTGTGCACACAAAGGGCAGTGAGTATTCATTGCTCTTCAGTAGCACGCAGTGTCAGCCACTGGCTTCCTGCTGCTACCGGCGGTCACGTGTGCCGCTACTTAAGAGACTTGAATTTTCATGAATACTCACTATTCTCAGCGCTGCTTACAAGCATAATGCAGTTGCTGGCACCGGAGCAGGATGCTGCAAGGGAGCGCCGGGTAGGAAAGTATAATGTTTTTTTTTAATGTTTTTTGATGGGGCCACACATATCAGGATAGGCATGGGGGTGGGGGCCACTTATAAGGATGGGGTCCTGCGTACCAGGACGAGATGGGGCCCTGCATACCAGGATGAGATGGGGCCCTGCATACCGGGACAAGATGGGGCCATGCATACCAGGACGAGATGGGGCCCTGCATACCAGGACGAGATGGGGCCCTGCATACCAGGACGAGATGGGGCCCTGCATACCAGGACGAGATGGGGCCCTGCATACCAGGATGAGATGGGGCCATGCATACCAAGACGAGATGGGGCCCTGCATACCAGGACGAGATGGGGCCCTGCATACCAGAACGAGATGGGGCCCTGCATACCGGGACGAGATGGGACCATGCATACAAGTACGAGATGGGTCCCTGCATACCAGGACGAGATGGGGCCCTGCATACCAGGACGAGATGGGGCCATGCATACCAGGATAAGGATGAGTTGCAATGCATACTAGGATGAGATATGGGACCATGCATACTAGGACAAGATGGAGGCCCTGCATACCAAGATAAGGATGGGGCCATGCACACCAGAATAAGGATGGGGCCATTCATACCAGGATAGGGATGGGGCCCTGCATACAAGGATAGGGATGGGGCCATGCATACCAGGACAAGATTGTGTCCCTTCATTCCAGGTGTCACGGGGCAGTAAGGGGAAAACAGGGGATATGGAACCACGGCCCCTGAACTGCCTCTAAGACTAAGGGGGTGCTCTGACTTTCCTTAACTTGGGGGTACGCTTAATGGTAGTGAGGCCCAAGTCTCCGACCTGTCCCTCTCCTGCAATGCTCTAGGACAGCAGAGTTAGCCACTTGAAAACAGCAGACAACTGAAGATCCACAGGACTCTGTCAGCTCCTGAACTCCAGCTTGGTTGGTCTCCAAGGAGAAACAATATCACCAACAGTTGGTGCACCTGGTGAGCTTATGTAGGACGGTGGGAGTGGTTTCCGCCTGCATAGGTAATTAATCACAATGCAGTAACACCAGCGGCCACCAGGGCGAAAAACTCACCAGAAGACCAACTAAACATGCAGTAACACCAGCTGTAAAAACTAATATTAACCCCCGATGACCTGAAAAATGGATCGTGACACCAGGATAAGGATGGAACCATGCATACCAGGATGGGAATGAGGGGGCCATGCATATCAGGAGAGGGATGAGGGGGCCATGCATACCAGGGTAGGGATGAGGGGGCCATGTGTATCAGAATGGGGATGAGGGGGCCATATACACTCACTGGCCACTTTATTAGGTACACCATGCTAGTAACGGGTTGGACCCCCTTTTGCCTTCAGAACTGCCTCAATTCTTCGTGGCAGAGATTCAACAAGGTGCTGGAAGCATTCCTCCGAGATTTTGGACCATATTGACATGATGGCATCACACAGTTGGCGCAGATTTGTCGGCTGCACATCCCTGATGCGAATCTCCCGTTCCACCACATCCCAAAGATGCTCTATTGGATTGAGATCTGGTGACTGAGGAGGCCATTTGAGTACAGTGAACTCATTGTCATGTTCAAGAAACCAATCTGAGATGATTCGAGCTTTATGACATGGCGCATTATCCTGCTGAAAGTAGCCATCAGATGTTGGGTACATTGTGGTCATAAAGGGATGGACATGGTCAGCAACAATACTCAGGTAGGCTGTGGCGTTGCAACGATGCTCAATTGGTACCAAGGGGCCCAAAGAGTGCCAAGAAAAAATTCCCCACACCATGACACCACCACCACCAGCCTGAACCGTTGATACAAGGCAGGATGGATCCATGCTTTCATGTTGTTTACGCCAAATTCTGACCCTACCATCCGAATGTCGCAGCAGAAATCGAGACTCATCAGACCAGGCAACGTTTTTCCAATCTTCTACTGTCCAATTTCGATGAGCTTGTGCAAATTGTAGCCTCAGTTTCCTGTTCTTAGCTGAGAGGAGTGGTACCCAGTGTGGTCTTCTGCTGCTGTAGCCCATCTGCCTCAAAGTTCGACGCACTGTGCGTTCAGAGATGCTCTTCTGCCTACCTTGGTTGTAACGGGTGGCAATTTGAGTCACTGTTGCCTTTCTATCAGCTCGAACCAGTCTGCCCATTCTCCTCTGACCTCTGGCATCAACAAGGCATTTCCGGCCACAGAACTGCCGCTCACTGGATTTTTTTTCTTTTTCGGACCATTCTCTGTAAACCCTAGAGATGGTTGTGCGTGAAAATCCCAGTAGATCAGCAGTTTCTGAAATACTCAGACCAGCCCTTCTGGCACCAACAATCATGCCACGTTCAAAGGCACTCAAATCACCTTTCTTCCCCATACTGATGCTCGGTTTGAACTGCAGGAGATTGTCTTGACCATGTCTACATGCCTAAATGCACTGAGTTGCCGCCATGTGATTGGCTGATTAGAAATTAAGTCTTAACACACAGTTGGACAGGTGTACCTAATAAAGTGGCCAGTGAGTGTATACCAGGATAGGGATGAGAGGGCCATATACACCAGGATAGGAGATATTAAGTACAGAATTGACCACATGTTTTGCTTCATTTTTTTCCCCTAATTTCCTCTAAAACCTAGGTGCGTCTTATAGTCCACAAATACGGTAATTTCAAGGAGGATTGTGATAATCTACAGGACAAACATTCCACCTGTGCCCTGATAGATCTCTAAGCTGTGCGTGGCTGATGGCTGTAATATACATTTATTCCCGCCTGCAGGAGATGTGTTGGCTCCAGCCCTGGTTTCATAGATTTACTAAACGTCATGAATTCCATTATGTTTTCCATCCTAAGGAATTCAGATTACTGCACAATCTCTCCTGTAATGGGGGCGCTAATACTTTCTCTACTCTTCCGGTCAGGACTCATAGTGGCTCCAATGGTCCACCATAAATGAGGGCAGCTCCAGTTTAGTGTTCTTCCCTCGTACATACGTTGTTGTTGGGGATGTAACATTTTTTTTATTCTGTCTTTTTCTACCTGTTCCTTCTGTATGATAGTTTGATTGTGGTGGGATCGGCCTTCCTGCCTAATGTGAGTCTGTAACTCCCTGATAGTCTTCAAAAAATCTCTCCATTGCCTCTTCCTAATGTCTGAGATCTAAATTTAAAGTGCCTCTGTCAGCAGGATTGTGCACAGTAACTTACAGACACTGTCAGGTCGGCGCCGTTATACTGATTACAGTGATACCTGGTGATGAAATCCGTCTTGTGGTTGTTGTGTAATCTGTATTTGTAGTTTTCAGTTAATGAGATTCTCGTGCTCTGGGGTGGGGCTGTGGGCGGGGCTGTGGGCGAGGCTTTATGTGGTGCTCTGATTACATATTCATCTGTATTGGCTTATGACAGGTCGCTGACCTCTCACTGATCTGCCCCCCATTTTTACATAATGCATATAATAGTGTTGATATTATTGTTGACAACGCCTATAATATTGTGGCTATTGTGACGCCTAGAAAAATTTTTTTACAAGGGACACCAGCGGCGCCTGTCCAGTAGCATCTATCTCTTATAGTTTTTACTGCGCAGGAGCCATCGCCGGTGACATTTTTCTGGATGTAATTTTTTATGTAAAATAGGGGGCAGGTCACTGAAGGATCAGTGTCATAAGCCAATACAGATGAATATGTACGCATAGCACCACATAAGGCCCCGCCCACAGCCCAACCCACATCCACTCCCACAATCCCACCCCGAAGCATGAGAATCTCATTTACTGAAAACTACAAATAAAGATTAAACATTAACCAGCCCAAGCAAGGCACATCTATTAGATGCGCCAATTCCGACACTTTGCCCGACTTTTCCCACTGGCCCTGTAGTGGTGACAAGTGGGGTTCATATTTGTGGGGTTGATGTCACCTTTGTATTGTCAGGTGACATCAAGCCCAGGACTTAGTAATGGAAAGGTGTCTATACATCTAATATATAAAGCTGAATGTGTGTGTGTGTGTATGTATGTATGTGTGTATGTCCGGGATTGGCATCTGCACCGTCGCAGCTACAGCCACAAAATTTTGCACAGTCACACGTCTGGATCCCAAGAGCGTCATAGGCTATGTTGTGAGGTGAAATTTTAACCCTGCGCGTTCCAATTCACCAAACAATTTTGCCTATTATTCTTATCATTTCTATGGTGTTATCGTCCTTCTGTAAAGCTGGAAAAAACACAATTTATTACCGTGCCAACACAGACCTCCCTCTGACACAGACTGCAGTGGGAGCCCAGTATCACACAGGATAGGATTAGATACACGGCTCAGCAGTCAGTATCACACAGGATAGGATTAGATACACGGCTCAGAAGTCAGTATCACACAGGATAGGATTAGATACACAGCTCAGCAGTCAGTATCACACAGGATAGGATTAGACACATGGCTCAGTATTCAGTATCCCAGAGGATAGGATTAGATACACAGCTCAGCAGTCAGTATCACAGAGGATAGGAGTAGATACACAGCTCAGCAGTCAGTATCACACAGGATAGGAATAGACACATGGCTCAGCAGACAGTATCACACAGGATAGGATTAGATACACAGCTCAGCAGTCAGTATCACACAGGAGAGGATTAGACACATGGCTCAGCAGTCAGCATCACACAGGATAGGATTAGATACACAGCTCAGCAGACAGTATCACACAGGATAGGATTAGATACACAGCTCATCACACAGTATCACACAGAATAGTATTAGATACACGGCTCAGCAGACAGTATCACACAGAATATGATTAGATACACGGCTCAGCAGTCAGTATCACACAGGACAGGATGAGATACATGGCTCAGCAGTCAGTATCACACAGGATAGGATTAAGTACACGGCTGAGCAGTCAGTAACACACAGGATAGGGTTAGATACACGGCTCAGCAGACGGTATCACACAGGATAGGATTAGATACACGGCTCAGCAGTCAGTATCACACAGGATAGGATTAGATACACGGCTCAGCAGTCAGAATCACACAGCATAGGATTAGATACACTGCTCAGCAGTCAGTATCACACAGCATAGGATTAGATACACAGCTCAGCAGTCAGTATCACACAGGAGAGGATTAGATACGCAGCTCAGCACACAGTATCACACAGAATAGGGTTAGATACACGGCTCAGCAGACGGTATCACACAGGATAGGATTAGATACATTGCTCAGCAGTCAGTATCACACAGGATAGGATTAGATACACAGCTGAGCAGAAAGTATCACACAGTAGAGGATTAGGTACACAGCTCAGCAGACATTATCACACAGGAGACGATTAGTTACACAGCTCAGCAGTCAGTATCACACAGGATAGGATTAGATACACAGCTCAGCAGTCAGTATCACACAGGAGAGGATTAGATACGCAGCTCAGCACACAGTATCACACAGAATAGGGTTAGATACACGGCTCAGTAGACGGTATCACACAGGATAGGATTAGATACATTGTTCAGCAGTCAGTATCACACAGGATAGGATTAGATACACAGCTGAGCAGAAAGTATCACACAGTAGAGGATTAGGTACACAGCTCAGCAGACATTATCACACAGGAGACGATTAGTTACACAGCTCAGCAGACATTATCACACAGGATAGGGTTAGATACACGGCTCAGCAGTCAGTATCACACAGGATAGGATTAGATACACGGCTCAGCAGACATTATCACGCAGGATAGGATTAGCTACACGACTCAGCAGTCAGTATCACACAGGATAGGATTAGATACATGGCTCAGCAGTCAGTATCACACAGGAGAGGATTAGATACGCAGCTCAGCAGTCAGTATCACACAGGATAGGATTAGATACACGGCTCAGCAGACATTATCACACAGGATAGGATTAGATACACGGCTCAGCAGTCAGTATCACACAGGATAGGATTAGATACACAGCTCAGCAGACATTATCACACAGGAGAGGATTAGATACGCAGCTCAGCAGTCAGTATCACACAGGATAGGATTAGATACACGGCTCAGCAGACATTATCACACAGGATAGGATTAGATACACGGCTCAGCAGTCAGTATCACACAGGATAGGATTAGATACACGGCTCAGCAGACAGTATCACACAGGATAGGATTAGATACACAGATACACATGTTTATCAAAAGGCTCTTGAATGAGTTGAAATTAAAATACTATCAATACTTGGGTAATCGTTTAGGCTGTGTGCCCACGATGTGATTTTTAAGCGTTTTTGCCGCGAAAACGCTGCGAAAACATTTAAAAATCGTGTACAGAACGCCCCCCATGCATTCCTATGGCATTCCGCACATGCTGTGCTTTTTTCCGCGGCGGAATCGCATCGCGGAAAAAATCGCAGCATGCTCATTCTTTTGTGCGGAATCGCAAAGAATTGCCGAGATTCCGCACCCATAGGAATGCATGAGAATCGCTTACTTCCCGCATGTGGCTATGCCCACCATGCGGGAAGTTAAGCGTCTCATGTGCGGTTGGTACCCACGGTGTGGCGGAGAGGAGACTGTCTTCCAGGCCCTGGGTACCATACCCCTGTAAAAAAAAAGAATAAAAAATAAAAAATCGGGGTATATTTACCTTCCGACGTCCCGCGCTGCATTCCCGGCCTCAGCGTTCCCAGTAATGCCTTGCGGCAAGGTCCTGTGATGACGTGGTCTCGCGAGATCGCTATAGTAACGAGAGACCAACGTCATCACAGGTCTCGCAAGGCATTACTGGGAACGCTGAGGCCCGGGATGGCAGCGCGGGACGTCGGAAGGTAAATATACCCCAATTTTTTATTTTTTTATCATTTTTAACATTCTGTCTTTTACTATTGATGCTGCATAGGCGGCCTCAATAGTAAAAAGCTGCTCACACTTGTCAAACACTATGTGTGACCAACCTGTCAATCACTTTCCAAGCGATGCTTCAAATCGCTTGGAAAGTGCTTGAGAAAATCGCACGGTAAAATCGCGGTGAAATCGCGCTGAAAAAAAACGTGCGATTTCTGGGAAGGAGTCCGATTTTCACTGTGCGTTTTAAAACGCTACGTGGGCACATAGCCTTAGTTAATTTGTGTTGCAAATCTGTAGTGTTGAATATATGATGTGAAATGTTTTTATGTGCAATATAATCATTATAATTTGTGATAACTAACCACAGTTGGTTACTATGCCCGGGCAGCGCCGGGCCCTTCAGCTAGTGGTAAATAAAGACACAGCCAGAATAAAGTCTGTTATTAGAAATAAAACAAAACAGTTTTCCTTTTTTATTTAAAAATAACAAACACAGTTATACTCACCTAACGCCTATTTCCACCGAAGACCTCGTTCTCCTGTAATAAAAATAAAAATCAACACTATACCATACCTGTCTGTCGCTCTGTCACACGCCGTAATCCATGTCTGGGGGATAATTAGTTTTCAACCTGGACGGTGCCAAGATGCAACCATGCAGGCAGAGAACCACTGATGAATGAGCTGCTGCAAGCGCAGAATCATTGACCAGCGCTGACTAGGGATGGGCGAATCTACTCGTTAGGACTCGTTACTCTGCGAGTAGTAGGGGACTCGCAGGAGTCGGTACTCTGCGAGTTTCCAAGCGATTACTCGCACAGTAACGAGTCCAATGCAAATGCTAGCGTTTTCCAAGCGATCTCTAGCATCGCTTGGAGAACTGATTGACAGATTGTTCACACTCGTCAAACATAGTGTTTGACAAGTGTGACCAACTTTTTACTACTGAGGCCGCCTATGCAGCATCAGTAATAAAAGATAAAATGTAAAAAAAATAAAAAATATTGTTATTCTTACCCTCCGACGTCCCGCGCAGCCTTCCCGCCTCTCCACACATCCGTTCCCAGTAATCCTTTGCGAAAATGCCCGAGATGGCGTCCGTTCTCGCGGGATCGCGATGTCTCGCGGTAATTCGCGATGACATCGCGCGAATGACCGCGAGACTTCACGATCCCGCGAGAACGAACGCCATCGCGGGCATTTTCGCAAAGGACTACTGGGAACGGATGCGTGGAGAGGCGGGAAGGCTGCGCGGGACGTCGGAGGGTGAGAAGAACAATATTTTTTATTTTTAAATTCTATTTTTTACAGGGATATGGTGCCCAAAGCCCGCAAATGTTCTGCTTACTTCCCGCATGGTGTGCACAGCCACATGCGGGAAGTAAGCGGAACAAAAAAGATGGCAGCACAGGAATCGCTGCAATACTCGCATCCCCATTCATTAACATTGGACTCGCTAGACTCGCATCGAGTAGCGAGTTTCCGAGTCAGACTCGTTAGAGTCTAGCGATTCCGAGTATTTCAGGATTCCCCATCCCTAGCGGTGACATCATCGAGGTTTCCAGCCAGGCTGAACTGCAGTGACCTCAGGACCGAGGGAAAAAGTCAGTGATGAGGTCACCACAGTTCAAGCTAAGTGACTTCACAGCAGATCACTGTGAGAATTCTCGGTGTTATTTTTAAATAAAAAATGAAAACTGCGTTTTGTTTTATTTCTAATAAAAGACTTTATTCTGGCTGTGTCTTTATTTACCATATAACTATAGGATTAGTAATGGATAGGTGTCTTCTAGACACCTCTCCATTACTAAGCCGTGGGCTTGATGTCACCTGACAATACAAGGGTGACATCAACCCCATAAATATGAACCCCACTTGCCACCACTACAGGGCAAGTGGGAAGAGTCAGGCAAAATGCCAGAATTGGCGCATCTCATAGATGTGCCTTTTCTGGGCAGCTGCAAGCTGCTTTTTTATCCTGGGAGGGTCAATATCCATGGCCCCTTACAAGCCTGAGAATACCAGCCCCCAGTTGTCAGCTTTAGCAATGCTAGTTGTCAAAAATGGGGGGGACCCCATGCTGATTTTTTAAATTATTATTAAAAAAATTAAAAAACAGTGTTGGGACCCCTCTATTCTTGATAACCAGCCTTGCTGAAGCTGACAGTTGAGGGTTACAGCCCCCAGTTGTGAGTTTTGTCAGACTGGTTATAGAAAATACAGGGGAACCCACACTGTTTTTTTCATTCATTTATTTAGTTATAGTGCAGGCAGTGGGTGAGGAATACTCCCTTCATCCGCTCCTGCTGTCACTGGTCTTAGCAGCAGCAGGTGTAGGTTGATGGGAGTAATAGTCCCAAAAGCCCCCACCTGCTGTCATCATTCTGACTTTAATATAACTCTCATCATTCTCCCTGCCGGCAGAGCAGAGGAGAATGATGAGAGCGTCTTCAGCACCCGCCACCGGGGAACAGCGCTTACTGTACCGCTTCTTCCATGTGGCCATCCATGTGGTACTGATGCTGCACACGGATGTCACAAGTGTTACACACATGTGCCACAATTGTTACACACATGGACATCTCCGGTACCAGAAATATCAGGACGAGTGAAACCGGCCTTATACACAGTTCTCTTTAATTGCCTAATATTTCTTTTTGAAACTCATCTGACAGAAATATTGGAGCTTAGGATAGTATAGATTGTGAAGTCTCCGAGACCCATACTCTAATTACCCCAGAGAGGTTTCACCACTAGTTTCTCATTTATTACTGATGAAGACTGATGAGTTTGATCATTTCAGTAGTTCCTAATCAGGCGCCATTATTAATATCTGACGTGTGTCACTTTATGTGGTGGTAAGTTTGGAATTCTTCACAAAGAATAATAGGAAACAAATGGATCTTACAAATTATTTTCCAGCTTCGCACTATACCCTACATACGGTTGTACACTACTGTCTGGGCACATGGCAGTGTTCAGAAGGGAAGGAGCGCCATTTAGCTATATGAATGCAGCTCTAGCTGGAATAGTTTGCAGACACAATGTATTGGGAGCACTGTTCATGGTCACCTGGCAGCTCAAAAGATGTCCACCATGAACATGCTTGGCACTTTCTTCTCTGCTTTCCATATCCCAAGGATTGCCTTGCTCATCGCCCTTTAACACCATTACGTGGATCTGGACTTACACTGGGACCCCTAGGCTTGGACCATGGTGTTACCTGCTATTCTGTGGTGTTAGATGCCAAGAAGAATAGACAGGTAGCCGGGTCAGAACCAGAAGGACAGAATACAGAATCAGAAGACACAAGAGTAGTCAGTAAACGGGCCACGGTCACAACAGGGGATAAATACACAAGCCGCAAGCTGAGCACAGAGGACTGAACCAGAGGAGAACAGCGCTGTGTCTGGCAGATTCCGGCCATGTGCTTTGCGCTTTAGTAGGGTGTGGTACTTTCCAATTGGCTGAAGTAGTGAGCAGATTACTCCAGCTGGACAGCAGGAACAGATCCCAGATGAGATTGGACACACCATATGCAGAAGCCCTAATATAACTAAATGACAGAAAACCAGAATAGTAGAAATCCCCATAAAGTGATTCCATGTTATAAATTAATTCACTGAGGGTTATAATCTATAGGAGGAGTGAATATTTTGACTGCACAGCCACTTTCTGGAAATTAACACACAGTGGATGTTGGAGAGTGAAAATTACACATTTGCCATGTTATTACCCAGCACATAGTGCCCAGATTGTGCTCCAGGAGACACACACCAAAAATTAAGTGGATTCTTCTCACTATAATATTGCTAAATACAGGGATCCTAAATGCTGTTTGCGCACACTGCAAGACTCCGAAGTGAGAGCGGATTTTGCTGGATTGGTTTATAGAAACCTTGTTGCTTTTCAACAGCCTTTGAGCCACTAATAGTGTGGGAACCTCTGTTTTTCCATTGACAGATGATGGACCTGAGTGGGGACTTGTTTTTGTGAGATGAGAATTGGTATTATTTTCACCTACATAACATTGATTGGTTTCTTTTTATTTGATATTTGGGAGGCAGAATGAACAAACAGTTGAACACCACACACTACTGGCTCATCCAACAAGGTTTTCTATTAGACTGTGAACTGTCATTGTCTTGGTAAATAATGAAAGTTTTTTACATAGCTTGCCATTTTTATGGACAGTTTAAGTAGAAATGTTCAAAAATATAAAACTCAAGGATATTTTATTAAAAAATAATTGTTTTTTATCTTAGCAGATGACTGTACCAGAAGATCAGAGGGACAGCTGACATCTTCAGTTTTTAAATTTGATGATCTTGAAATCCTACAAGATATAACTGAAGTGATTGCTGTTAGTCCAGATATATCATCATCCATTCACAGCAAAGATCTGTTATCTGGTCTTATGAAACAGGTCCCGCCTTCTGATTCATTACTGACTACTAAGGGAAATCAAAGTCACAAAGGAGGCAATAAAAAACAAACTGCTCCTAAAGCAAAGAAGCCATTTTCATGTTCAGAATGTGGGAAATGCTTTAACAAGAAATCTAATTTTGTTATACACCAGAGAACTCACACAGGGGAGAAGCCTTTTTCCTGTTCAGAATGTGGGAAATATTTTGCACATAAATCAAATTTTGTTACCCACCACAGAACTCACACAGGGGAGAAGCCTTTTTCTTGTTCAGAATGTGGGAAATATTTTGCACAGAAATCAAATTTTGTTACCCACCAGAGAACTCACACAGGGGAGAAGCCTTTTTCCTGTTCAGAATGTGGGAAATGTTTTGCACATAAATCAGATTTTGCTACCCACCAGAGAACTCACACAGGGGAGAAATCTTTTTCATGTTCGGAATGTGGGAAATGTTTTAACACTAAATCATATTGCGTTAAGCACCAGAGAACTCACACAGGGGAGAAGCCTTTTTTCTGTTCAGAATGTGGGAAATGTTTTAACAATAAATCAGATTGTGTAAAGCACCAGAGAACTCACACAGGGGAGAAGCCTTTTTCCTGTTCAGAATGTGGAAAATGTTTTACCAATAAATCAAATTGTGTTAAGCACCAGAGAACCCACACAGGGGAGAAACCTTTTTCCTGTTAATGTGGGAAATATTTAACCAGAAAGCGCTTCTTAATCGCCATCAGAGCAGTCACACAGGGGAGAAGCCTTTTACATTTTCTTAATGTGGGAAATATTTTACTTTTAAATCAACTGTTAATAAACATCAGAGACGTCACATAGGGGAGAAGACTTTTTTCTGTTCATAATGTTTGACTAGATTTAACCACAATTAAATCTTCTTAAATGGGTTGTCTCTTGTCATTCCTCATGATTGCTGACAAAAGGATAAAACTATATACAAAGAATGGTTGCACTCTATCATGCTAAGGCATGTCAATGTGGAATATATGTAATTAGATTTGCAATACAGCTTTAGAATTATAGAAAAAATATATGAGACTCTTAGCATAAAATTTGGCCAAATATCTGCCCACCAGCCATCGTCAAGGCAGCCTCAAATCTGATGGGTACCTACACTGTGTGAATACCTCTCTAAGGCCGGGGTCACACTAGCGATTAAAACGGTCGAATGCAATGCGATAAAAAATCGCATTGCATTCGAACCCATGTTATTCTATGGGGCAGCTCCCATCATGCGATTTTTTATCGCATCCGATCCTCTGACCGAGACAATCGCAGCATGCTGCGATTGTCACCGATTTTCGGATCGGATTCGACAATGCATGTCTATGGGGGCGAGAAAAAATGGGAGTAAAAACGGAACCGATGTGTGAGTTGCGATAAAAATCGCACCAAAAGCCGGCAATTTTTTTTCCCTAAAGACAGTAAAATCACAGTGTTCAGTTAAATAAAGCAACGAATTAATAGATATAGACACATTAAATAAATATATATATATATTTTTTACATGTTATAGAGACACATTAATATCTATATTTCTAGTTCATACAGTTCTTAATTGCAGAATAGCCGCTGACACATTAGCCGGCTTTTGTATAATTCTGCTCCTGCCCGACATGAAATGACGCATGGTTTACTTATAGTTAACCATTTCATTTCATGTTTTTTATTTTATGTCTCTCACTATTAATTATATGAGGGCTTGTGGGTTAAATTTTGGGCTTGTAGGGGTTCATTTAAGGGGTTAATTTGTTGTAAATTATGGGGACTCTCTGCAGCCTCAGTGACGTCAGCGGGAGTCTCCGCAATTTAATACAACGAATTAACCCCTTAAATGAACCCCTACAAGCCCAAAATTTAACCTACAAGCCCTCATATAATTAATAGTGATAGACATAAAAAAAACAAAACATGAAATGAAATGGTTAACTATATGTAAACCATGTGTCATTTCATGTCGGGCAGGAGACCCTGATGGGCCTAAACAGTGGAAACCCCCCACAAGTGACCCCATTTTGGAAACTAGACCCATTAAGGAACTTATCTAGATGTGTGGTGAGCACTTTGAACCTTCAAGTGCTTCACAGAAGTTTATAACGTAGAGCCGTGAAAATAAAAGATCCATTTTTTTTCCACAAAAATGATCTTTTCGCCCCCAAATTTTTATTTTTACAAGGGTAGCAGGAGAAATCATACCCGCACAGTTGTTATGCGATTTGTCCTGAGTACGCCGATACACCATATGTGGGGGGGAACCACTGTTTGGGCGCATGGGAGAGCTCGGAAGGGAAGGAGTGCCATTTTGGAATGCAGACTTTGATGGAATGGTCTGCGGGCATCATGTTGCGCTTGCAGAGCCCCTGAAGGGCCTAAACAGTGGAAACCCCCCACAAGTGACCCCATTTTGGAAATTAGACCCCCTAAGGAACTTATCTAGATGTGTGGTGAGCACTTTGAACCCCCAAGCGCTTCACAAAAGTTTATAAACGCAGAGCCGTGAAAATAAAAAGTCTTTTTTTATTTCCACAAAAGTGATTTTTTAGACCCCAATTTTTAGACCCCCAAAGTTGGCAAATAGTGGAAACCCCTCAATTCTTGCTCCAACCCTAACCCCAACACACCCCTAACCCTAATCCCAACCCTAACCCTAATCCCAACCCTAATCCCTAATCCTAATTCTAACCCTAATTCTAGTTCGCCCTAACCCTAATTCTAACCCTAGTCATGACCCGAGCCCTAACTCTAGCCCTAGCACAACCCTAACCCTAGCCCTAACCCTAGCCCAACCCTAACCCTAGCCCAACCCTAACCCTAGCCCAACCCTAACCCTAGCCCAACCCTAACCCTACCCTAACCCTAGCCCTAACCCTACCCTAACCCTACCCTAACCCTAGCCCTAACCCTAACCCTAGCCCAACCCTAACCCTAACCCTAATGGAAAACTGAAAAAAAAAATATTTTCTTTATTTCATTATATTGGCCTCTATAAGGGAGTGATAAACGGGGAGGTTATGTACTTTTTTTTTATTTTGATCACTATGATCGTTTATCATAGTGATCAAAATAATGAATGGAATCTGCCAGCCGGAGCCGGCAGATTCCCGGCGGGCGCACTGCGCATGCGCCCGCCATTTTTCAAGATGGCGGCGCCCATCGGAGGATGCCGGCGGGACGTGGGACCACCGGGAGGGGATGGAGGGCCACGGAGAGGTACCGGGGGGGGATCAGGGACCCTATTTCTCTCTCCTCTGATGTGCGATCACATCAGATGAGAGAGAAATTAAATGTAAAATCGCGGCTTTTTTTTTTGCGGTCGCCGTTATAGGGTTAATAACGGCGATCGCAAAAGTGGGGGTCGGTAAAAACTGACCGATTCATGTTCTCTGGGGTCTCGGCTACCCCTAGCAGCCGAGATCCCGGAGAAAATCCGACACTGGGGGGGCGCTATTCACTTAAATCACAGCGCCGTGAATTAACGGCGCTGTGGTTTTAGTACCCTTAATTACCGCCATTAAAAGGCGTATCGGCGGTCGTTAAGGGGTTAATAACAGTGATGGATAATAAAATCTATGGGAAGTGTTTGTGGTGAAGTGTATACACTCCTAGAAATGTTTCCTCTACAATATAGAGATATAAATGATCAGTATTAGGACGTGTAACAAAGAGGAATCTGTTATTATATAGAGAGAATGTAACGAGCAATAAATGACGGGAATAATCGGGAAGGAAATTGTTATTAATAATATAATGAGATCCCAGCACCTGACACTTCCCGGGATATATGGGCTTATATTAGAATCCCAATTACCAACTGGAAAGATAACAACAAAGGAAAAAGGGCGGAACAAAAAACAAGCCCCAAACACCTCATAACCCACAATGTAAGGGCAGAAAAATACCGGAAATATAAGTGTCTATTCACACTGCAATATTAGTCACATGTGATCTGTGTCTCTCCCAGAAGAGAAGTCATCACAGCGTCATTCCCCGTAATAACCGTATAGAGGAGGAAATGATCGCGGAGAGAGCGTCCATTGTTAGAATAGTGGGGAGACACAGATGGGATCCAATGCTCCTGACTGTCCGGATGTCTAGAGGATCGTCACCATCGGAGAGTAAAGTGCAGATCGGCGATCTTGTGACCGTTGTATTATGGGGAAATAAGAAACAAATAAGACACATTGAGGTCAGAGAAAACTGTTCTATGTAATAAAGAGTGTAGAGAACGAATTCCACCAAACCCCCTATAGGAAAGGGGAGAAGCTGAGAACTTCATCTACACCATTGGGATGTCAGGGATTTAATTGCCGGATCCATTTAGTCTCTAATTGTGACCAGATCTTTTCCCAGTCGCCCCCTATTGGTAACCAGGACCCTATCGGTGCCAGAGACACGGAGTAAGCAGGAATCACAGGTATGTGTTTTATAGTCAACTCCTCTAAATCAGAAGCCATGAACATAACGCTGACCTGACACAACTAATTTCTAACTTTCCCTGTAAGCGGCAGAAAGACGCAATTAACCCCTTCATGCTGCGGCCCATTTTTGTTTTTTTGTTTCTATTTTTTCCTTCCCTTCTTCCCAGAGCCATAACTCTTTTCTCTCTGGCCACATAGACATATGAGGGCTTGATGTTTGCGGGGTGAGTTGTACTTTTCAATGACTCCCTAAATTTTACCACATAGTGCACTCAAAAACGAGGAAAAAATTCCAAGTGCGGTGAAAAAAACAATTCTGACATTGTTTTTTGTGAATTGATTTTGTACATTTTGTGGTATAATTGACCATGTAATATGATTCTCCTCATCACTATGATTACGGCAACACCGAACATGTCCAGTTTTTATTATTCTTTTAGTGGAGAAAAAAAATCTGAGGTTTGGAAAGAAACATTTTTGGAGCAGTTTCTCCATTTCCCGAGCCCCGTAACATTGTTATTTTCCTCCGGTGGAGCTGTATGATGGATTATTTTCTGCAGGACGAGATAACATTTTTATTAGTACAATTGTGATCGCTCGTTACAGCATTTTTTGTGGAATTGTGCCATCCATAAATACGTAATTTTGGTAATTCTCACATTTTTCTATTTCCGGTGTTTACTGATCGGGTTAATTGTTTTTATGTTTTTTACAGAGGGGTAAAAGACACACAGGCAGTGCTGTACAAAAACAACAGATAATGTAACAAAAAAGAACAGCGAGCACCGAAGGAGATAAAAACTGCCAAGATCCTGTTATTAGAGAAGCCGATAAAGGCAATAATGTAGTGTTAGTAGCAATGGACAATATAGTAAGGAGCAGAAAGACAGCGATCAGAGAGCAGCACAGAGAAAAACAAGCGCTGATCCCACAAATAACGAGAAGGAACAACTAAGATCTTCTCTGAGATTTCACATAGAGAAGGGACGATTGTCTAAGAAATATCAGAGAAACTCTTCCCTGAATTTCCACACAAGCCGCATTGGTATTATATTCCTAAAGTCCACAAAGACGCAGCGCCCCCACCAGGCCGCCCGATAGTGTGCGGGGTCGGATCAGTAACAGAATCTTTCTCTACATTTATAGACCGGTGTGTGAGACCATTACTGAGAATAGCACCTGCTCACATCAAGGACACCGGAGATTTATAGAGAATTGTGTCCGGTATAGATTGGCAGGAGGGTTATAAATTGGCTTTGATCGACATCGGGAGCTCCTGTGACTCAGCTCCACCAGCGCTGCCGATCCCCCCCCGGGTTTACTGAATTCAGACTGTGGGACAGACCCCCATTTGACACATTAACTTTTGCCCTATTATCCTTCTGAAAATTTGGGGTGCGTCTTATGGTCCAGTGCGGCTTATAGTACAAACCAATGAAGGGACTGCTTGAACCGTAACGGGGTCCATCTGAGACCCCCATGCAGAAGCCAAATGTCCTGAGAACTGGACCTGCTGGACCACAAATTGACATTTCTCCAGGTTACGAAATAAATAGTTGTCACGTAGAACTTGGAGAACCTGTCTGACATGCTCAGCATGCTCCTCCAGAGGACGCGAGTAACTTAATATATAGTGTTGAGCATTCCGATACTGCAAATATCGGGTATCGGCCGATATTCGCTGTATCGGAATTCTGATACTGAGTACCAATATTTTTTCAATATCGGATACCGGTATCGGAAGTCCCCATAATGCAATGAGCCACTGTTGTGGCTGTGATTGGCTGCTGAAATGATGTCATCATTATGCGCGGTCTGTGCTGACTGCGGGGGGTCTGCGCCTACAGCGGGGGTCTGTGCCGACTGTCGGGGGTCTGTGCCGGCTGCCGGTGGTCTGTACATGCCTCTCGGGGGTCTGTACAGGCCTGTCGGGGGCCTGTGCCGGCTGCCGGTGGCCTGTATGGGCCTCTCGGGGGCCTGTGCTGGCTGCCTGTGGTCTGTACGGGCCACTTGGGGGGCCTGTGCCGGCTGTCGGTGGTCTGTGCCGGCTGCCGGGGGCCTGTGCCGGCTGCCGGTAGTCTGTAGGGCCTCTCGGGGGCCTGTGCCGGTTGTCGGTGGTCTGTGCCAGCTGCCGAGGGCCTGTGCCGGCTGCCGGTAGTCTGTACGGGCCTCTCGGGGGTCTGTGCCGGCTGCTGGTGGTCTGTACATGCCTCTCGGGGGTCTGTACAGGCCTGTCGGGGGCCTGTGCCGGCTGCCGGTGGTCTGTATGGGCCTCTCGGGGGCCTGTGCTGGCTGCCAGTGGTCTGTACGGGCCACTTGGGGGCCTGTGCCGGCTGTCGGTGGTCTGTGCCGGCTGCCGGGGGCCTGTGCCGGCTGCCGGTAGTCTGTACGGGCCTCTCGGGGGCCTGTGCCGGCTGTCGGTGGTCTGTGCAAGCTGCCGAGGGTCTGTGCCGGCTGCCGGTAGTCTGTACAGGCCTCTCCGGGGCCTGTGCCGGCTGTCGGTGGTCTGTGCCGACTGCCAAGGGCCTGTGCCGGCTGCCGGTGGTCTGTGCGGGCCTGCCGGGGGTCTTGTGTGTGTGCAGGCATCATCCGATGGGACTACAAGTCCCATCGGGCGATGCCTGCTACAATGACAATGATTGACATTTTAGCCAATGATGGGACAGTAGTAGTCCCATCATCCGGCTAATGTGTTGAATGTAAAAAAAAAAAAAATACTACATGCATACTACATATATACTACATTCATACAACATACATACATACTACATACATGCTACATACTACATATATACTACATTCATACAACATACATACATACTACATACTACATATATACTACATTCATACAACATACATACTACATACATACTACATTCATACAACATACATACATACTACATACATGCTACATATATACTACATTCATACAACATACATATATACTGCATTCATACAACATACATGCATACTACATACATGCTACATATATACTACATTCATACAACATACATATATACTACATATATACTACATTCATACAACATACATACATACTACATACATGCTACACATATACTACATTCATACAACATACAGTACATACATACTACATGCATACTACATTCATACAACATACATATATACTACATTCATACAACATACATATATACTACATTCATACAACATACATACATACTACATACATGCTACATATATACTACATTCATACAACATACATATATACTACATATATACAACATACATACATACTACATACATGCTACAGATATACTACATTCATACAACATACATACATACTACATACTACATAAATACTACATTCATATAACATACATATATACTACATACATACTACATATATACTACATTCATACAACATACATATATACTACATATATACTACATTCATACAACATACATATATACTACATATATACTACATTCATACAACATACATACATACTACATACATGCTACATATATACTACATTCATACAACATACATATATACTACATATATACTACATTCATACAACATACATACATACTACATACATGCTACACATATACTACATTCATACAACATACATATATACTGCATTCATACAACATACATGCTACATATATACTACATTCATACAACATACATATATACTACATACATACTACATTCATACAACATACATACATACTACATACATGCTACACATATACTACATTCATACAACATACATATATACTGCATTCATACTACATACATGCTACATATATACTACATTCATACAACATACATATATACTACATACATACTACATTCATACAACATACATACATACTACATACATGCTACACATATACTACATTCATACAACATACATATATACTGCATTCATACAACATACATGCATACTACATACATGCTACATATATACTACATTCATACAACATACATATATACTACATATATACTACATTCATACAACATACATACATACTACATACATGCTACACATATACTACATTCATACAACATACAGTACATACATACTACATGCATACTACATTCATACAACATACATATATACTACATTCATACAACATACATATATACTACATTCATACAACATACATACATACTACATACATGCTACATATATACTACATTCATACAACATACATATATACTACATATATACAACATACATACATACTACATACATGCTACAGATATACTACATTCATACAACATACATACATACTACATACATGCTACATATATACTACATTCATACAACATACATACATACTACATACATGCTACATATATACTACATTCATACAACATACATATATACTACATATATACTACATTCATACAACATACATATATACTACATATATACTACATTCATACAACATACATACATACTACATGCATACTACATGTATACTACATTCATACAACATACAAACATACTACATATATACTACATTCATACAACATACATACATACTACATACATACTACATACATACAACATACATACATGCATACTACATACATACTACATACATATATACTAATCCAAAACAAACAAAGAGACCTGCACTAAAAGGATTAAATAGAGGCAGCAAAAGTGGACAAATGATGTACAAAGGCACCTAAGTAAACATGTACCAGTTCAATAAAGGTACAAACTATAAATACTATACATAATCACACATAAAACAATAGCACTAAACACTCATCATCAAGGAAACAAGCATGCACTCACCAGAAAAAAGGGGGATGATGATGAAGAAATGGCCGGAGTGAGCCTCCCGACCCCCTGGAGGAGGCGTGGGCAGAGGCCATCATGACGGGGGGTTGTAAGTTTAGTGAGGGAAGGGTTAAAGGGGAGGGGGAGCTAGGGGGTATTTAAGACGGTGACTGGGGGGTGCCCGCCCTCTGTTCCTGTTTCTCCCAGCTCCAGAACAGTCCCACCCTCCCTCCCTTTTTTCTTTTGGGACAGTGGTGCGTGATTCTATTTTGGGTCATGGCGGTTTTGGGGGAGGGTGGAGTCCTTGAAGTCGGCGGAAATTGGTTTTGGAGACTGTGGGTAGGGTCTCCTTTGTTTAAAGGTATGCTGGTCGTGATCTGGTGAAAGGTGGATGCGGAGTTTTCTGTTGGAAGAGGGCGGATCTCCAAGGAGTTTGTGGACAACATCTATTGGTGTGCTGGTGCTCCCGAGCCTGTGGGGTAACGGCTGGGAGCAAATGGTCGGGGGTTGTTCACAATATTTTGGACTATTTCACCATGATCTTGTGGCTTCAAGGACTTCTCCTTCCAGGGTTAAATTCATTGTACTTATGTTATTTATGATACAGTGTTTATTGTTTGTTTGTTGTTATAATAAAAGGCTGCTGTGGCCATAAAATTCCAAAAGAAATACCGGTGTCTGTGTATTAGTTGGCGCCGAGGTGGGGGTGGTGGTTTTATGGTCACGGTGGGGTTTTTGGGGGTAAGTCAAGATGCTTGTTATCCCCACGAGGTAAATACTTGACAATACCAACGTCATGAGAGCTGCAGAGGGTCAATCACACAGTTGCGGTAACAATGCTGATTTGTGCATGAAACAACACTGTGGAAAAAAAGCTGAGTGTGTCTCGGAATAAACAAGGACATATGTTACAAAGACAGCAGGGGTTACATACCAGGCAGAAGTGACTGGAGCACAGTACAGGACGATAATGACTTAGGAAGTCCGTGCACAGATGGCGTGCTGCCAAAACAAGAAGCGTGTGCACAAGGCACAGGGGAGAGCAGGAAGTGAAAGGAGCGGGAAGGGAAAGCCCTGGCCGAAGGCTTCCCTGGAAACCCGCTTAGAAACGGCCACCCGAGAGTACCTGGGCGTTTGACGTCACAGCCTGTACGGGGCAGTAAACAGGCCAAAAAGCAAACCAACGCATTTCGAAGGCGCAAACTGCCTTCTTCATCAGGGACATATATACTACATTCATACAACATACATACAACATACATACATACTACATACATGCTACATATATACTACATTCATACAACATACATACATAATACATACATGCTACATATATACTACATTCATACAACATACTACATACTACATACATGCTACATATATACTACATACATACTACATACATGCTACATATATACTACATTCATACAACATACTACATACTACATACATGCTACATATATACTACATTCATACAACATACTACATACTACATACATGCTACATATATACTACATTCATACAACATACATACATACTACATACATGCTACATATATACTACATTCATACAACATACATACATACTACATACATGCTACATATATACTACATTCATACAACATACTACATACTACATACATGCTACATATATACTACATTCATACAACATACTACATACATGCTACATATATACTACATTCATACAACATTCATACATATATACTACATTCATACAACATACTTACATACTACATACATGCTACATATATACTACATTCATACAACATACATACATACTACATACTACATACATACTACATATATACTACATTCATACAACATACATACATATATACTACATTCATACAACATACATGCATACTACATACATACTACATATATACTACATATATACTACATTCATACAACATACTACATACTACATACATGCTACATATATACTACATTCATACAACATACTACATACATGCTACATATATACTACATTCATACAACATTCATACATATATACTACATTCATACAACATACTTACATACTACATACATGCTACATATATACTACATTCATACAACATACATACATACTACATACTACATACATACTACATATATACTACATTCATACAACATACATACATATATACTACATTCATACAACATACATGCATACTACATACATGCTACATATATACTACATTCATACAGCATACATATATACTACATACTACATACATGCTACATGTATACTACATTCATACAACATACATACATACTACATACTACATACATGCTACATATATACTACATTCATACAACATACATATATACTACATTCATACAACATACATACATACATACTACATACATGCTACATATATACTACATTCATACAACATACATATATACTACATTCATACAACATACATACATACTACATACATACTACATATATACTACATATATACTACATTCATACAACATACATACCTACTACATATATACTACATTCATACAACATACATATATACTACATACATACTACATATATACTACATTCATACAGCATACATATATACTACATACATGCTACATATATACTACATTCATACAACATACATACATACTACATACATGCTACATATATACTACATTCATACAACATACATACATACTACATATATACTACATTCATACAACATACATACATACTACATATATGCTACATTCATACAACATACATACATACTACATATTTACTAAATTCATACAACATACATATATACTACATACATACTACATATATACTACATTCATACAACATACATACATATATACTACATTCATACAACATACATGCATACTACATACATGCTACATATATACTACATTCATACAGCATACATATATACTACATACTACATACATGCTACATGTATACTACATTCATACAACATACATACATACTACATACTACATACATGCTACATATATACTACATTCATACAACATACATATATACTACATTCATACAACATACATACATACATACTACATACATGCTACATATATACTACATTCATACAACATACATATATACTACATTCATACAACATACATACATACTACATACATACTACATATATACTACATATATACTACATTCATACAACATACATACCTACTACATATATACTACATTCATACAACATACATATATACTACATACATACTACATATATACTACATTCATACAGCATACATATATACTACATACATGCTACATATATACTACATTCATACAACATACATACATACTACATACATGCTACATATATACTACATTCATACAACATACATACATACTACATATATACTACATTCATACAACATACATACATACTACATATATGCTACATTCATACAACATACATACATACTACATATTTACTAAATTCATACAACATACATATATACTACATACATACTACATATATACTACATTCATGCAACATACATACATACTGTAAAAAAATAGTCCCTGGTCTCACTTTATGGCAAAAGCTGCGTGGGAACTTTCTCACACAGCAATGCCAAAAGTGAGACTAGGGACTATTTTTTTACAGTGGCGGAGGAATACAGTGCGGAAGGATACCTACCTCCCATCATTGGATTATTGAAGCCCCTAGAGAGCGGTCGCATCAGCTGATGCTGCTGTTCTCCACGGGAAATTGGCGTGGGACACTCGTGGATTTCTGCGGATCAGGAAGTATATCGGTTGTTTGTTATTTTCTAATTTTTTATAGATGACACTGGCTTCGGGGATCAAAGCGACAAGTGATGGTGAGTATGTACTCTATGTTATATGTACTGTATGTCTAAATGTATGTATTGTATGAATGTATGAATGCATTGTATGTAGTATGTATGTAGTATGTTGTATGTAAGTTGTATGTCTGTAGTAGTATGTACTATGCATGTATGTTGTATGAATGTAGTATATATGAAGCATGTATGTAGTGTGTATGTATGTATGTATGTAGTATGTATGTATGTATGTAGTATCTATGTATGTTGTATGAATGTAGTATATATGTTGTATGTCTGTAGCATGTTGTATGTATGTAGTATGTCTGTAGTATGTATGTATGTTGTATGAATGTAGTATATATGTAGCATGTATGTAGTATGTATGTATGTTGTATGAATGTAGTATATATGTAGTATGTATGTAGTATATATGTATGTTGTATGAATGTAGTATATATGTATTATGTATGTAGTATATATGTATGTTGTATGAATGTAATATACATGTAGTATGTATGTAGTATATATATATGTTGTTTGAATGTAGTATATATGTAGTATGTATGTAGTATATATGTATGTTGTATGAATGTAGTATACATGTAGTATGTACAGTATGTAGTATATATGTATGTTGTATGAATGTAGTATACATGTATGTATGTAGTATATATGTATGTTGTATGAATGTAGTATATATGTAGCATGTATGCAGTATATATGTATGTTGTATGAATGTAGTATATATGTAGCATGTATGTAGTATGTAGTATGTATGTATGTTGTATGAATGTAGTATATATGTAGCATGTATGTAGTATATATGTATGTATGTTGTATGAATGTAGTATATATGTAGCATGTATGTAGTATATATGTATGTTGTATGAATGTAGTATACATGTAGTATGTATGTAGTATATATGTATGTTGTATGAATGTAGTATATATGTAGCATGTACGTAGTATGTAGTATGTATGTTGTATGAATGTAGTATATATGTAGCATGTATGTAGTATGTAGTATGTATGTATGTTGTATGAATGTAGTATATATGTAGTATGTATGTAGTATATATGTATGTTGTATGAATGTAGTATATATGTAGCATGTATGTAATATATATGTATGTTGTATGAATGTAGTATATATGTAGCATGTATGTAGTATGTACAGTATGTATGTTGTATGAATGTAGTATATATGTAGCATGTATGTAGTATGTATGTATGTTGTATGAATGTAGTATATATGTAGCATGTATGTAGTATATATGTATGTTGTATGAATGTAGTATATATGTAGTATGTATGTAGTATGTATGTATGTTGTATGAATGTAGTATATATGTAGCATGTATGTAGTATATATGTATGTTGTATGAATGTAGTATATATGTAGTATGTATGTAGTATGTATGTATGTTGTATGAATGTAGTATATATGTAGTATGTATGTAGTATTTTTTTTTTTTACATTCAACAAATTAGACGGATGATGGGACTACTACTGTCCCATCATTGGCTAATGTGTCAATCACTGTCATTGTAGCAGGCATCGCCCGATGGGACTTGTAGTCCCATCGGATGATGCCTGCACACACACAAGACCCCCGGCAGGCCCGCACAGACCACTGGCAGCCGGCACAGGCCCCCGGCAGTCGGCACAGGCCCCCGAGAGGCCCGTACAGACCATCGCCACAGGCCCCCAGCAGCCGGCACAGACCACCGACAGCCGGAACAGGCTCCCGAGAGGCCCGTACAGACCACCGGCAGCCGTCACAGGCCCCGGGCAGGCTTGTACAGACCCCCGAGAGGCCTGTACAGACCACCGGCAGCCGGCACAGGCCCCCGACAGGCTTGTACAGACCCCCGAGAGCAGGGGCGTATCTAGGGGGGGCAGCCGGGGCAGTTGCCCCAGGCGCAGCCAGCAGGGGGGCGGAGTCGGGCCGCCTAATGCAGCGGTCCGCAGTGTCCTCCTTGGCGGCTGCGTTCTGCCGCCCCCCGCCTGAGAGTCAGCGGTTCTCTGTGTCAGCTATCAAGCTGACAGCCGGGGCAGAGAAGGAGGCCGTGCCGGCTCCCAGGGAACAATTGTACTGGCGTCTATACAGACACCAGTACAATTGAAGCTCTGACCGCCGGGCCAGAGCGACGTCAGCAGCGTGATCAGGTCATGTGATCACGCTGCTGACGTCACTCCCCGGCGCCCAAAGCAAACGCTGGTGGTAAGTGTGCTCCTCTGTGGAGCTGAAGAACCACCAAAGATGGGAGATCAGGGGGAGTTAATGAGTGGAGATGGGGGGGGATTTGTAGAGGGGATGGCGGTTAATGTGTGGGGGTATTTAGAGTGGGGATGGGGGTTAATGAGTGGGGATTGGGTTAATGTGTGCGGGGGTTAATTAATGGGGATGGGGTTAATGTGTGGGGGCGTTAATGAGTGGGGTTGGGGTTAATGTTTGGGGGTATTTGGAGTGGGGGTGGGGGTTAATGAGTGGGGATTGGGTTAATGTGTGGGGGGATTTGGAGTGGGGATGGGGGGTTATTTAATGTGTGGGGGGGATTTGGAATGGGGATGGGGGTACTTAATGTGTGTGGGGGATTGGGGATGGGGGGATTTAATGTGTGGGGAGATTTGAGGACACAAAATAAAGAGTATGTATGAGGAAACAGTATGGGGGATTGGTGCAGACAGTATGGGGAGCAAATGGGTTAATGTATGTGGATGGACACAGTATGGGGAGTCGGGGATATGTGTGAACAGACAGTATAGAGAGTGAGGGGGTAAATATATGAGGAGACAGTATGGTGAACAGGTGGGATGTTAGAGGGGAATAGTGTGAGGCGACAGTATATTGCAGACATTTTTATTTAGGAGCATTATAATGACACTTCTATCTTTAAGGGCGTCGTGTGGAGATTTTCTGCAGAAGACCGGAGAAGATGGAAGTCTGCAGAAAAGAGATGTGGATGAGAAAACTCATCATGGGGTCTAGAAGAAAAGGTGACTGACTGCAGAGACGACGTCATCTATAAGGTACCTGGATGTAAATGTTATTTGTGATACTGACTAATTCTCATGTTTTTATTTGTCAGGAACATTAAAGGGGTTGTCCAGGTTTGTGCTGAGTCTGCAGTCATTCCTTGTGACTGCAGACTTCTGAATTCTCACAGTGCTCACTGAACGCTGTCAGGATTCTCTCATGCTGGTAATTTACATACATGCAGTCACATGCTGACTAGACGTGTGTGGCCTCACTCAATGAAAATGAACGGAGCGAGGCCGGGCACGTCTAGTCGGAATGTGGCCAGAAGTATATAAATCACATACTTGTGCTGACATGACTGTACATCGGCAAGGGAGAATCCTAAAAGTGTGCAATGCATTCGTTGTGAGAATTCAGAAGCTGCAATGTCAGGATTCAGCTCTGCAGGTTCCAGTAGTCGTCACACGGACACTTCACTCATATGCGATTTTCATACTTATGGTCCTGTGACAACGAGCTTCTCTTCCTGCTTTCAGTTTTTTACTGAACATTGAGAGCATTAGGGAGAGCAGCTCGCAGGTACATGGCTAAGTGTGCAAGTCGCATATGTACTTGGGCGGGGGGGGGAGCCGAACCGAATTCTTGCCCCGGGTGCCAGAAAGCCTAGATACGCCTCTGCCCGAGAGGCACATACAGACCACCAGCAGCCGGCACAGGCCCCCGACAGTCGGCACACACCCCCGAGAGGCCCACACAGACCCCGCCCGCACACACAGACACGCACAGTGTCCATCCATGCACCGCCCACACTCTTCCCCCCTCCCGAACAGGATGTACAAGGCAAGAAAGGGTTTTTTTTAATTCCGATATTTCTGTCCCATTGACTTGAATGGGACTTCCGGTATCGGAATTGGCGTTACCGATACTTTTTGGGATATCGGGCCAATCCAATCCGATCCGATATTTCTGAATATCGGATGGTATCGCTCAACACTATCACTATATCATCCAGGAAAATTACCACAAATCTACCAATCACTGAGAAAAATACAATTACTGACATTGTCACAGACTGCTGGAGCATTGGTTACCCCGAATGGCGGCATCAGGTTGGGTTTTCTTACAACGAATATTCGATTTATGTTGGGGCCCCCTGTCCCTGACAGCCGGTGTCGTTTCCCCTACAGAGGCCAATCCACAAGGACACTGAGGAGCGAGACTCGGGCGAGTTTCTCCCAAGTGTGACCCCGGCCTCAGCCGGACTCTGGAAGGAGGAAATAACCGAGATTTGGGCATTTCAGCTCCTGGTGTGGAGTCGATAGCACAATCATATGCCGCCATATAGTAGACGGCCGGTAACTGGGGAGAATTCCCTCCTGTGTGGGGTCTATTTCCCTCCAGAGAAATCACACGTTACATTCCACACATAACACTGTGTAGAGAAGGCGGCGCGGGGTAATTGTGCCAGTAGTGAGGGGCGAATAATGGCGGGAATGTCACTGACTGAGGAGAAGCCTCCATGGAGGTCTGCACTCCGGAGATCATGTGACCCCTGACTCCTCCCCTCCTGTGACCTCATCACAGGTCCTGTGCACAGAGCAGCCATATATGTGGAGTGCGGCTCTGCAGGTTAGTGATGGGCAGTCCGGCTCTTCTGGCTCCTTTCCCCACTTTTCTCCCTCCTGTCCCTTCACTATAAAGCCTGGGCCTCATTATACAGCTGTACAGGGGTCTAGTGAAGGCTTTTTAGCCCTTTCCTCAGACTGTAGCTCCTGGGAACAGGCCCTCACTCCTGTCCCTTCACTATAAAGCCTGGGTCTCATATACAGCTGTGCAGGGGTCTAGTGAAGGCTTTTTAGCTCTTTCCTCAGACTGTAGCTCCTGGGAACAGGCCCTCACTCCTGTCCCTTCACTATGAAGCCTGGGCCTCATTATACAGCTGTACAGGGGTCTAGTGAAGGCTTTTTAGCCCTTTCCTCAGACTGTAGCTCCTGGGCACAGGTCCTCACTCCTGTCCCTTCACTATAAAGCCTGGGCCTCATTATACAGCTGTACAGGGGTCTAGTGAAGGCTTTTTAGCCCTTTCCTCAGACTGTAGCTCCTGGGCACAGGTCCTCACTCCTGTCCCTTCACTATAAAGCCTGGGCCTCATTATACAGCTGTACAGGGATCTAGTGAAGGCTTTTTAGCCCTTTCATCAGACTGCAGCTCCTGGGCACAGGTCCTCACTCCTGTCCCTTCACTATAAAGCCTGGGCCTCATTATACAGCTGTACAGGGGTCTAGTGAAGGCTTTTTAGCCCTTTCCTCAGACTGTAGCTCCTGGGATCAGGCCCTCACTCCTGTCCCTTCACTATAAAGCCTGGGCCTCATTATACAGCTGTACAGGGGTCTAGTGAAGGCTTTTTAGCCCTTTCCTCAGACTGTAGCTCCTGGGAACAGGCCCTCACTCCTGTCCCTTCACTATGAAGCCTGGGCCTCATTATACAGCTGTACAGGGGTCTAGTGAAGGCTTTTTAGCCCTTTCCTCAGTCTGTAGCTCCTGGGAACAGGCCCTCACTCCTGTCCCTTCACTATGAAGCCTGGGCCTCATTACACAGCTGTACAGGGGTCTAGTGAAGGCTTTTTAGCCCTTTCCTCAGACTGTAGCTCCTGGGAACAGGCCCTCACTCCTGTCCCTTCACTATAAAGCCTGGGCCTCATTATACAGCTGTACAGGGATCTAGTGAAGGCTTTTTAGCCCTTTCCTCAGACTGTAGCTCCTGAGCACAGGCCCTCACTCCAGTCCCTTCACTATAAAGCCTGGGCCTCATTATACAGCTGTACAGGGGTCTAGTGAAGGCTTTTTAGCCCTTTCCTCAGACTGTAGCTCCTGAGCACAGGCCCTCACTCCAGTCCCTTCACTATAAAGCCTGGGCCTCATTATACAGCTGTACAGGGGTCTAGTGAAGGCTTTTTAGCCCTTTCCTCAGACTGTAGCTCCTGGGAACCGGCCCTCACTCCTGTCCCTTCACTATAAAGCCTGGGCCTCATTATACAGCTGTACAGGGGTCTGGTGAAAGCTTTTTAGCCCTTTCCTCAGACTTTAGCTCCTGGGAACAGGCCCTCACTCCTGTCCCTTCACTATAAAGCCTGGGCCTCATTATACAGCTGTACAGAGGTCTAGTGAAGGCTTTTTAGCCCTTTCCTCGGTCTGTAGCTCCTGAGCACAGGCCCTCACTCCTGTCCCTTCACTATAAAGCCTGGGCCTCATTATGCAGCTGTACAGGGGTCTAGTGAAGGCTTTTTAGCCCTTTCCTCAGACTGTAGCTCCTGGGAACAGGCCCTCACTCCTCTCCCTTCACTATAAAGCCTGGGCCTCATTATACAGCTGTACAGGGGTCTAGTGAAGGCTTTTTAGCCCTTTCCTCAGACTGTAGCTCCTGGGCACAGGCTCTCACTCCTGTCCCTTCACTATAAAGCCTGGACCTCATTATGCAGCTGTACAGGGGTCTGTTGTGAATTCACTTTCTGGCCTACCTCTGGTTGCTCCTGAGGTCTTAGTTTCCAACTTTCCAGCTCAGTCCCTGCATGCTCAATCTAAGTGTTCTTTTGCTATTGTTCACATTTGATTTGGTTTTGTCTATTTCAGTTTTGTGTGGTCAGCCAGTCTCGGCTGGGGCTGTGCTGAATTTCCTTCATTATGTTACTGCTTGTGCCAGTTTGTTTTTGTCCCTTATTAGATTGACCTCTCTTTGCTCTGTTTTCAGAATATACCAGAGTGCTGATATAGTGGGCGAAGTCTAGTGACTTCAGTATTTTTTCTATCAGACGTGTTGGGCATTTTTTGCAGGGTTTTTTGCATGATTGCAGACAGTGTCTTTCCTTTCCTGTCCTGTCTAGTTAGTTTCGGCCCCATCGTTTGCTCAGCCTATTTTCCTACCTGCGTTTGTGTTTTCATCTTGTCTCACCGACAATATATGTTTGGGGGCTATCTATTCCTTTGGGGTCTGCTCTGGGGCAGTTTAGATTTCCCCTTTCTTGCTTTAGGCTTATTTAGTTCTCCGGCTGTGTCGAGGCATCTAGAATCATCGTAGGTACGCTCCACGGCTACTGCTAGTTGTGTGGATAGGATCAGGGGTCTGCAATCCGCTTAGTTACCAACCTCTCTAGTTTTCTGTGGATTTGCTTGGTCTTGCTTTCTTCCTCGGTGACCCAATCATAACAGGGGTCTAGTGAAGGCTTTTTAGCCCTTTCCTCAGACTGTAGCTCCTGGTCACCATGTGATCTCACCGTAATCCTAACAAGCTAATTAACATGTGGAATCTTGGTCAAAATTATCTCAGTACACAAATCTCCCAGGGTGCCCAAAGTTTTGCATCGCCCCTTTTTTCTTTTTGCAATTATGAAATTGCAAAAAAGTCTATATAAATATATGTTTTATTATTATTGTTGCCTAAAATACAAAGGCCATGTGTCATCTTAGAGGTTCGGCCTTTTAGAGATCATTTCATCTTCATCTTACTACTGCTCACAATAACAGTCATTTTGACCTGGGGCGTCCACACTTTTACATGCCGCTGTCAATGCTTCATCCCACTGGTGCTCAATATTTAATAGGGTCTCGCTATTAAACTTAATGAAAAGTTTGGTGAATGTCTTTGAGCTGTTATTACTAGAGATGAGCGAATATCGTCGGAGAAGTTGTTATTGGCTAATATCGCTTACCGAATAGCTGCATCGGGACCCCGGATCCCTGGAGCGCTCCCGATAATCAGCTGCATGTGTCGCTCTCCATGCAGGTGCTGTGACTATCACACAGCGCGACACACGCAGCTGATTATCGGGAGTCCTCCAGCACACTGAGTCCTGCACACACTGAGGCCCCTGATCATGTGACCCCTGACTCCTCCCCTCCTGTGACCTCATCACAGGTCCTGTGCACAGAGCAGTCATATATGTGGCAGACACTCCTGCTTTCTGGGCCGGTTCCTCCTGTGAGTCCTATTAACCCTTTCGCTCCCTGTATTCTCCTTCCTGACCAGGACAATATCTGAATTCGGATAGTGTAACAGGGATTTCAGCAATGTGGAAGGAAAAAATGACAATTTTACTTTATTTCCTCACAAAAATGTGACTTTAGCCCCAAAATTGTCAGCGTAACAAATCCTTATTTCCCCCACTGTAGTTTGTAGACTCCATATACAGATCCCTTAAGTGCGAAAAGAGCTGAATTCCCCACTTAAATTATTGCATTTTGGAAATTGCCCCCACTGGGAATTTATCTCCAGGTAAAGGCACAATTGTGTCTCCATGGGGGTTGTGCTCACAGCCCAACATCGTGTGACCCTCCAAAGAAATGCCACCCCACACCATTACTGACCACTGCCAAACCGGTCATGCTGAAGGATGTTGCAGGCAGCAAATCGCTCTCCACGGCGTCTCCAGACTCTGTCACGTCTGTCACATGTGCTCAGTGTGAACCTGCTTTCATCTGTGAAGAGAACAGGGCGCCTGTGGTGAATTTGCCAATCCTGGTGTTCTGTGGCAAATGCCAAGCATCCTGTACGGTGTTTGGCTGTGAGCACAACCCCCATCTGTGGATGTCGGGCCCTCAGACCATCCTAATGGAGTCAGTTTCTAAACATTTGTGCAGACACATGAACATTTGTGGCCTGCTGAAGATCATTTTGCAGGTCTCTGGCAGTGCTCCTCCTGTTCCTCCTTGCACAAAGGGGGAGGTAGCGGTCCTGCTGCTGGGTTGTTGCCCTCATACAGCCCCCTCCACATCTCCTCATGTACTGGCCTGTCTCCTGGTAGCACCACCAGCCTATGGACACTACGCTGACAGACACCTCAAACCTTCTTGCCACAGCTCACATTGATGTGCCATCCTGGATGAGCTGCACTACCTGAGCCACTTGTGTCGGTTGTAGAGTAAGTCTCATGCTACCACAAGTGTGAAAGCACAACCAACATTCAAAAGTGACCAAAATGTCAGCCAGAAAGCATTGGTACAGAGATGTGGTCTGTGTTCCCCACTCCTTTATTGAGGGTGTCTTGATAATTGCCAATAATTTCCATCTGTTGTCTATTCCATTTGCACAACAGCATGTGAAATTGATTGTCACTCAGTGTTGCTTCCTAAGTGGACAGTTTGAGTTCACAGAAGTTTGATTTACTTGGAGTTATATTCTGTTGTTTAAGTGTTCCCTTTATTTTTTGAACCGTGTATATAGATAGATAGATTTTTTTTTTTCTTTGCATTGGAGGGTCCAATTCCAGCTATTGCTGTGGGATCTGTGATTTCTATCTACTCCACTGTGTACAGGATAATAGAGTATAATAAAGTAGTTATGGACGTGACGTAACTAACATTGTGCAGTGACTCTGCTTTCCATATAGTGACGGATATTTCTTGTTGCTGAAACTGTGATATTTTTCCACTTTAAACCTTTTTTAAACCCCTCTGATCAGTGCGATCATACAACATACAAGCCTCTGATGGCTCCGGTGATGCCCTGTACTACTGTAGTGCCGTGTATCATCACTGCCTGTCAGTGTAATACTAACGGCCCCATACACATGAGATCAGAGTTGGCTGAGCGGTCATTTGGCAGACGGCGATCTCTCCCGACTCCGCCATACACACAAAAATTCCACCTTTCCTGTGGTCTATATGAGAGAGTCGCCTCCAGACTCCTCTAGAGGAGGATTATCTACAGGAAAAACAAACAGATTATCCTCTGAAATTCAGGATGCCGGATCCTTCTCTGCCCTGACATCATCTGTCGGGAGGCCCCCAAATACATTATATGGTCGGCCAAACCCCCCGAAATCAGTGCTTTCATGGAACTTTAGCCTAATGTATATGGGGGCGTTATAAGGTAACTTATTGGACGCTGCCTCTGGCCTGGGCTAATAGACCTTCAAACATTGCAGCCCAGACCTCATTATTAGGCATGTAAGTATCGTAGTAACTAGGCCGCCCCATACTATCGAGTACTTGGAGGCGGGGGGGCATTCAGCCAAACTCTGTCACACCTTCTTAGATGCCATGTTTTCTTTTCACAGCAGCAAGGGGTTAAACTGTCAGGGTTTTTGTTGCAGCCTCATCTGTGCCGTCCCTGCGGTGTACATCTATGTTCTGGGGCTCAAAAAGATTCATTTCTTTTTAATAAATGTTTAACATGTTAAAAATTATAAATTGTGTCTTCTGCTTTTTTTCTTCTTACAAGAATTGTTGGAGCCAATTTTCTTTAGAAACATTTTAATATCGGCTTTTTCTGGAGTTTTTCTTGTAATATAGAATCATAGAATCATAGAGTTGGAAGGGACCTCCTGGGCCATCTGGTCCAACCCCCTGCTCAAAGCAGGATTCGCTAAATCATCCCAGTCAGATGTCTGTCCAGCCTCTGCTTGAAGACTAAGGAAAGCCTAAGGCCAGAAATAATCCCCATAAATCACTGTACATGGAGACTTTGGGATCAGATCATTTCTGTCCGTTGTGTTTGTGGAAACAAAAAATCTTTTCTAAAAGCCTCAAACTTCTGTGTGTGACTCAGAGCTGAGATCTAACGGGATAGAAGATTCCAGTGCGGGGAAGACGGGAAACCTTCATATAGACGGCCGGTGGGGATGGAGGCAGTGACCGACTCTGGCCAAATCTGTCTCCAGAGCCGTAGTAGAAGATGAAGATGTCGTCCTCATCATGAAGGAGTTATTTCTCATGTCGCGTGTAATGAATATCTCCTGCAGTATTGCTAATGCCGATTCCAGTGCCGGTAATGAGACGAGAATTAGCGTTATGGAAGATGAGTCTATGAGGAACGTGTTCAGCTGCCGACTCCGAGGAGGAAACTGCTTGTTGTCTGTGGCCTAAATATATAGGTTTTATTAGTAGATGTCAGGGAAGAAAACTAAACCCTGTAAGATAATAAATCTCCTCATATGTTTCCCTTATTATCGCCAGTAATTGTATTATTACACAGGATTCTTATGATGTTACATCAGATCATCTTCTTCTCATTCAGGTCTCTACAATATCGGATCCTCTCAGTGAAGATCTTCTACAGAAGAGAATTTTCCTGATTTACCCATCAAGGATGGATATGGACAGAGACAAGATGGTGGAGAGGATGTTACACCTCACCCTAGCGATCCTCTTCCGTCTCACTGGAGAGGTGAGAGATTCTGATGACGTCACATTACATTATTCTTATCTATGGGAATAACACATTGTTAGGTGCCGAATTTCTCCCACTGTACAGGGAGAATCTCAAGCCATGTCCTCTGCAGTCTCCCATTCCTCTGCAGCCGCAGAGATTCCTGCTCAGCAGAGGCATCGGTCCAGGCGTCTTGCCCAGGCTGATGCTAGGCATCTGGTTTCTCCTTCTGGCTCTGCTATAACTCCATGCTTGAGTCAGCAGCAAGGAGACACTTCTGGGACTAAGTCCTGTCTTTTGGGTACTGAGCATGCCTGTGGGACGACCTCTCATTGGAGGTCAGAGGTCACATGCGCAGGTCCCGTTCCTGCTCTGATTTGTCCACTACTGGGAAGGTCACCGCTATAAAAGAGTCGCATGGCCACTCGGCCATGTGCTAGTATAGACTCTTGTGCCTTATGGTGTGTATGATGACGGATGCTTGTTACTTCGAATGACTCATGAAACCCCTACCCTTGATTGTGTATGTTGTTAGGGTCTAGTGGTTGAAGTCAGGTCTGTCAGTGGCCAAGCTATATGCCACAGTGCATCCCAGTCCTCTGCACTTGCTAGCTTCCGACTGTGCCTCTCTGCCTAGGGCACTGTCCTACCACGCCAGGTAGCAGTAACCGCCAGTGCGGCACCATGCGCAAAGCTATCGCTTACCTCCCCACTCTCGGTGGTTAGTAGCTTCCGCCAGACTGGTGCAGTGCACACTGGTGCGTTATCTCTCGTTTGGTCTCTTGCTGGCTCCACTACAGTGGCACCGAGCGCTAGAGGGGCTCTAACCCCGTGTCCTTGGGGCGGAGTCCTGTGTCTGTATACTAGTGCTCATCCGGCCAAGCCCTGTGAGTTTAACAGGCTTCGGCACCTACATTGTGCTGTTCTGTGAATCAACAGAACTCGCTCCTGTACACACTAGGTGACGCTAACCCTCGTGTGTCTCTTTATTATTTGCCGCATAGTCACCGCCATTACAGCGCAGCAGGTTTCCTTCTCTGCACGGTGGACCCCGGGATGTTAACGCACCACATACCACCATACCGTTCCGCCAGCCCTTAACATAGATGGACAGAACTAGAGAGGTGAGGACTCTGGAAATATCTGTAGTGAGATTTATTAATGTGTCTCTCCATTACCAGGATTACACAGTGGTGAAGAAGACCTCTAGTGATCGCTGTCAGGACCCTGTGTCTGAGGGATGTGGAAGACCCCTGAGCCCAATCACGGAACCTCCACCTCTCCCCCTGATCCATGAGGACATCAATGACCAGAATATCCTAGAACTCATCTACAAGATGATTGAGCTACTGACTGGAGAGGTGACACTGCTGGGAATGCTGGGACATTATACAGTAACACTATGAAGGGATCGGGGGGATGACGGTATCATTGTATGTGTCAGGTTCCTATAAGGTGTCAGGATGTCGCTGTCTATTTCTCCATG
Source organism: Dendrobates tinctorius (assembly GCF_039654945.1). Taxonomy (NCBI): domain Eukaryota; kingdom Metazoa; phylum Chordata; class Amphibia; order Anura; family Dendrobatidae; genus Dendrobates; species Dendrobates tinctorius. The sequence continues at coordinate 11,262,922 of NW_027361685.1, forward strand.
GAGGAGTGGGAGTATTTAGAAGGACACAGAGATCTGTACAAGAACATCATAATGGAGGTTCCCCAGCCCCTCACATCTCCAGGTAATAGACAGGACTAAATACACACGGCCTATAATTATCTGTATGTAGAGAATGAATTCAGTCCCTGTATGTGTTTCCTCCAGATCTATCCAGTAAGAGGACAACACCAGAGAGATGTCCCCGTCCTCTTCTTCCACAGGACTGTAACCAAGAAGATCCCAGTGCTCCTCAGGATCATCAGGTAGATGGAGAGAAGGTGTCAGGAGATCTCCCCTATGATGTGTTTACGGCTGTGAAGGTCTTGTGCTCAGTCTTGTTTTATCCACCAGTATTATATGTTTTATACTTGTGTAATGAGAGCGGTGGAGATGGCAGGATTAGAGCTGATCATAGATGGGACTTCTCCATCTGTCTGTGACTTTTACAATATTTGTTTCAGGGTAAAGATCTGACCCATATTAATACTACAGAGACATATGTGAGAGATGATGAGTGGTGTAAAGAGGAGATAACCACATATGACTACCCAGGTGAGTAGTAAACAATGAATCCAGAGAAGTCACAGATTCCTCTCAGTCAGCGGCTGTGGCTGCTTTATCGGTGGTGTAGTCCGGCCGTATTACCATGATCACCATTTTGCCTCTAGACCACAACATTCTCCTCCACCCAAAACTGTTCAAATGACTTTGGGCATTGAAAGCCCTTTTCTATAGAACTTACGACCTGGAGGATCCACCTACCTCCTGGTATTAGTGTGAGGGTGATCCCTTAACCCCTTCACCCCCAAGGGTGGTTTGCACGTTCATGACCGGGCCAATTTTTACAATTCTGACCACTGTACCTTTATGAGGTCATAACTCTGGAACGCTTCCATGGATCCCGGTGATTCTGACATTGTTTTCTCGTGACATATTGTACTTCATGTTAGTGGTAAAATTTCATTCAAATAACTTGCGTTTATTTGTGAGAAAAACGGAAATTTGGCGAAAATTTTGAAAATTTCGCAATTTTCCAACTTTGAATTTTTATGCCCTTAAATCACAGAGATACTGCACACAAAAAACTTGATAACTAACATTTCCCACATGTTTACTTTACATCAGCACAATTTTGGAACCAAAATTTTTTTTTGTTCGGAAGTTATAAGGGTTAAAAGTTGACCAGCGATTTCTCATTTTTACAACACCATTTTATTTTTAGGACCACATCACATTTGAAGCCACTTTGAGGGGTCTATATGATAGAAAATACCCAAAAGTGATACCATTCTAAAAACTGCACCCCTTAAAGTGCTCAAAACCACATTCAAGAAGTTTATTAACCCTTTAGGTGTGTCACAGGAATTTTTTTGAATATTTAAAAAAAAATGAACATCTAATTTTTTTTCACAAAAAAAATACTTCAGGTTCAATTTTTTTTATTTTACCAAGGGTAACAGGAGAAATTGGACTGCAAAAGTTATTGTGCAATTTGTCCTGAGTACGCTGATACCTGATATGTGGGGGGGAACGACTGTTTCGGCGCATGGCAGAGCTCAGAATGGAAGGAGCGCCGTTTGACTTTTTCAATGCAAAATTGGCTGGAATTCAGATCGGACGCCATGTCACGTTTCGAGAGTCTCTGATGAACCTAAACAGTGGAAACCCCCTACAAGTGACCCCATTTTGGAAACTAGACCCCCCAAGGAACTTATCTACATATGTGGTGAGAACTTTGAACCCACAAGGGCTTTACAGAAGTTTATAACGTACAGCGGTACAATTACAAAATCATTTTTTCCACAAAAATGATCTTTTCACCCCAATTTTTATTTTCCCAAGGGTAACAGGACCCTAAAAGTTATTGTGCAATTTGTCCTGAGTACGCTGATACCCAACATGTGGGGGTAAACCACTATTTGGGCGCATGGCAGAGCTCGGAAGGGAAGCAGCGCCATTTGACGTTTTTGGCTGGAATTGAGATCGGACATCATGTCGCGATTGGAAAACCCCTGATGTACCAAAACAGTGGAAACCCCCTACCAATGACACCATTTTGGAAACTAGACCCCCTAAGGAACTTATCTAGATGTGTGGTGAGAACTTTGAACCCCCAAGGGCTTCACAGAAGTTTATAACATACAGCCGCACAATTAAAAAAATCATATTTTTTCCACAAAAATGATCTTTTCACCCTCAATTCTTATTTTTCCAAGGGTAACAGGACCCTAAAAGTTATTGTGCAATTTGTCCTGAGTACGCTGATACCCCACATGTGGGGGTAAACCACTATTTGGGCGCATGGCAGAGCTCGGACACCATTTTGTAAACTAGACCCCCCAAGGAACTTATCTAGATGTGTGGTGAGCACTTTGAACCCCCCAGTGCTTCATAGAAGTTTATAACGCCCGGGCGTGAAAATAAAAAATTTGTATTTTTTCCACAAACATGATCTATTAGTCACCATTTTTTTATTTTCCCAAGGGTACCAGGAGAAATTGGACCCCGAAAGTTGTTGTCCAATTTGTCCTGAGTATGCTGATACCCCATATGTGGGAGAAAACTACTGTATGGGCACACGTCGATGCTCGAAAGGGAAGTAGTGACGTTTTGGAATGCAGACTTTGATGGAATGGTCTGCGGGTGTCATGTTGCCTTGGGAGAGCCCCTAATGTACCTAAACAGTGGAAACCCCCCACAAATGACCCCATTTTGAAAACTAGACCCCCTAAGGAACTTATCTAGATGTGAGGTGAGCACTTTGAACCCCCAAAGGCTTCACAGAAGTTTATAATGCCAGGGCATGAAAATAAAAAAATCGTATTTTTTCCACAAACATGATCAATTAGTCCCCAATTTTTTTATTTTCCCAAGGGTAACAGGAGAAATTGAACCCCAAAAGTTGTTGCCCAATTTGCCCTGAGTACGCTGACACCCCATATGTGGGAGAAAACTACTGTATGGGCACACGTCAGGGCTCGGAAGGGAAGTAGTGACGTTTTGGAATGCAGACTTTGATGGAATGGTCTGCGGGTGTCATGTGTGTTTGGAGACCCCCTGATGTACCTAAACTATTGAAACTCCCCACAAGTGACCCCATTTTGGACACTAGACCCCCCACGGAACTTATCTAGATGTGTGGTGAGCACTTTGAACCCCCAAGTGCTTCACAGAAGTTTATAATGCTCGGACGTGAAAATATAAAAATCATTTTTTTCCACAAAAATTATATTTTTGCCCCCAATTTTTTATTTTCCTAAGGGTAATTTGTCCTGAGTAGGCTGATACCCTACATGTGGGGGTAAAACACTGTTTGGGCGCATGGCAGAGCTTGGAAGGGAAGGAGCACCATTTGACTTTTTCAACTCAGAATTGGCTGGAATTGAGATCAGACGCCATGTTGCATTTGGAGAGCCCCTGATGTGCCCAAACAGTGGAAATCCCCAATGCTAACTCCAACCCGAACCCCAACACACCCTAACCCTAATCTCAGCCCTAACCCTAGCCCTAACCCTAGCCCTAACCCTAACCCTAATGGAAAAATGGAAATAAATACATTTTTTTTATTTTATTATTTTTCCCTAACTAAGGGGGTGATAACGGGGGGTTTGATTTACTATTTATGGCGGTTTTTTATTTTTGGCAGCTGTCGCATGCTATAAGACGCTTTTTATTGAAAAAATAGTTTTTGCATCACCACATATTGAGAGCTATAATTTTTCCGTATTTTGACCCACCGAGTCATGTGAGGTCTTATTTTTTGCGGGACGAGTTGACGTTTTTATTGGTACCATTTTCGGGCACGTGACATTTTTTGATCGCTTTTTATTCCGATTTTTGGGACGCAGAATGAACAAAAACCAGCGTTTCATGAATTTCTTTTGGGGGGGTGCGTTTACACCATTCCGCGTGCGATAAAATTGATAAAGCGGTTTTATTCTTTGGGTCAGTACAGTTACAGCGATACCTCATTTAGGTCGTTTTTTTATGTTTTGTCGGTTTTACGCAATGAAAACTATTTTATATAAAAAATAATTATTTTTGCATCGCTTTATTCTGCGAGCTATAACTTTTTTATTTTTTCGCTGATGATGCTGTGTGGCAGCTCATTTTTTGCGGGACAAGATGACGTTTTCAGCGGTACCATGGATATTTATATGCGTCTTTTTGATCACGCGTTATTACACATTTTGTTTGGCAGTATGAAAATAAATAATTATTTTTTGCTTTGTTTTTATTTTTATTTTTTAAGGGGTTCGCTAAAGGGGTTAACTAATGGGACAGTTTTATAGGGCGGGTCGTTATGGACGCGGCGATACCTAATATGTGTACTTTTATTGTTTTTTTTTTATTATTTCCAAAAAATGGATTTATTTGGGGGAATATTTTTTTCTTTTTTCTAATTTATTTGGCGATTTTTTTAAATTTATTTTAAAACTTTATTTTATTTTTTTTTAACTTTATTAAATAGTCCCAGGTGGGACATCACTGTCCTGTGACAGATCGCTGATCTGTCACATCACAGATCACTGTGACAGATCAGCGATCTGTCACAGGCACTGCAGAAGGCTTCCTCATGCCTGCGCTTTGCAGGCACTGAGGAAGCCAGCTTCCTGCAGGCCCCCGAAGGCCTCCGTCGCCATCTTGGATTCGGGGCCCTGCAGGAAAGGAGCCCCCCGCAGCAGCGCTGCACATTGCGCTGCCGTGGGGGGCTCAGGGAAGCACGGAGGGAGCCCCCTCCCTGCTGATGCTTCCCTTTAACCCCCGGTACACCGCGATCATGTTTGATCGCGGTGTGCAAGGGATTAACGTGTCGGGGACGGTCCGTGACCGCCCCTGACACATTGTGCCGGGTGTCAGCTGTGATAATCAGCTGACACCCGGCCGCGATTAGTGGCGCTCACCACGTGGACGCCACTGATCGCGGTAGACGTACTATCCCGTCCATGGGCATAGGGGCCCGGGTCCCATGGACGGGATAGTACGTCTGATGTCAGGAAGGGGTTAAAGTAAGATTTATATGATACCGTTACCTGCTCAGATCTATAAACTACAAAGCCAAATAACAGCGTACGTAGAATGTGCTGACAGTGTTCAGAAGGGAAGGAGCGCCATTTAGCTATTTGAATAAAGATCTTGCTGAAATAGTTTGCAGACACAATTAGTGATGAGCGAGTATACTCGTTGCTCGGGTGTCCTCCAAGTATTTTGGCGTACTCGGAGATCTAGTTTTCGTCATCTCAGCTGCATGATTTGTGACTTGTAGACAGGACAAATACATGTGGGAATTCCCTAACAAACAGGCATTACCACATGTATTCAAGCTGTCTAGCAGTCGCAAATCATGCAGCTGAGACGACAAAAACTAAATCTCCGAGCACACCAAAATACTTGGAGGACATCCGAGCAATGAGTATACTCGCTCATCAAAAGATATCCACCATGAACATGCTTGGCACTACCTTCTCTGCTTTACATATCCCAAGGATTGCTTTCCTCATCGCCCTTTAACACCGTTACATGGACCTAGACTTACACAGGGACCCCTAGGCTTGGACCATGGTGTTACCTGCTATTCCGTGGTGTTAGATGGCAAGAAGAATAGTCAGGTAGCTGGGTCAGACCCAGAAGGACAGAATACAGAATCAGAAGACACAAGAGTTGTCAGTAAACGGGCCACGGTCACAGCAGAAAACAAATACACAAGCCGGGAGCTGAGCACAGAGGACTGAACCAGAGGAGAACAGCGCTGTATCTGGCAGATTCCGGCCATGTGCTTTGGGCTTTAGTAGGGTGTGGTACTTTCCAATTGGCTGAAGTAGGGAGCAGATTACTCCAGCTGGACAGCAGGAACAGATCCCAGATGAGATTAGACACACTATATGCAGAAGCCCTAATATAACTAAATGAGGCTGGTTTCACATTTGCGTTTTTTTGCGCTGGAAAAAACGCATACGTGCGCATGCGTTTTTTCCCCTATATTTAACATGGGTGCGCTTACGTGCTCATTGGCATACGCACGTATGCGTTTTTTGTGCGCTGCATTTTTTGGGGTGTGCGATTTTAATTTCAAGATGCAACATGTTGCATTTTTTGGTCCGACCAACTGCTTAAAAAGAAACGCCTGCGCACGTTTTGCGCAAAAATTGACCATTATGGCCTATGGATGAGCATACGTGCGCATTGGCAAGCGCATGTATGCTTTTTTTGGCGCATGCGTTTTTTTTGGTGTCCACTAGTTAGACTAGTTATAAAATTCCCAACCTAAAAAAAGGCTATATAAAGGAGGTGTCTGCCAACACTGTACCACAACTATACAGACACACTGGAGAGCAGAAATTCTGCAAGAAACGAACCCATCTTCAATCCCAGCTTCAGCGTCAAGAATGTGAGTATTATTACATATAATAATGTATGCCTGTCCTTTTAAATTGTATATGTACTAATGCGTTTTATTATTTTTACATGCAGTATGTCTTCGGAATCTGAATATTCCCCATCCCGGCAGGAACTGGCGCAAGCAGACCGTGAGGTGATTATTTTCGTGCGTTTGGTAAGTATATCTGCTGCTTCTCCAAATCTCTTACGGTTTTTTTTTTTTTTTCAGACATCGTCATCTTCTGCGGACGTGACTACTGAGGGCGAACAGCAGGAGCAGCCAAGCCAAGTCCCGGTGGTGATACGTAATGTAAGTATCAAATTATTTGTGATGTTCTTTATTTTTTATCTTCTATATTTCCTCTTTTCTGTATCTCTTTTATAACTTTTTATTCACTCAAAATTCGAATATTCTAATGAATGTGTTTTGTCTAGGTTCCACAACGAGATGAAGACGTTTGCCTGGATAATGAGCAGCTTATCCGCCTGGTCCAGGAGCGTGGTCCGTTGTGGGACAGCTGTGACCGGCTGTACAAGGACAATGTGGTGACCCGGCGGCTATGGAATGAGGTGGCCGCAGCATTGATGGATGGCTGGGACAGCGCCACTGCAGCCTCCAAAAGGGCGTTTTACCTGCTCTGTTATGCTGCAGTGACTAAATGTCATGGGAAGCCTAGGTAACTTTAGGCTGAAACCCTGGGGCCCCTGCGGTGTCCCTCAGACTAGGGGAAACCCTGTCTGTCCCTCAACCCAGGGTTTATACTGAAGGTGTGCCTGCCTGGGCCTCCACCCTGTCCTTGTCTCCTGTCCAGCCCTAAGCTGAACCCACCACCCTCCACCCAGTGAAGAGACCAAACACCAGACCCCACAAATAAGTATGGACAGGGATAACGGAAATACACTACACCGCGTACACACAGGGGAATACAGTAATGTGCAAGGGCAACCAAATAATACAACACAGGGAGGCAAAATGGCAACAATGGAATATACTACTCCAGCAACCGTATGCTCCTTAGACCACCACTCCAGACCGGTATCGCTTAGCACATGGCAAGAGCTATAGTAGGCGACGCCCATAGTCACACAGGGCAATTTAAAGACAGAGGGCGTGGCTAAGCCCTCAGCCAGAATGACAACCTGGTTAACCCAATCCAAGCCGGATCGGAAGACCAACCAGCGCCGCTGAGAACCATGTGGTAGGATGGGGTATTACCGCTGTCTGCCGGACACCCTGGTGCGAACAGTATCCGACATGACAGTACCCCGCCTTCTACGAGGGACCCCAGGAACCTCACAATGTCGAGGACCCGGCTTGTCCGGATAGCGGCGATGAAACACTGTAATCAGTCGGTCCGCATGTATGTCCGAGGCCGGCACCCAAGTCCTCTTCTCAGGACCATAGCCACGCCAGTGGACCAAGTACTGTAGAGTGCGACGCACTACCCGAGAGTCAACCACCTTGGACACCTCAAACTCCAATGTGCCATCCACCAAGATGGGAGGTGGTGGCACGGGAGAAACATCAACAGCACCCACGACTTTCTTAAGTAACGCCTTGTGAAACACATTGTATCTTGTATACAGCAGGTAACTCTAAATGAAATGCCACAGGGTTAATAATTGCGGAGAATGATCCTAAAAGGACCAATGAACCTGGGCCCCAACTTAAGCGATGGTATTTTGAGTTTGATGTTCCTTGTAGACAACCACACCCAATCACCCACACACAGGTCCGGACCAGACACACGTCTACCGTCAGCCACACGTTTATACCTAGAACCTACATTCAGCAAGCGCTGCTTTACTCTCCTCCAAACGGATGACAATTGTGCTCCCAACTGGTCCTCCTCAGGGACACCTGCAGAGCTCCCTTGGCGCAAGGTACAGAATTGGGGATGTTGACCATAAACACAAAAGAAAGGAGATTCCCCAGACGATTCCTGATAATGATTGTTTATCGCGAATTCAGCCAGAGGAAGAAACGCCGACCACTCTTCCTGATTGTCAGACACAAAACAGCGTAAGTATTGTTCTAGGTTTTGGTTCATACGCTCAGTATGCCCATTTGACTGAAAGCTGATGAATGAGACAATTTAATCCCTAGGCGTGAATAAAAAGCTCTCCAAAATTTTGCCACAAATTGTGTACCTCTATCAGATACAATGTCAGACGGGACACCATGAAGTCTGACCACCTCGCGAATAAATACCTGAGCAAGGGTCTTCGCATTGGGCAAAGATGGCAAAGCAACGAAATGCGACATTTTAGAGAACCGATCAACTATTACCAGAATGACCGTGTTCCCAGCCGAGGAGGGCAAATCCGTAATGAAATCCATGGAAATCTCAGTCCATGGCTTACTGGGCACACAGAGAGGATGCAATGTGCCAGCAGGACGGGAGCGTGGTGTCTTGGCCCGTGCGCACGTGGTACAGGCTGACACATATGAGGCCACGTCCTGCCGGATTTTGGGCCACCAAAAACGACGTGATACAAGTTCCAGAGTGCCCTTAACTCCTGGGTGACCTGCCAGGACAGTATCGTGATGTTCCCCTAACACTTTTAAGCGTAGGTGTAGTGGCACAAACGATTTATTAGGAGGCAGATCTGGCGGTACCTCCTCCTGAGCATCAGCAATCTCTGCCTCAACCTCTGTCGTGAGAGCCGAGACCACAATTCCCTTTTGGAGGATAGGCACCGGATCCTCACGTGGCTCTCCACCCGGGAAACATCTGGACAAGGTATCCGCCTTAGTATTCTTAGAACCTGGTCGGTGTGTCACAAAAAAATTGAACCGGGTGAAGAATAACGCCCAGCGAGCCTGTCTGGGTGACAGGCGTTTAGCAGACTCTAAATAAAGCAGATTCTTATGGTCTGTTATAACAGTAATATGATGGACAGCCCCCTCCAAGAAGTGTCGCCATTCCTCAAATGCCAACTTGATGGCCAACAATTCCCTGTTACCAAAATCGTAATTACGCTCGGCCAGCGACAGTTTCTTGGAGAAGTAGGCACACGGATGCAATTCGCCCAAGGATGGACCCTGAGACAGTACCGCCCACACACCAACCTCTGATGCATCCACCTCCACGGTAAATGGTAGGGAGACATCAGGCTGAACCAAGATGGGAGCTGAAGCAAAACTGTTTTTGAGGAATTCAAACGCGCGCACAGCAGCCTCAGACCAGTCAAAAAAATTGGTACCTTTTTTCGTCATGTCGGTGAGCGGTTTAGCAATCATAGAAAAATTCTTAATAAATTTCCTATAATAGTTGGAAAAACCCAGGAATCGCTGAAGCGCCTTGAGATTATCAGGCCGATCCCACTGCAGCACCGCTTGCACCTTAGCGGTGTCCATTTTAAACCCTGAGGTGGAAATTACATAACCCAAAAAAGGTAATTCTTGGACGACAAATACACATTTCTCAAGCTTGGCATAGAGCTTGTTTTCCCTGAGCAACTTCAACACCTGCCTAACATGCTCTATGTGTGCATCACGGTCGCGTGAGTAAATAAGACTGTCATCAAGGTATATAATAACAAATTTCCCCAAGAGATGAGAAAAGACATCATTTATGAAATGTTGAAATACTGCTGGCGCGCTCGTCAACCCAAATGGTATCACCAAATTCTCAAAATGACCCTCAGGGGTATTAAATGCCGTCTTCCATTCATCCCCTTGACGGACTCTTATGAGATTGTACGCCCCCCTGAGGTCAAGCTTGGAAAACCATTTGGCACCAGACACCTGGTTAAACAAATCGGGTATCAGTGGCATCGGGTAGGGGTCATGAACCGTAATCTGGTTGAGTTCCCTGAAATCCAGACGCGGGCGTAATCCGCCATCTTTCTTCTTGACAAAGAAGAACCCCGCCGCCAATGGAGATGATGAAGGCCTGATGTGCCCTTTGCTTAGACTTTCTGCAATGTATTCTTTGAAAGCTTGCCTCTTAGGACCTGAGATATTAAACATCCTGGCTTTTGGTAACTTGGCCCCCGGTTTTAACCTAATAGCACAGTCATAGGGTCGGTGCGGTGGCAGCTCTGAACAACCTCTTTCAGAAAATACATCAGCAAAGTCCAGCAGTGGCTCCGGGATGCTGGGAGTCACAGCGGAGATACACGTGGCCAGACAACTCTCCTAGCAGTATCTGCTCCACTGAATTATGTCCTGGGTTTTCCAATCAATCACCGGATTGTGCATAGACAACCATGGAAACCCCAGAACTATCAGCAGGTAAATTACTGAGCACCTTACATGTTACCCGCTCAGAGTGTAGGACCCCAATGTGGAGTTTTACATCAGCCACAAACTCTTTAATCTCCCCTTGTGAGAGAGGGGAGGCATTGATGGTAACCACCCGGATAGGATTAGGCAGCGTCTCCACCTTAAATCCCTCAGTACGCGCAAACTTTTCATCAATGAGATTAGCGGCTGAACCACTATCTACAAATACAGTAATCGACAGCTCTTGGCCCCTGATAACTACCTTGGCAGGGAGCATACACTGGGAGACCACCACGGAGGATATGCAAAGGCTCAGACTAGACTCCTCCAAACCCTCTGAGCCTAGCAGTTTTCCGCCGGCATGTCTTTCTTAGGTACCAGGGGGCAAGCAGTAATAAAATGTCCTTTTTTGCCACAAAAAAAACAGACCCCTTGCTTTCTGGGCAAGGGACATTTATGCTTGTTATTATGTGTATGTGATATACCAGCAATCTGCATAGGTTCCACGGATTCACCTGGGGCGACCTCACCAGAGACTGCCCCTCCCCCCACAGGCTATGTCTCCTGCGACCTCTGACGAAAACGGCGATCAATGCGTACAACAAGTACCATAGCAGCCTCCAGAGAGGCGGGAGTCTCATACATTAGCAGAGTTTGTTTAACCCTTCCAGAAACCCCATGCAAAAATTGACTCCTTAGTGCAGGGTCATTCCATTGAGTGTCCACAGCCCAGCGACGAAATTTCGTACAATAATCCTCCGCCAGTCGCTCACCCTGGAGTAGAGAGTGTATTTTAAACTCTGCTAACGCCAGTCTGTCAGGATCGTCATAGATTAAACCCAGAGCAGAAAAAAAAGGTCTGCAGACTCAAATGCTGGTGAATCAGAAGGTAGTGAAAACGCCCATGCTTGTGGGTCACCACCCAGCAAGGAAACTACCAAGCCCACACGCTGAGCCTAATTTCCTGAGGAGAGAGGACGCATGCGAAAATACAATTTGCAGGATTCACGAAATACAACGAACTTACAGCGATCACCAGAGAATCATTCAGGGAGAGTAACTTGGGTTCAGCTGCCCTGACTGCTGTCTCAGTTTGCACAGCAGGAACTGAGAGGCCTTGTTGCTGGACCGCCCCCCTCAGTTCAGTGACCTGAATGGACAGAGCCTCCAGCTGCTTGGTTATGGAGACTATAGGATCCATGGTAAATAATCCTCTTTTTTTTTTCTTTTTTTTTTTGGGCCGACTATAATGTCATGGGAAGCCTAGGTAACTTTAGGCTGAAACCCCGGGGCCCCTGCGGTGTCCCTCAGACTAGGGGAAACCCTGTCTGTCCCTCAACCCAGGGTTTACACTGAAGGTGTGCCTGCCTGTGCCTCCACCCTGTCCTTGTCTCCTGTCCAGCCCTAAGCTGAACCCACCACCCTCCACCCAGTGAGCAGACCAAACACCAGACCCCACAAATAAGTATGGACAGGGATAACGAAAATGCACCACACCGCGTACATACAGGGGAATACAGTAATGTGCAAGGGCAACCAAATAATACAACACAGGGAGGCAAAATGGCAACAATGGAATATACTACACCAGCAACCGTATGCTCCTTAGACCACCACTCCAGACCGGTATCGCTTAGCACAAGGCAAGAGCTATAGTCGGCGACGCCCATAGTCACACAGGGCAATTTAAAGACAGAGGGCGTGGCTAAGCCCTCAGCCAGAATGACAACCTGGTTAACCCAATCCAAGCCGGATCGAAAGACCAACCAGCACCGCTGAGAACCATGTGGTAGGATGGGGTTTTTCCGCTATCTGCCGGACACCCTGGTGCGAACAGTGTCCGACATGACACTATTGTCCTTGATGGCACTGTTGGGTTTCGGGCTAGATATATTCTAGCAGGAAACCCAACAGTGTCATCTTGCTCAACAGTGACTGCTTTGGGTATTGTATTGCTGTATTTTGCCGCTGTGACTATTGTCCTTGATGGCACTGTTGGGTTTCGGGCTAGATATATTCTAGCAGGAAACCCAACAGTGTCATCTGGCTCAACAGTGACTGCTTTGGGTATTGTATTGCTGTATTTTGCCGCTGTGACTATTGTCCTTGATGGCACTGTTGGGTTTCGGGCTAGATATATTCTAGCAGGAAACCCAACAGTGTCATCTGGCTCAACAGTGACTGCTTTGGGTATTGTATTGCTGTATTGTGCCGCTGTGACTATTGTCCTTGATGGCACTGGTGGGTTTTGGGCTAGATATATTCTAGCAGGAAACCCAACAGTGTCATCTGGCTCAACAGTGACTGCTTTGGGTATTGTATTGCTGTATTTTGCCGCTGTGACTATTGTCCTTGATGGCACTGTTGGGTTTCGGGCTAGATATATTCTAGCAGGAAACCCAACAGTGTCATCTGGCTCAACAGTGACTGCTTTGGGTATTGTATTGCTGTATTTTGCCGCTGTGACTATTGTCCTTGATGGCACTGTTGGGTTTCGGGCTAGATATATTCTAGCAGGAAACCCAACAGTGTAATCTGGCTCAACAGTGACTGCTTTGGGTATTGTATTGCTGTATTTTGCCGCTGTGACTATTGTCCTTGATGGCACTGTTGGGTTTCGGGCTAGATATATTCTAGCAGGAAACCCAACAGTGTCATCTGGCTCAACAGTGACTGCTTTGGGTATTGTATTGCTGTATTGTGCCGCTATGACTATTGTCCTTGATGGCACTGTTGGGTTTTGGGCTAGATATATTCTAGCAGGAAACCCAACAGTGTCATCTGGCTCAACAGTGACTGCTTTGGGTATTGTATTGCTGTATTGTGCCACTGTGACTATTGTCCTTGATGGCACTGTTGGGTTTAGTGATAGCATATGTCGTGCATGAAACACAATTGTTCATGTTGTTGGTTTGTTTTTCCAACAGTGGACAAAGTCCGAACACGTTGGCGCTCGATCAAGGACCGCTTCAACAGTGATGTTCGTGCTGAGGGCCAGGTTCGCAGTGGATCTGCGTCAAGGACAAGAACAAGATACCGTCACTATCACGCGTTGCAGTTCCTAAGTCCGGTCCTTGCCACCAGATCGTAAGTATTATAATTTTTGGGTTTTTATTTATATTAATCTGTGTTTTTCTAATCCACAGCTGATGCTTCTTGTAAAGGCATGATAGTAATGATTTTCCTTTCTTCCACAGCACCTGGAGCAGCACCCTGCAACCTGGCCCTGGAGCGGTCCTTCATCGGACGTCCTCTGACCTGTCCCAGCCATCCGACAGCCAGGAAGCACCTTGCAGGTCAGCCACACAGACAGCTAGTGACCAGGAAGCTGGTCCATCAGGTGTTCCCCTGTCCCAGGTCTCTGCCACTGGTTATGCAGGCACTACCTGCCAGCGGCAGAGGGCCTTGGACAGGAATGTCTTGCCTGAGTTTATGCACTTGAGCGAGGCCTTTAATGCCAGCCTCAAGTCGCTGTCCGACAGATAGGAAAGCGGTTTTTCACTCATGGAACGTGGTTTTAACCACATGCAACACCGCTTCCTTTCTGTCGAACAGCGCCTTGACCGTCTGGAGGCCGACCTCAACAGACCAGCGCACCATTTTTTTAGTAAGATTGAAAAGGGCATGGCGGAACACCTTAGTCCTGAGCAACAGCTGATTGTGCTGCAGGCCTGCAACAATGCTTTCTTGCAGGCTATGCAGCATAATCGGTATGGGCAGCAGTCAGTGGTGTCATTTCCACCTGTGCCACCATTGACTCGCTTCACCTCACTACCGACTTGTGCTGCATAACACTGCACGGACACCTCTATTCAAAGCCAGGACACCCACCGTTACACCACCACAAGTCTGAGTGCAGCTGGTCACTTCACCAACACCACCATGGCAAGCGCTGCTCCTGTCTGGAGCACCACTGCCACCCCCATGCATGCTTGGAGCACAGCCACCACTACGCAAATGTGGAACAGCCCTGCCACAAACACTACAACATGTAGTAGCCCTGCCACCACCACTCCGCAAACCTGGACCATCACTGCCGCCACCAGTCCTCCTGCAAGGACGAGCACTGCCACTGCCACCACAGAGCATCAGCAGCTGCAGCAGCAGCCACAGCAGCAGCCACAGCAGCAGCAGCCACAGCAGCAGCAGCCACAGCAGCAGATGGGGGACCCACATTCGTTATTTGCTCTAAGTTCAATGCGCCAACAATCAAGGCGGGAATTGGGCCCAAATAGGTCCAGGCAGAAAAGTTTGTGTAAACAAGCACTTCGGACCAATGTACCTGAACCTCTTTCATCTCCTCAACCTTTTCTACTTCAAGTCCCATAACTGGACTCCCTTCCCCCACAAGTTTTGTTGCCCCTTCCCCTAGAACACCTTCTTCAACTGTAAGTTCTGCATCTTCCCTGCATACCCCCAACTTGCAACCATCTACCCCCAAACGCAGAAAAAAATAAAGTTTTGTTTAATTTTTCTGTTTCAAAATAAATTAAAATTTCTGGTTCACCATAAGTTTGATTAATGTTTTTGGCGCCGCTCACACACACTGCACCGTACACACAATGCGACTTTAACTTTGCAAGGTGTCATAAAAAATGTTTGGAGGATTGGCTGTTTTTACCATCCTCATTTCACTTACTGTGATTCTAGGCAAGGGGGATTATTGATATACCTTGTAATTAACAACATACTCTTGTGTGTTGAATCCACTCATGGGTAAAATACACATCATATGTTAAATACCAAGGCCTAGTATAGTCATACCAAGGCCTAGTATAATTGTTAAATACCAAGGCCTAGTATTATAACTAGAGTTTTAACGACTAGGATCTGGTTTTCGGGCCAAAAAAAGGCAAGTTTATTGCGAAACATTACCACAATGGGAAATAAAAGTTGGAATTGAGCTGATTACATTCATCCACTCAATGCAGACTTTTATTCCCCATTGACTTGCATTCGGGTTAGGTTTTGAACAAATCCTTTTTTAACACTAGTTGTACAAGTTTCATTTGAAAAAAATTTGGTTTCCTGAAACCCGATCCTACCAAAGTCGCTCAAATGTCATAATCATAACTATTTATCTATCAATCATGGCCTGGTTATATTGATCAATCATGGCCTGGTTAATACACATATCATATTTAACCTGCAGCTTTGCTTACGTACCAATATATTTCACGCAGACTAGCGATGCTGCATTTTAACTCATATGTGTATTTACCTGCCCAGGTGTGAGAACATCATGAATTCACAGGTATACATGGGAATTTTTTTATTTTATTGGAGTGTAAAAAGCATAGTGCACTCGGTACTGGTAGCAAATCAGGTTTTTTATTAACATTAACAAACAAAAACATTTACACCATTTCATCTTGCCAGTGCACCCGTCCTACATCAGAGACAAAGTAGACCGCAAATTGGTCCCTCATTTGGCCAACTTCAACGGATGACCTGAGAGGGTGCTGAGTGAATTCAGGCAATGGGTTAGGAGCATCATCATGGAGTTCAAAGGTCGGGTGCTCTTTAGCTATCACAAAATTATGTAGAACCACACAGGCCTTCACCACCTCATCGACTGTTTCAAGTTTAAGATTAATGGCTGTGCCGAGAATTCGCCATCTTGAGACAAGAATCCCAAAAGCACACTCGACAGTTCTTCTGGCCCTGGTCAGCCTGTAATTAAATATTTTTTTGGTGTGGTCCAAGTCCCGGCTGGAGTAGGGTTTCAATAGGTTTGCGCACATTTGAAAAGCCTCATCCCCAACCATTACAAAGGGCAGTGGCGGAGCTTCGGTGTGGGGAAGAGGCCGTGGCATAGGGAAATTAAATTGTTTGCCATACAACCTCCGGCCCATGTCTGAGTTTTTAAAAGCCTGTGAGTCATTACCATGGCCAAATGCTCCAATGTCCACTGCTACAAACATACATCCGGCATCCGGATGTCTTCCAGGTGCAAAAATTAAAGATGTGTCTGACAGGATATCAGGACTCTTCAGACCTACAGATGACTACCCATTCCTGCTACTACATGTGGGGACAAATGACACGGCAAGAAATGACCTGGAAACCATCTGCAGAGACTTTGAAGACTTAGGCAAGAAAGTGAAAGAACTGGGAGCGCAGGTGGTCTTCTCTTCCATCCTCCCAGTGGATGGCCATGGAACAAGGAGGTGGAATAAGATTCTGCAGGTGAATAACTGGCTACGTCGATGGTGCCATCAGCAACGATTTGAATTTATGGATCACGGAGTGAACTACTTATACGATGGACTACTTGCTAGAGATGGGGTGCACCTTACGAAGACTGGAAAACATGTATTTGGAAGTCGCCTTGCTACACTTGTAAGGAGAGCTTTAAACTAGAACAACATGGGAAGGGAAGCAAAAGACCAGAAAAAGCCATACACCTGACAAATGCTATTGAGAACTCTGCTATTAGAAGTGGAAAGGAAGAACAAAGACGAAAGAATCTAATTAATAAAAATATTGGAGAAAGAGAAACCAATCACAAACTATAATGTTTCTATACTAATGCACAAAGCATGGGCAACAAACAAGGAGAATTGGAACTACTAACACAGGAAAAGAAATATGATGTCATTGGAATCACTGAAACTTGGTGGGACAATACACATGATTGGAATACAAGACTAGAAGGATACAACTTATTTGCAAGAAACAGACTTGATAAACGAGGAGGAGGTGTTGCATTGTATGTTAGAAACGCGTATATCTGCACAGAGATTGAAGCTTCAGAGGGAAGAATACAAGGATAGAACAATGGAAAGGACACCATTGTAGGCATTTACTACAGGCCGCCTGTGCAAGCTGAAGATATGGATGAACTCTTTATGCATCAAATGGCCAAGTTCTCCAAAAAATATGACGTAGTTGTCATGGGAGATTTCAACTATCCAGACATTTGTTGGGAATCTCTCTCAGGCAAAACTAACAGGTCAAGGAAATTCTTATCCTCTCTTGCTGACAACTTTATCTTCCAAAAGGTAGGGGAGAAAACAAGGGGAACTGCTACCTTGGATCTAATCCTTATAAACAGGGAGGAAATGGTTGAGGAGGTAAAAGTGGCTGGGACCCTAGGAGGTAGTGACCATGCTATTTTAGAATTTTGGATAACTAGAGGAGGAAGACCTGTGAAGACTCAGACGTCAAGGTTAGATTTCAGAAAGGCAGATTTTAAGGGATTCAGAAAGGGAATTGGAGGGATCCAATGGCTGGATATCCTTAAAGACAAAAATGTCCAGGAAGGATGGGAAATTGTTATGATTGAGTCACCGAGGAGGAAAAAACAAAACACAAGCTCAGCCCAGAAAATCAGAGAGGTTGGAAACTAGCGGATTGCAGACCCCTAATCCTATCACACAGCTAGCAGTAGCCGTGGAGCGTTCCCACGGTGATCCTAGACACCTCGTCACAGCCGGAGATCTAAATAAGCCTAAAGAGAGAAAAGGGAAAAACTGACTGCCCCAGAGCAGACCCCAAAGCAATAGGCAGCCCCCAACATATAATGACGGTGAAATGAGATGAAAACTCTAACACAGATAGAAAGATAGGTTGAGCAAACGATGGGGCCCAAGCTAACTAAAAAGGACAGGACAGAAAAGCTGCTGTCTGCAATCCGAGAAAGCCCTGCTAAAAATATTACCTACACAACTAATAAGCAAAAAGGATCCTGAAGTCACTAGACTTCAAACCCTATATCAGCACTCAGAATATTCTGAAAGCAGAGCAAAAGAGAACACTGATCAAGGAATAAGAATACAGCACATCCCCAGCCGGGGATGGCTGAACTCAAAAAACAAGGTAAACAAAACCAAAACTAATAAGTTCAATAGCAGAGCAAAAACTTATCTTTGAGAAGCAGAAATCAGACTGGTCTCCAAGAATCCAGCAGAGAAATCACCAGCCACTCAGAAGGGCGTCGGCTGCCTTATATCTAATCTGAAGTTCCTGTTACCCAGTCACAATCCACCTGATCAGGTGTTTGATTTCTTTCATCCAAATCAGCCTCACTACATTCCTTCACCAGAAGAGGGTGATCCTCGGACACAAACGGTGAATGTACAGATAAGCTCAATACAGAAAATCTTGAAAAATGAAATTCTCAAAGCACAATTGTTAACAATTCCGAAAAGACGGAAGAATAGGAAGCATTTAAGGAAACCAGGATGGATGAACACAGAACTTAAGCACATGCTAAAAAGGAAGAAAAAAATGTTTATGAAATGGAAAGAGGGAGGCATATCTAAAGAAGAATATAATGCTGCCTGCAGAACCTGCAGGGCACAAATCAGATTATCTAAAGCTGAAAATGAATTGAGGCTTGCAAGAGATGTCAAAAGCAATAATAAAGGATTTTGGGGATATGTCAAAAGGAAAAGAAAAGTCAAAGATGCTATAGGATTTTTACAGGATGAAAATGATGAAATGGTAAGACAGGATGTTGAGAAGGCCGAAATTTTAAATTCCTATTTTGCATCTGTTTTCTCTCAGAAAGGAAATGTAACATCAACTGTTCTTCACTGTCCTATTAAGGGAATAGAAGAATCCAGGATATCTATAAACAGAAAGAAAGTGAGGAAACACTTAGCTAACCTATATGAATTCAAGTCTCCAGGTCCAGATGAATTACACCCCAGAGTACTGAAGGAGATAGCAGAAGAAATTTTTGAACCCCTCTCCATAATCTTTGAAAATTCTTGGAGAACAGAAGAAGCCCCAGAAGACTGGAGAAGAGCAAATGTTGTTCCTATCTTCAAAAAGGGGAAGAAGGTGGACCCAGGCAACTCTAGGCCGGTGAGTCTGACTTCTATACCAGGAAAGATGTTTGAACAAATTATTAAACAACATGTATGTCAGTACCTGGATAAGAATGAAGTGATTAAACAGAGTCAGCATGGGTTTGTAACTAATAATAAGTCATGTCAGACTAACTTAATTTCCTTCTATGACGGAATCACTGATTGGATGGATCAAGGAAATGCTGTAGATATATTATATCTTGACTTCAGCAAAGCATTTGACAAAGTATCTCACACAATCCTTATTGAAAAAATGACTAAGTATGGAATGGACAAGGCAACTGTTAGGTGGATTCATAACTGGCTTAGTGATCGGACCAAAAGAGTGGTCGTAAATGGCTGCACATCCAGTTGGACGAAGGTCTCAAGTGGGGTACCACAGGGCTCTGTCCTGGGCCCTGTATTGTTCAACATCTTTATCAATGATTTAGATGAAGGAATTGAGGGTAAACTGATTAGATTTGCTGATGACAAAAAGCTAGGAGGGATAGCTAATACTAGAGAAGAGAGAGAGGATTCAAAAAGATATAAATAAACTGGAGAAGTGGGCAGCAACTAACAGAATGGTTTTTAATAGGTTAAAATGCAAAGTACTACATCTGGGCAATAAAAATGAAAAAAGCATATACAGAATGGGAGGAATAGGGCTAAGCAACAGCACATGTGAAAAAGACTTGGGTATACTAATAGATCACAAACTGAATATGAGTCAACAGTGTGATGCAGCAGCAAAAAAGGCAAATACAATTCTAGGATGTATTAACAGAAGCATACAGTCTAGATCACGTGAAATCATTATTTCCCTCTACTCCTCTTTGGTCAGACCTCATCTGGAATATTGTGTCCAGTTTTGGGCACCACATTTTAAAAAAGACATCAAGAAACTGGAGCAAGTTCAGAAAAGAGCGACCAGAATGGTGACCGGTTTGCAAACCCTGTCTTATGAGGAAAGATTGCAGGATTTGGGAATGTTTAGTTTGCAAAAGAGAAAACTGAGAGGAGACTTAATAGCAGTCTACAAATATCTAAAGGGCTGTCACATTGTAGAAGGATCAACTTTATTCTCATTTGCACAAGGAAAGACTAGAAGCAATGGGATGAAACTGAATGGGAGGAGTCACAGATTAGATATTAGAAAAAACTTTTTGACAGTTAGAGTGATCAATGAGTGGAACAAGCTGCCACGAGAAGTTGTGACTTCTCCTTCAATGGAAGTCTTCAAACAGAGGCTGGACAGACATCTGACTGGGATGATTTAGCGAATCCTGCTTTGAGCAAGGGGTTGGACCAAATGGCCCAGGAGGTCCCTTCCAACTCTACGATTCTATGATTCTATGATTCCGAAATGGCCATGAGTACTATTGAAAAGTACTTTTTGTAATTATAGTACTCAGATCCAGTCCTTTTGGGCTTGATTATCCGGATGTGTTTACCATCAACAGCTCCCAAACAGTTGGGGAAATTGCAGCCTGTCCAGAATTTGTCAGCAATTTCCATCCACTTTTCAGTGGTGGGCAGGGGCATAAATTCTGGACAAAGAACATTCCAGAGAGCCCGGCAGGTGTCCGCAACAATTCCAGACAAGGTAGAGATTCCAATACGGTACTGGAAGTGGAGTGAAGATAGGGTTTCTCCAGTCGCCAGGAATCTGCAAAACAGAGAAAGAATTAAAATTAATATTTCTGTATATGGTTTTGTAAAACTATAAAATAAAATATTAGTACATTCACGAAAAATAATTAGCCAAGATTTTGAATAGTACATGTAAAAAAAAAAACTATCAGACCCAACCACTTGGTTTTTAAAAATATTACGTACCGTAATGTCACCAGTAGCCGTTCCTCAGGAGGAATCGCACGACGGAACTGTGTGTCCTGTCTCCGTATGGATTCTTGGACACGACCAAGCAAATCCCTGAAGCTTTCTTGGGACATCCGGATATAATCTGTTAATTTCTCCGGGTTTGCCTGTAGCTCACTGTAGAGGGTGTGGTATGCGCCATGGCTCTCCCGGAGTTCAACAATCGGATGTATCCACATACGCCACCGTTGCCGTCTTCACTGCCTCTCTCTCTTCCTTTGTTCATGGCAAGCAACTGCATACGCCTGAGCCATCGCGATGTCCAAATCCAAGTTGAAGTGAAAACTCTTCCAGCGCAGATCCATGTTGACACGAGAAAAATCAAGCAAATGTGAAGAATACTGTAGACAGAGTCTATATATTAACATACCACACCGCCACTGACGTCCCATTGGTCGGGTGTGTTGGCAGATTGTTTTTTTTTTTTTTTTTGGGTGTGGACAAACAATCTTGAAAAAACGCATATGCACTAAAAACGCACTAAAAACGCATACAAACGCATAAAAACGCTGCGTTTTTTCCTGCATGCGCTTAAAAATGCTTGAAAAAAATGCAGCGTTTGTATGCGTTTTTTCCATGCGTTTTTATGCGCAAAAAACGCGCAGCAAGAAAACTCAAGTGTGAAAGTAGCCTGACAGAATAGTCAAAATCCCCATAAAGTGATTCCATTTTATAAATGAATTCACTGAGGGTTATAATCTATATACATGTGGTCAAAATTGTTGTTACCCCTCATTTAATGACAGAAAAACCCACAATGGTCACAGAAATGACTTGAATCTGACAAAAGTAATAATAAATAAAAAATCTATGAAAATGAACAAATGAAAGTCAGACATTGCTTTTCCACTATGCTTCTACAGATTTTTTTTAAAAAAAAATAAAATACATGAAATGGGCCTGGACAGAAATGATGGAACCCCTGAAAATAATGTGACAAAAGGGACATGTTACATCATGGTGTGTCCACTAATTAGCATCACAGGTGTCTACAATCCTGGAATCAGTGAATGGCCTGTATAGAGGGCTACAGATACTCACTGTGCTGTTTGGTGACATGGGGTGTATCACACTCAACATGGACCAGAGGAAGCGAAGGAAAGAGATGTCTCAGATTAGAAAAAAAATTATAGACAAACATGTTACAGGTAAAAGTTAAAAGACCATCTCTAAGCAGCTAATGTTCTTGTGAGTACAGTTGCACATATTATTCAGGAATGTAAGCTCCACGGGACTGTAGCCAACATCCCTGGACGTGACCGCAAGAGGAAAATTGATGACAAATCAAAGAGACGGATAATATGAATGGTAACAAAAGAACCCAGAAAAACTCCTAAACATATTAAAGGTGCACTTCAAGCTCAATGAACATCAATTTCACATTGCACCATCCATCAGTATATGAGCCAAAGTGGACTTCATGGGAGACGACCAAGGAGGACACCATTGTTGAAAATAATCATAAAAAAGCCAGACTGGAATTTGTCAAACTACATGTTGACAAGCCACAACGCTTCTGGGAGAATGTCCTATGGACAGATGAGACAAAAATGGAACTTTTTGGCAAAGCACATCAGCTCTATGTCCTCAGACAGAAAAATGAAGCATATCACGAAAAGAAGACTGTCCCTACTGTGAAACATGGAGGAGGCTCTGTTATGCTCTGGGGCTGCTTTGCTGCATCTGGCACAGGGTTTCTAGAATGTGTGCAGGGAACAATGAAATCTCAAGACTGTCAAGGGATTCTAGAGAGAAATGTGCTGCTCAGTGTCAGAAAGCTTGGTCTCAGTCGCAGGTCATGGGTCTTGCTACAGGATAACAACACAAAACAGACAGCTAAAAACATGCAAGAATGGCTAAGAGGAAAACAATGGACTATTCTGAAGTGGTCTTCTATGAGCCCTGACCTAAATCCTATTGAGCATCTTTGGAAAGAGTTGAAACATGCCGTCTGGAAAATGCAACCTTCAAACATGAGACAGTTGCTCTTGAGGAGTGGGCCAAAATACCTGTCGAGAGGTGCAGAAGTCTCCTTGGCAGTTACAGAAATCGTTTGATTGCAGTGATTGCCTCAAAAGGTTGTGCAACAAAATATTTTAGTTAAGGGAACCATCATTTCTGTCCAGGCCTATTTCATGAGTTTTATTTTTTTAAATTCTGAGGAAGCATGGCTGAAAAGCAATGTCTGACTTTCATTTGTTAATTTTGATAGATTTTTTATTTATTATTACTTTTGTCAGATTCAAGTTATTTCTGTGACCATTGTGGGTTTTTCTGTCATCAAGCGAGAAGTACCAACAACTTTGACCACGTGTGTAGGAGGAGTGAATATTTTGACTCCACAGCCACTTTCCAGAAATGAGTACGCAGTGGATGTTGGAGAGTGAAAATCACACATTTGCCATTTTCTTACCCAGCACATAGTGCCCAGATTGTGCTCCAGGAGACACACACCGCAAATTAAGCAGATTCTTCTCACTATAATATTACTAAATACAGGGATCCTAAATGTTGTTTGCGCACACTGCAAGACTCCGAAGTGAGAGCGGATTTTGCTGGATTGGTTTATGGAAACCTTGTTGCTTTTCAACAGCCTTTGAGCCACTAATAGTGTGGGAACCTCTGTTTTTCCATTGACAGATGATGGACCTGAGTGGGGACTTGTTTTTTGTGAGATGAGAATTGGTATTATTTTCGCCCACATAACATTGATTGGTTTCTTTTTATTCAATATTTGGGAGGCAGAATGAACAAACAGTTAAACACCACACACTACTGGTTCATCCAACAAGGTTTTCTATTAGACTGTGAACTGTCATGGTCTTGATAAAAATAAATAAAGTTTTTTACATAACTTGCCATTTTTATGGACAGTGTAAGCAGAAATGTTCAAAAATATAAAACTGGGATATTTTATTAAAAATAATAATTGTATTTTATCTTAGCAGATGACTGTACCAGGAGATCAGAGGGACAGCTGACATCTTCAATTTTTAAATCTGATGATCTTGAGATCCTACAAGATACAACTGAAGTGATTGATATTACTCCAGATATACCATCATCCATTCACAGCAAAGATCTGTCATCTGATCCTATGAAACAGGTCCCATCTTCAGATTCATTACCGACTACTAAAGAAAATCAAAGTCACAAAAGAGGCAATAAAAAACAAACTGCTCCTACAGGAAAGAAGTCATTTTCATATTCAGACTGTGGGAAATATTTTACATGGAAATCACATTTTGTTAACCACATGAGAATTCACACAGGGGAGAAGCCTTTTTCCTGTTCAAAATGTGAGAAATGTTTTGCACGTAAATCACATTTTGTTACTCACCATAGAACACACACAGGGGAGAAGCCTTTTTCCTGTTCAGAATGTGGGAAATGTTTTAACCAGAAATCACATTTTGTTAATCACCAGAGAACTCACACAGGGGAGAAGCCTTTTTCCTGTTCAGAATGTGGGAAATGTTTTAGCAATAAATCAGATTGTGTTAATCACCATAGAACTCACACAGTGGAGAAGCCTTATTCTTGTTCAGAATGTGGGAAATGTTTTGCACGTAAATCACATTTTGTTACTCACCAAAGAACTCACACAGGGGAGAAGCCTTTTTCCTGTTCAGAATGTGGGAAATGTTTTAACAATAAATCAGATTGTGTTAAGCACCAGAGAATCCACACAGGAGAGAAGCCTTTTTCCTGTTCAGAATGTGGGAAATGTTTTAACAATAAATCAAATTGTGTTAAGCACCAGAGAATCCACACAGCAGAGAAGCCATATTCATGTTCAGAATGTGGGAAATGTTTTAAATGGAAAATAAGTCTTGATAGCCATCAAAGAACCCACACAGGGGAGAAGCCTTTTTCCTGTTAATGTGGGAAATGTTTTAACCAGAAAGTGCTTCTTGTTAGACATCAGAGCAGTCACACAGAGAAGCTTTTTTCATTTTCTTAATGTGGAAAATGTTTTACTTGGAAATCAGTTGTTAATAAACATCAGAGACTTCACATGGGGAGAAGCCTTTTTTATGTTCATAGTGTTGGAATAATTTTAACCAAAACTGAATCTTCTTAACTGGGTTGTCTCTTGTCATTCCTCATGTTTGCTGACAAAAGGATAAAACTAAACTTTATTCCAAATGTAAAACTATACCCATAATTCACCCCCTGAAGGTTAGTCAGTAGGTGACTAATAGAAAAAACATGTACCCCACAGTTCAGTATATAGGGTGAGGTGACGTATACATACTCACTCTCCAAGCCTCTCATTTCTACAGGTTTCATCGTCCTCACCAAAGGTGACTCATCAGGAGACTATTTAATATTGACCTACATTCAAGCGAGACTAGACAAAAAAAACTAAAATCATGTATCATGTTATCCGAAACAGTCAGAAAACTAGACACATATTGGCAGATCCCAGACCTCAAACTATATACTGTGTAAGTTTATAAGCTCCTCCAGTGTCAGGAATAGATAGTATGTGACAATACAGTATAATTCTTGTGTTTTCTCCTATAGGGACTGCCCTAGTTTGGTAATGTAACTGCTGATAATTAGTAGTGCAGACAAATTATCCTAGACTAAACTCAGTCTTCAGACGGCCCAATATGTACCACTCAGGGAAAACTTACCTGCTCCAAAGATCATTAGCAGCTTCTAACTAATGGCCATGCTGCGGTCTGTCAGGGAATGAGTGCAATATCGTTATACAGACTAGGGATATGTGCAGTCATAATGTCTGGGAGATCTGTGCCATTATTTAGTATGAATATGGAAATTATCTCTGAAAGGTAAGTGTTCCCTGAGTGGTATATACTGTATTGTCACATACTATCTATTCCTGACACTGGAGGGGCTTATAAACTTACACAGTATATAGTCTGAGGTCGCCCAATATGAGGCTAGTTTTCTGACTGTTTTGGTTAACATGATACATGATTTCAGGGTTTTCTTCGTCTAGTTCCGCTTGAATATAGTTCAATATTAAATAGTCTCCTGATGAATGAATGAATCCAATGAATATTCATTTCTCTTAAGTAGCGGCACACGTGACCGCCGGCGGCAGCAGCAGGAAGCCAGTGGCTGACACTGCGCGCTACTGAAGAGCAATGAATAATCACCGCTATCTCCAATGAACAGTCCCGGTAAGTACTCCGGCAGCTGTGCTCTGCTTATGAGCAACGCATGACGTCCCTGCCATGTGCTGCTTACAAGCATGAGGCTGTGTCCCCAAGTTGCATTTTTTAAGCGTTTCTGCCTCGGCGGAAAAACTTAAAAAACGCTATAAAAACGCATTCCCATGCAATCCTATGGGAATCACCAATTGCTGTGCCCATGCCGCATATTTTTTCTCTACGGAATCACATCGCGGTAAAATCCGCAGCATGTCCATTAATTTTGTGGAATCGCGGCAATTGCGCCACCATAGGATTGCACTGAAACGCTCACTTTACGCATGTGGCTATGCCCACCATGCGTAAAGTGAGCGCTTCATGTGCGGATGGTACCCAGGGTCTGGAGGAAAGGAGACTCTCCTCCATGCCCTGGGTACCATATTCCTGTGAAAAATAGAAGTAAAATAAAAAATCGGGATATACTTACCCTCTGTCAGCCCCCGGAGTCCTCCCGGCCCTCAGCGGCGTGCCAGCAAGTTCCGTTCCCAGGGATGCATTGCACAAATGACCTTTGCAACATCACGGTGACATGACCGCTACGTCATCAGACATCATTCGCGCAATGCATCCCTGGGAACGGAAGTTGCTAGCAGCATCACTAAGGACCGAGAGGACTACGGGGGCCGACAGAGGGTAAGTATATCTCTATTTTTTTAAAATTATTTACTGAACGGTAAACCACTGGGTAAATCTGACATGGAGAAGGACTTGGGGATCCTAGTTAATGATAAATTTACCTGGAGCAGCCAGTGCCAGGCAGCGGCTGCCAAGGCAAACAGGATCATGGGGTGCATTAAAAGAGGTCTGGATACACATGATGAGAGCATTATACTGCCTCTGTACAAATCTCTGGTTAGACCGCACATGGAGTACTGTGTACAGTTTTGGGCACCGGTGCTCATGAAGGATATAATGGAACTAGAGCAGGTACAAAGGAGGGCAACAAAATTAATAAAGGGGATGGGGTAACCACAATACCCTGAGAGATTAGCAAAATTAGGATTATTTAGTCTAGAAAAAAGACGACTGAGGGGCGATCTAATAACCATGTATAAGTATATAAGGGGACAATACAAATATCTCTCCGAGGATCTGTTTATACCAAGGAAGGTGACGGTCACAAGGGGGCATTCTCTGCATCTGGAGGAGAGAAAAGGTTTTTCCACCAACATAGAAGAGGATTCTTTACTGTTAGGGCAGTGAGAATCTCGAATTCCCTGCCTGAGGAGGTGGTGATGGCAAACTCAGTCGAAGGGTTCAAGAGAGACCTGGATGTCTTCCTGGAGCATAACAATATTGTATCTTACAGTTATTAGGTTCTGTAGAAGGACGTAGATCTGGGGATTTATTCTGACAGAATTTTATAGGCTGAACTGGATGGACTAATGCCTTTTTCTGGCCTTACTAACTATATTACTATGTTACTATGTTCTCCACCCAGAGTCTCAAGATACATTTCTTAGCTGCCAGCAGAGCAATATGTACGGCATCGGGAGCAGAACAATATGTATGGCATCGGGAGCAGAACAATATGTGCGGCATCGGGAGCAGAACAATATGTACGGCATCGGGAGCAGAACAATGTGTACGGCATCGGGAGCAGAACAATATGTACGGCATCGGGAGCAGAACAATATGTACGGCATCGGGAGCAGAACAATATGTACGGCATCGGGAGCAGAACAATATGTACGGCATCGGGAGCAGAACAATATGTATGGCATCGGGAGCAGAGCAATATGTACGGCATCGGGAGCAGAACAATATGTGCGGCATCGGAAGCAGAACAATATGTACGGCATCGGGAGCAGAACAATATGTACGGCATCGGGAGCAGAACGATATGTACGGCATCGGGAGCAGAACGATATGTGCGGCATCGGGAGCAGAACGATATGTACGGCATCGGGAGAGGAACAATATGTACGGCATCGGGAACAGAACAATATGTACGGCATCGGGAGCAGAACAATATGTACGGCATCGGGAGCAGAACAATATGTACGGCATCGGGAGCAGAACAATATGTACGGCATCGGGAGCAGAACAATATGTACGGCATCGGGAGCAGAACAATATGTACGGCATCGGGAGCAAAACAATATGTACGGCATCGGGAGCAGAACAATATGTACGGCATCGGGAGCAGAACAATATGTACGGCATCGGGAGCAGAACAATATGTACGGCATCGGGAGCAGAACAATATGTACGGCATCGGGAGCAGAACAATATGTACGGCATCGGGAGCAAAACAATATGTACGGCATCGGGAGCAGAACAATATGTACGGCATCGGGAGCAGAACAATATGTACGGCATCGGGAGCAGAACAATATGTACGGCATCGGGAGCAGAACAATATGTACGGCATCGGGAGCAGAACAATATGTACGGCATCGGGAGCAGAACAATATGTACGGCATCGGGAGCAGAACAATATGTACGGCATCGGGAGCAGAACAATATGTACGGCATCGGGAGCAGAACAATATGTTCGGCATCGGGAGCAGAACAATATGTGCGGCATCGGGAGCAGAACAATATGTGCGGCATCGGGAGCAGAACAATATGTACGGCATCGGGAGCAGAACAATATGTACGGCATCGGGAGCAGAACAATATGTACGGCATCGGGAGCAGAACAATATGTATGGCATCGGGAGCAGAACAATATGTGCGGCATCGGGAGCAGAACAATATGTACGGCATCGGAAGCAGAACAATATGTACGGCATCGGGAGCAGAACAATATGTACGGCATCGGGAGCAGAACAATATGTACGGCATCGGGAGCAGAACAATATGTACGGCATCGGGAGCAGAACAATATGTACGGCATCGGGAGCAGAACAATATGTACGGCATCGGGAGCAGAACAATATGTACGGCATCGGGAGCAGAACAATATGTACGGCATCGGGAGCAGAACAATATGTACGGCATCGGGAGCAGAACAATATGTATGGCATCGGGAGCAGAACAATATGTACGGCATCGGGAGCAGAACAATATGTACGGCATCGGGAGCAGAACAATATGTACGGCATCGGGAGCAGAACAATATGTATGGCATCGGGAGCAGAACAATATGTACGGCATCGGGAGCAGAACAATATGTACGGCATCGGGAGCAGAACAATATGTACGGCATCGGGAGCACTGTATATGTTATTATTTGATTCACCTATCAGGCTAATGAAATGAATATCACATGCCTGTACATTTTTGGGTATCCCACCCTTCCAGATTCTCTGCGTGTATTTAATTACCTCGGCCCAGAATCTTTGAATAATTGGACATTTCCTCAAACCATGTAATAAATTGGCCCTGTGTAGACTACATTTTGGCAACTAGTAAGATAGTGAGCAGGTGCACAATTGTAGGTAAGATTAACCCTAGAACGCATAACCATAGAAATCTACACTTTCACATATCTGGGGCCTTTTAGGCCTGTGTGCAAATAACATGGAATAACTCAAATAAAAATATTTTTCAAAGTTTATTTGAAAATTGCAAAGTAAGGATGCATTCCCACTAGCGCTGGGGTCCGCCAGGAGGGGATCTGTAATGGATCTGACCTCCTGGTGACCCCAGCTAAAGCTGGCGGAATCCTGGCATTCCAGAAGCCTTAACTGGAGTTACCAGAAGGTCAGATCCATTACGGATCCCCTCCTGGCAGACCCCAGCGCCAGTGGGAATGCAGCCTAAATTGTGAATATTTCAAAACATTATAATTATGCGCAAAAAATAACAAAAAAGTAAGTACACGGGCTTAAAACACCCAATATATGCATTCTATATAATTCTTTATAATAACAATTTTTTGGTCTAAATGTTTTTTATATAAAAGTTGTAGTACAAATGGTGCAGGAATATTTCTGTTCAAACTTTCCTTTTCAACTTTACTGATGACCCCAACAATTTTCACATGTTATCTGTTCGGAAGAATGTTCCTTGCAGACATTTTGTCCACAAGTAGTACAGACACGCTCTTATTTCCTTTCCTTCTTTGCTGGACAAATATAACAACGCTTTCTTTTTTTTTCTCTTGACTCTAGATGTTCCTGAAAATGTATACCACATCGGATCATAGCTTCCGTAGATTGCCTTGGCAAGCATTTCGTGTTGCTTCGCTCCATCATGGTAGGCATTAAAAGTTCATAGCAAAGTTCCGTCAAGAATAGACGTCTCTTATCCTTCCTGTTGGCATGGAATTCTAGATGAGTTTCACTATAAACAATATAGGTGTTGAGGGCTGACACACCAAGCATAATGTAAAAAATGACTACAGGCCAACATTTTGTCTGCCTCTTGCACGAAAACTCTCCAATCATTTCGTCCTTCTTGTCGTTGTAGTCCAACTTTGGTGCATTCTGACCTGTGTCTTAAGTCTCTGTCTCAGTTTGTAATACTGTGTGAAGATGTCTTTTTAACACTGTTTTATACCAGTAAAGCAAGATTTATACCTAGTTCTTGTTATATTTATGGATTTTTTGCTCCATTTTTTCTTGTGTGTTTTAGCTATTTGGGAGCTCCATAGGGAATTATTCCCCATTTATATCCTGGGGTCACACCAGTATTTATTGCCATAGAGAATATATATTCTGTACTTGGGATCAAGTTATTTATTTTCCCCTAAAGGCAAGAAGTTGCACTGTCACTAGAATGGTAAGGCTTTGTACAGTTCTTGATAAAAAGATTCCAGATGTAGCTAATAGGGGCTAATTTATCTGTTTCCAACCTCACAGGACGAGTTCTCTTATCAACAAAACGAAGGCTTCTCCGAATATTCTCAAATCTATGGACTGACATTGTAGCTTTATAGTGGGGATCTGAAAAAGGGTCCAGGAATAATTCTCTGATTGGAAGGAACATTGTACGGTTTTGTACACCCTGCCAGAAGAGTAAGGGCAACATAAGCATACAGTTCCTCTTTTGTTATATTTTTCCATGTTTTTTTTCTTCCTGAAGCGATACGTTTTCCTTCAAAGTTAGTACACAAAACTACCTCATCTACAATATCATCTGAAAAAAATGTACAGAAAACATCTCTTTTGGGCAAGAATTGTGGAATTCCTACAGCTCCTTGAGCAACTCTTACAATATTATGTGATGGGTTGCCTCCAAGAACCCCAGCAGTACTGTTCCAAAAAACATTAGTTTGGGATGTTCTATTTATACGTTCTGCTGGATCCACTACTTCTTCATCATCTGTAGAATCACTGGACGATGAAGTAGAGACATTATCTGGTGGCATGTACTCTTCATCAGACAAAGAAAGTTCACTGTTTTCATCACTTTCAAAAATGATTGCTTCAATTTCTTGGTCAGTCAAACCCCTGGATGTAGACTGCGCCATTGTAACATTAGATGTCAGTAAACTAAAATGAAAAAAAATAATGATTACAATTTACAATTAGGGTTGTACACTCTTTGTTAGCGTGTGTGCTAAGGGTAAAGTGCAGACCCCTCCTCTCACCTTCAGCAGGTTACCACTTTCTTTTAGGTGCAGTAGAAGCCTCTGGATTTTTGTATCTCAGAAAGTTTCTTTTTCCTGAAACAAGAAAGCTGACGCCTTCCTCCAAAGTCTCTTCAGCAAGTAGCACACAATGAACAGGATGTTGTCTGTCCTCCTGCTCCTGTGTGTTCAGGACCTGTGATGACATCGGAGACGCATGACTTTGTGAGGGAGCCTCCTTCCCAAGATCACATGACCATGTAGTCAGGCAGAATCCACACTCTTCACAGCAACAGCAGAGTCATAAAGACTGAGCTATAAAAAAATACAAAGTTGTCAGGAACACCGCACTGAACTTGCTCACGAGCCAGTGCGTATGTCCTGAGTAAAGCAAACAGTGCTCAAAGATACCTGTGGAGCAGGCAGCAGTCAAGTAGATGTGTACTTCATAGCCGCAGGACCTGAAGCACGTGACTGCTAGGGGCGTGGCCTAAACTCCACAGAGCTAGGAGCTGCAAGATAACCCCTAGCAGGGTAACTGCGAGACAAAGTTACCAGGGGGCATAGACAGGGAGAATAGTCAAGACTAGAGTTGAGCGAAATGGGTCGAAAAATTTAAAAAGTCGCCGACTTTTGGCAAAGTTGGGTTACATGAAACGAAACCCGACCCTAGGATGAGGTCGGCCACGAGGTCGGCGACTTAAGCGCCAAAGTCGCGTTTCAAAAGTTTGTTTTGCGCTCTTTTTCAGCCAATCAGGATCCACGGACACTGTGGGCAACGTGATGACATAGGCAGGGGTCACCACCATCTTTCAGAAGGGCATGCAAGTGATTGGCTTGCTTTGGTGGGTGTTACAGGGGGTATAAAAGGGCGTGCACGCCGACCGCCATGTTACTCATGCTGATCTCAGAATAGGGAGAGCTGCTGCTGATGATTTTGTAGGCAGAGCGTTAGGCAGGGAAGAAGACACCAAAAACTGCTTCTGCTGCTAGCGATTTTGCCTGTACAACACACCAGTCACTGTGTGTGCAGTGCAAGTGGAGGCTATATTTTGCTGGATCAGCGGTGTTGGTTGTTAGGCTGCCTTCTAAGGCTTCCTGACAGCTGCATTGCTGTTTACCCACTGCTCTGCAATCTGCTTTTTTAAAAGCAATCCCAATTTTTTTTTTGTCCTGGTGAGGTACTGAGCGTGCATTTTTTCACACCATACAGCGGTGTACACTCCTCACACAGTACCATGTAACAGCTGTTATCACAGCCACAGTGAAGCTATCTGTGTGTCACTCTGTAAGGATAAGTCGAGGACATGTTCCGTTCTTACAGACCTGCACCTTCTAGTTTTGTCGAGCTTTCAAACAGTTAAATATATTTGCTGTTTGATCACATTCAAAACTATAGAGAGACCGCGTGTGTCAGTCCGTATACTTAAAAAACACGGAGCTTGACAATTTTATGTACACCGGACAGCCGTGTACATGCACGCTCCTCTCTCAGTACCGTGTAACGGCTGTTATCACGGCCACAGTGAAGCTATCTGTGTGTCGCTCTGTAAGGATAAGTCGAGGACATGTTCCATTCT
The DNA here is from genome assembly GCF_039654945.1 of Dendrobates tinctorius. NCBI lineage: Eukaryota > Metazoa > Chordata > Amphibia > Anura > Dendrobatidae > Dendrobates > Dendrobates tinctorius. The sequence goes on from NW_027361685.1 coordinate 11,296,437, forward strand.
TACAGACCTGCACCTTCTAGTTTTGTCTAGTTTTCAAGCAGAAAATTTATTTGCTGTTTGATCACATTCAAAACTATAGAGAGACAGCGTGTGTCAGTCCGTATACTTAAAAAACACGGAGCTTGACAATTTTACGTACACCGGACAGCCGTGTACGTGCACGCTCCTCTCTCAGTACCGTGTAACGGCTGTTATCACGGCCACAGTGAAGCTATCTGTGTGTCGCTCTGTAAGGATAAGTCGAGGACTTGTTCCGTTCTTACAGACCTACACTCTAGGGAGATTCCTATTCTGCCCAATTCTATATACACCTTGTAGTTTCTCATACACTAGCCAATTTCTGCCTGTGACATAGCGCTGTGATATTCACTGGGCCTCACACAATCCAAAAGTGTCCAGTGTCCACAAGTGTGTGCTGAAATTCAAAATCTCCGTTATCCTCTAGTCACATTTTTCACACCTGCGACATCAAGCCTGTGACATAGCACTGTGATATTCAGTGGGCCTCACACAATCCAAAAGTGTCCAGTGTCCACAAGTGTGTGCAGAAATTCAAAATCTCCGTTATCCTCTAGTGACATTTTTCACACCTGCGACATCGAGCCTGTGACATAGCGCTGTGATATTCAGTGGGCCTCACACAATCCAAAAGTGTCCAGTGTCCACAAGTGTGTGCAGAAATTCAAAATCTCCGTTATCCTCTAGTGACATTTTTCACACCTGCGACATCGAACCTGTGACATAGCGCTGTGATATTCAGTGGGCCTCACACAATCCAAAAGTGTCCAGTGTCCACAAGTGTGTGCAGAAATTCAAAATCTCCGTTATCCTCTAGTGACATTTTTCACACCTGCGACATCGAGCCTGTGACATAGCGATGTGATATTCAGTGGGCCTCACACAATCCAAAAGTGTCCAGTGTCCACAAGTGTGTGCAGAAATTCAAAATCTCCGTTATCCTCTAGTGACATTTTTCACACCTGCAACATCGAGCCTGTGACATAGCGCTGTGATATTCAGTGGGCCTCACACAATCCACAATCTAAAAGTGTCCAGTGTCCACAAGTGTGTGCAGAAATTCAAAATCTCCGTTATCCTCTAGTGACATTTTTCACACCTGCGACATCGAGCCTGTGACATAGCGCTGTGATATTCAGTGGGCCTCACACAATCCAAAAGTGCCCAGTGTCCACAAGTAACATAGTAACATAGTAACATAGTTATTAAGGTTGAAGGGAGACTTTAAGTCCATCTAGTTCAACCCATATCCTATCCTAACTTGCCCTAACATGTTGTGTGAAGAAATTCAAAATCTCCCCTGTCCTATAGACACCTTGTACCTTGTTTTACATTACTATATAGTTTGTTGGATTTTATCTACATTTCTACCAAAAATGGGGAAGGCTGGTGGAAGAGGCCGTGGAATTGGGCGGGGGTTGGCAGCTGGTAATGATGGTGTTGGTGGTGGATCTGATGGTAGTGGCAAAAGCAAAATAGGACCGAATGCAGGAGGTGTGGAGCCTGCGTCATCATCTGGCTCCACAAGGCCTCGAAGGCTTAGTTTTCTAGGAGTTGGCAAACCGCTTTTAAAGCCAGAGCTTTAGGAAAAAGTTTTGTCTTACATTGCTGACTCAGCCTCCAGCTCTATCGCCTCCTCTTCTGAAGTTGTAAAAAATAAAAGCACTGAGTCGTCATTGGAGGCTCATGTTCATGAACCACACCTTTCCTTGTATCCTTCACCCCAACCAAGATTGAAGGATGATGCAGGCCATACTAATGATTACTCCATGGAGCTGTTTTCACATACCATGCCTGGATTATCAAGTGAAATGGTGAATTACCCAGGCCAAGATGAATCTGACATGGAGTGCACTGGTGCACAGCCACTGATAGATGATTCTGCTGGTACATTCACTCAGAGCACTACATTGTCCTCGCAGTGTACAGAGCCAGATTCTGACCCTGATGAGACTCAGGTGCCCCTTCCCGCACACTATACCACCATACACGGTGACACAGAGTTAGGTGCACATGACATTGAAGAGGAGGTGATGGATGACCCAGTTGTTGACCCAGATTGGCATCCATTGGGGGAAGAGGGTGCTGCTTCCAATAGCTCAGATGAGGAGGAGGAGCATCCACAGCAGACATCGACATCGCAACAGCTGTTATCTGGCAGGCCCAGATCACTCCAAAGACAGGTTCCAAAAATCAAAAGAGTTGCTGGACAGCTTGTCCATAGGGTCAAAATATCACAGCGTGCTAGGGCGCAAAATGTCTGCCAAAGTAGGAAGAGTGCAGTGTGGCACTTTTTTGAACAATATCCTCATGATCAGGCCAAGGTTATCTGTAAGAAGGGCGCAAAGACCCTTAGCCGAGGGAAAAATCTGAAAAATTTGAATACCAGTTGCATGCTTAGACATTTAACCAGCATGCACTTGCAAGCGTGGACACAACACCAAACCTCAAGTACCACATGTGCAACTGATCACAAAGAAGGTAGTCAGCAACGCTACATTGTTTCCCCCACTGTAAGCCCACCGGTTAGCACAGCAGCAAATGTTGAGGTGTCGTTGCAAGGCCACAGCAGTCAGGGAATCCCACTGTTATATCAACAAAAGACTGAATCTAGGCCATCAGAAAGAACACCAACTCCATAACCATCATCAACCCTCTCTCAGTCCGCCCTGTCCACCGCTACTTCCACCATATGCAGCTCTCAAGTCCAGCTCACCCTCCCAGACACTATGAGTAGGTCAAGAAAGTACTCAGTCTCTCATCCGCGTACACTGGGTTTGAACGCCCACATTGCCAAACTAATCTCGTTAGAGATGATGCCCTATCGGTTGGTGGAAAGCGCAGCTTTCCGCAAACTCATGGCCTATGCAGTACCATGGTATGACCTACCCAGTCGCCACTTCTTCTCTCGCAAAGCCATCCCAGCCCTCCACCATCATGTGAAAGACCGCATTGTCCATGCACTCAAGCAGTCAGTGAGTGGAAAGGTGCACCTCACAACTGATGCATGGTCCAGTCGGCATGGCCAGGGCCGTTACGTGTCCATCACTGCGCACTGGGTTAATGTGGTGGATGCAGGGCCCACAGGGGACAGCGGTGGTGGGACAGTGCTGCCTAGCCCACGGTATAGGAAACAGTTGACTGTAGGCGTTCGGCCCTCCTCCTCCTCCTCCAGAAGCGAAAGCTCGTCCACAGAGCGCAGTCGTACGAGCACTCCATCTGCAGCTGCTACTGTTACACACGAGGTGTCCCCCCTATCGAGCAGCTAGTGGAAAGCGTCAGCAGGCTGTGTTGCAGATGATGTGTTTGGGCGACAGACACACCGCCGAGGTGCTGGCCTAGTACTTCCAGCGACAAACTGAGTCATGGCTGGGCAGTGTACATCTTGAGGCAGGCAAGGTAGTTAGTGATAACGGCCGTAATTTTGTGGCAGCCATAGCCCTTTCAAAACTCAGCCACATACCTTGCTTGGCTCACACCTTGAACCTGGTGGTGCAGTGCTTCCTCAATAATTATCCGGAGTTAACAGCCCTGCTCCAGAAGGTGCGAAGACTGTGAGCGCACATCCGCCGGTCGCCTGTACACTCCATTCGTATGCAGAAGCTGCAGCGATTGCTCCACCTTCCCAACCACCGCCTCATTATCGACATTGCAACAAGGTGGAACTCCACCCTGCACATGGTTGAGCGGCTGTGCGAGCAGAGGCAGGCCATAATGCATTTGTGGGAGGATACACGGCCAGGCACTTTGAGAGCAGACATGGAGTTGACAGGTGTGCAGTGGTCGAAGCTGAAAGACCTCTGTAAAGCCCTTCAGTGTTTTGAGGAACGCACATGGCTGGTAAGCGCAGATGATGCCATCCTAAGCATGAGCATCCCACTTATGCGTCTGCTCATGCAAACTTTGACGCATCTTAAGGAGCAGGCGTCTGCAGCCAATGTTGATGAGGAGGAAGAGGTGGAGGGAATCCTTGATAACATTCAGCCATTGTCTGCTCAGGGACCTCTCCTGGACGAGATGGAGGAAGAAGAGGAGGAGGAGGATGATGATGGGGATGATTACTTAGGGGAGGAGAATGCATCTCGTGGGGCAAGTGAAAATGTTGGCGTGGCAAGGTCTGGTACAGGGTTTGTGCGTGACTGGAGGGATATGGATTTGCCAGAAAGTGCTCCTCCACCCAGCACTCGCAGTGCATCATTGACACTGGGAACATTGGCCCACATGTCAGATTATGCCTTGCAGATCCTAAAAAGGACCCACGCATTGCCAAAATGATGAACGATGACGACTACTGGTTGGCCAGCATCCTGGATCCACGCTATAAAGGCAAATTACAAAACATCATGCCACAGGAGAACCTTGACCTAATATTGGCTACTAAACAAGCAACTCTGGTTAACCGGTTGGTTGAGGCATTCCCAGCACACAGCAGCGGTGATGGTTCTCACACGAGCCGTACGGGCCAGGGGCAGCTTGGCAGAGGTGTTCGTGGTGCACACAGCAGTTTCATGACAATGTTGTGGACTGATTTTTCACGGACCGCTCACACAACTGTTAATACAGCATCGATGGAATGTGACAGGAGACAGCAGTTGTCAACTATGGTTAACAACTACTTTTCCTCCCATATCGATGTTCTCCCGCACAGGTCATTCCCCTTTGACTATTGGGCCGCTAAACTGGACACCTGGCCTGAATTGGCACAATATGCCTTACAGGAGCTCGCTTGCCCAGCTGCAAGTGTGCTATCGGAAAGAGTCTTCAGTGCAGCTGGATCAATCCTGACAGAAAAAAGGACCCGTCTGTCAACCCAAAATGTGGATGATCTAACCTTCATTAAAATGAACCATGCATGGGTTTCCAAGGATTTTGTCCCACCTTCCCTTGATGACACATAGGTTGCCAGAAAAATGGCTTGCTTTGGTCCTCCTCCTATTCCGCGAACTTGACCTATTTCGCCTTTTGCAGAAGCTGAATGACCCACATCTACATATGCCACTTTGTAAACCTCCCTAAGTGGGCGCCCCCCCATGGCTGGGGTCACCACCTAGTGCACAAAACCGTGCGAGTGCCGTTGCCCTGGACAGGTGGGTAGGCCGACTCTTGGGCGCGGGCACTGGCATAGGGTCCCTCATAGTGCAATCAAGTGTCTCTGACAGTGGTGGTGCACACCCGCCGTCAGACACACCGCCGTACTATGAGGGGCCCAGTGCCAGTACCGACGCCCACGAGTGTGCCCCCCTTGCTTGGGCAGGGCCCCAGCATTTGCAATGTTTACCTCTCCCTGCTCCTCCGCTGTGTAGTCTGGGCTGTCAAATCCTTCACTGGGACTGCCACTACAAATTGATTGAACTGAACGATGATGGTTAAGATGTAGCTATGCCCTGTCCTGCTGGCCGGGCTCTAGCTCCAGATGATCAGTGGCTTCCATTTCTTATGGACGTCGACTCACAATTACATGCAGTGGTGGTTTATCATCAGCTTTCACAGTTTTCCTACTCACAAACGTGTGACATTCCGGCGCACATTTCAAAATGTGCCCTCTCATGCCAATCAAATAGAATCGCCTACGGCCTGTGGCTTCTGTCTTTTGCACTCCAAAGATACGTGACAGATCATGATAGCCAGTCAGCACCATGTTTACATCGCTCCCTGTGATAAAAATTGGATTGAGATGAGTAACAGTAATGGAATCAACGGAAGTGCGATACAGCAAGACTTTATTCACAAAAAAAATGTTTTCACTGTCTCAACACACAAATTAATTGAGGGTCAGCATCGCCAATGAGAATTGTGACAGAAGTTTTTCCCGTGAATAATAATTCCTAGATTTCTGCAATCAATAGCCTTTATGTCACTAATTGTATGCATCTCATTTCCTATTGCGGAGAGGCTGGACTGTATTACTGAGACAGAAATATATATGAAGATTTAAAAATAACACCAAAAGTATATAGTTGTGTATGCCTCAGATGCATTTCCTTTTTTCCACTTTTTAGATTGCTGTGTAATCCATACTGAGAACACGGAGATTTTACATGTTTAAACTATGCTATATATACCTGCTATCCAGTGATAAAGTACCCTTTCTCAACTTTGTACTATCTGGTCAAATCCATACTGGGCCTGAGAACATCTGAGTCTGCCTCCTGATCTATAGACATATATTTTTAATGTGTAAACTAGGCTACATATATACGTGTTATCCGGTGAAACTGTACCCTTTATCAACTTTCTACAATGTTGTTGAATCCATACTGGGCCTGAGAACGGCTGCCGAGCTGTTAAGCACGCTACAGCACCTGTGGTTTGGACACGTAATTTTTTCAGGAATGACGGTTAGGCCTAACTCCGGAATTGCGGTTGACCTGAACTTACTGGGAAATCATTGTTCGCGGGGAATAATCTGAATCCCAGATCCCCATCACTAACGGAGTTCAGCAGGTTATCTGCACCTGTAAGCGACAAAAGCTGGTCCTTTCAGTGTAGCGTGCATGCAGCCCCATACATGTACTGGAATGCTAGACCTGTTATTGCTCGATCTCACGTGCCACAGCCTCGCGTATCCCTCTAGTAAGCTTGACGCGTACCGCGGGGCCATGCCGGAGTCTCGGTCGTTAACGGAATAAAGCTGAGAAATCGCTAGCACAACTACAAACGGACATACCACACCACACACAGAATCAACAAAGCTTGCAATCTGTCCATCTTTTCTGTAGCTTGTATGGTAGTGGTTTCCCGGGTACAGTCCAATTAAGCCACAGGCTCCACTCCTGGTGGTGCCCTTTTGGACATTCCTTTAAGGTTCAGCTTTGCAATCATACTGCCCCCGGAAACCAAAAACTTTGCCTTCAGGGACGCTGTTTGGAGGTTCGTGGGAATAACGCCACCCGATCAGCAGTCGGCATATGGATCGCCCTCCCAGGGCTGTGGGGTACTCGGTACCGGGCCTGTGTCAGTGGGATGTGTCACAGCAGCGGTGACCCGGACGGTGGCCCTGGGCGCCCATGTAAATGGCGTGGTATAATGGTAAAGAGTTTATATAGATAGTTTGACGCCACCTGTGGTGTTTGGCAACATAGATGTTAGGCCGACGCTGCATGCAGATCCTCTGGGACTGATGGTGTTGTGCAGCAAAGATGGTGAAGCTCCCCACAGGTGGAGCTGGAGTCCCAGGGAAGTGTAGATGTAATGATGGGGGAAAGGCACAGGTGGTGTAGGTGCTGGTACCCAGATGTAGCGGTACTGGAATAACTGTAGGACACCAGAGCGTGCAGTTCCAAAGCTTTACTCACAGTCTGCAGGTTACACAGATGCCTGCCTCCATGCTGTGTCCGCCGGGTCAGGACCACTGCCAACCTCCGGGACCAGAATGAAAAGCTCCCTTCCAACACTCCGCCAACATGTACCTTCCTGAACGTCTCCTTTCTAGCGCTTGTGGGGGAAGCACTCACAGGACCGTGGTTCACTGAAACGCCTCCTGTCTAACAGATGTTCCTCAGACTTTACTTGTATGGCAGACAGCTGTAGCCTTTAACTTCTGCCTCGCACACGTCGATGCTGGGGCCTCCGAGCCTTAGTTGGGTACAGAGCATTTATAGCTGCTACTTCCCCCGGTTTCTGCTGCAGGAACGTCAGTGTCCCTACAAACTCGGAGACCGGAATCTGGACCATGCGCTCCAGCTAGGAGTGAGCCTTAACTCTGCTCATCCTCCAGCTCCCCTTCTCACGTCCACACACTTCCCCTTCCCTGCACAGAGTGCCATAACTTACCTCCTCCCGACCACAGAGAGCAACTCCTCAGCAGTCAGGTTCAGAGGTCTCCCTGCTGGCCTGGAGTGGGAAATGTGTTGTGTGTTGGTTTCACTGCTAGAGAGATCCTTCGTTGCTCCCAAGCTTGACAACACACTCCCTAGGAGGAAGGCAATGCCACAGTGGCGACCGTACTCTTGGGGACGCCACAAGTGCACTGAGGCCCAGCCACTGCTGGATGATGCTGCTGGTACACTGACCCAGACCACTACATTCCCCTAGACCACTACATTCCCCTCGCACTCTACACAGCCAGAATCTGACCCAGAGGAAACTCAGGTTCCCCTTCCCGCATACTATATCACCTTACACGGTGACAAAGAGGAAGGTGCAGATGAAAGTGCAGGTTCCTTGAGCAGGTGGGGGGGCATACTCATGGGCGATGGCACTGGCACAGGGCACCGCATAGTGCGCAAAAGTGTCTCTGCCGGTGGGAGGGCCTAAACAGCCAAGCGCAGTGAGATGGAAGATGGGGACGACAAGGAGTTCAGAGTAGTGCAGGGATTCCCTAGCAAGGAGACTTATGTAATTGTTTTCAATGTTGGGACAGCAATTTTTTGGGAGCACTATACTCTGGTGAATGATATATGGGGCCCACCATACACTGGAGCATTCCAAAGGTGGACATCAGACACTGGAGCAGCATTTACAGGGCCCATTATACACTAGAGCAGTAGAAATGGGGCCCATTATATATAGAGCATTATTTGGGCAAATAAGACAGTGGAGCTTCATCCATTGGGACCAACATATACTGTAGCATTATGTGGAGCTCATCATATACGGTTTGAAACATTATATGGGAATAATGATTCCGTATAGAGAAATATATGGGCCTCATTACTCTGTATAGCGCACTAAGCGCTGGCCATAATACTGTATGGAGTTATATACTGTCCGTTTTTGGAGGTATTGGAGAATTTAAAATGGATATCAGTCTTGAGATGTAAGAAGTGAAGTATTTTTCATTGTACTATACTGCTATTTCTCTGCCGTATCGGAGCATCATGAGTTGTGGTATGTGTTAAAGGGGCGCTCTTTGGCCCTGGGCCCATGAAAACCTGGAGCCAGCCCTCCCCCCCACAACTGTAGCCAAATAACCCCCATTTTTCAGTGCGTAACTAGCATTATGAGGTTAATTAAGGTTGACAAGCTTCAGTAACAAGAATTTATGCTTTTGGCATTCAAATGGGCACTGTTGGTGTGTTTCCTGTCCTCCTCTCACTGCCGACTTTAATTCTCCATTGACTTACATTGGGTTTCGTGTTTCGGCACGACCCCGACTTTTCCCTATAGTCGGCCGATTTTGCTCGACCCGACTTTTGGAAAAGTCGGGTTTCATGAAACGAAACTCGACCCTAAAAAACCAAAAGTCGCTCAACACTAGTCAAGACATAGCCAATGAGTCACACACAGAGATAGCTGCAAAGGTACAAGAGGGGCGAGCAGAGAGTAGTCAGGTCACAGGCAATGAGTCATACACAGAGATAATAACGCAGTACAAAATCAACAGGCAAACTCACAACGGGAAACAGAACCGGGTCAGAACCAAATAAACAAGCTATAGCAACAAACAGGCACACAGGGGTCAGCACACTAGGCCAAAGGCAAAAGTATAACTGGCAGGGATTGAAGCTTCCCAGGGGTTTAAGAAGCTCTCACAGAACCAGAAAGAGGCCACAATCATTAACCCCAGGTGTGCAGGTCAAAACCTGCACCGAGCTCCAGACATTAACCCCAGGAGTGCAGCTCAAAAACCTGCACTGGGATCATGACAGTACCCCCCTCTCAACGGGGGGCCTCTGGACCCCCAGGCTTCCCCGGGTACTTGGCATGGAAAGCCCGAACCAGGTGATCTGCATGTACCGAGCGAGCAGAGACCCATGAGCACTCCTCTGGTCCATATCAATTCCAGTGGACCAGGTACTGCAATGACCAGCGCCCCCGCCAAGAGTCCACAATATGTCCGACCTCATACTCCAATTGACCCTCCACCAGCACTGGAGGAACAACAGACTCAGAGTTCTCTTTGACCGATGCTGCGGGTTTCAACAGAGATTTATGGAACACATTAGATATTTTTAAGGAGGCGGGGAGACGCAACCTATATGCCACTGGGTTAACTATCTCCATAATCTCGTACAGACCAATGAACTTTGGTCCCAACTTTGCTGATGGTACCTTTAAGTTGATGTTACGTGTGGAGAGCCAGACCTTCTCTCCCACCTGAAACATGTCTGCCGAGGCTCTCTTTTTGTCAGCAAAATATTTGTATCTCCCCTGGGCCCGAGAGATATTACGCCGGACTTCCGCCCAGAGGTTTTTTAACCATTGAATGGACCCCTCTGCCCCTGGACAACCGAAATCCACCTGAGAAAACTCCCCAAAATGCGGATTAAACCCATAGTTAATCAGGAATGGGGACATGTTGATGGACTGACTCACCCAGTTGTTAAAAGCGAATTCAGCCAACGATAACGCATCACACCAATCCTCCTGTCTGGCGGAGGTCAGACACCTGAGAATTTGTTCCAGGGATTGATTGGTGCGTTCTGTCTGACCATTACTCTCCGGGTGATATGCCGACGAGTAGGAGAGTGAGATGTCCAATTTCATACAGAACAACCTCCAAAATTTGGCCACAAACTGCACACCTCTGTCAGACACAACATTCAGGGGTACCCCATGCAATCGGACCACATGCTGCACAAACAACCTTGACAATGTTTCTGCTGAAGGTAATGCTGCCAAGGGAATGAAATGGGCCTTTATAGAAAACCTATCCACCACCACCCAGATCACGGTATTGCCCGTGGAAGGTGGAAGGCCCGTAATAAAATCCATGGAAAGATGAGTCCATGGCCTATCAGGAACCGGTAAAGGTATGAGTTCCCCAGCCGTTCGGTTATGCGAGCTTTTGGAATGGGCACACATGCCACAAGCAGAAACAAATTCCTTGACATCGGACCTTAATGAAGGCCACCAAAAACCCCTGGCTACTGCCTCTCTAGTGGCCGTGATACCTGGATGAGCACTCAGCCTAGACTCATGAAACTCCTGCAGAAGTCTAGGCTGCAATGAATCTGGAACAAACAGTTTATCCCCTGGCCTGGTTGCCGGAGCTAGGACCTGAGCCCTTAGAATTTCTTGTTCCAACTCAGTTGAGACCCCTGCCACTACCACCCCTGGGGGAAGAATGGAGGACGGCGGCTCAGGGGGAGACACTGGATCAAAACTTCTGGACAGGGCATCCACTTTATCATTTTTGGACCCCGGTCGAAAAGTAATGGAGAACTGAAATCGCGAAAAAAAAGTGACCAACGGGCTTGTCTAGGAGTAAGCCTCTTAGCAGATTCAAGGTATGCCAAATTTTTGTGATCCGTGACAACCGTGATAGGGTGAGCCGCCCCTTCCAAAAAGTGCCTCCATTCCTCAAACGCCAGCTTGACTGCAAGAAGTTCCCTATTGCCTACATCATAGTTTTTCTCAGCTGAAGAGAACTTCTTGGAGAAGGCACAGGGTTTGCGATTGGTAAGGGTGGCTGGACCAGCACAGCCCCCACCCCCACTTCAGAAGCATCCACCTCCACAATGAATAGTTTGGACGGGTCAGGTTGTACCAACAACGGGGCAGACATGAACATTTCTTAATCGCTGAGAAGGATTCCTTAGCGAGTACGGACCAATTCTTTACATCAGCACCCTTTTGGGTAAGATCCGTGAGTGGTTTATCCACTTGTGAGAAACCTTTAATGAATCTCCGGTAATAGTTCGCAAATCCTAAGAAGCACTGGAGCGCCTTGAGATCTCGAGGCTGAACCCAGTCAGCGATCTCCAGCACCTTCTTAGGATCCATACGAAACCCCTCACAGGACACAATCAACCACAAAAAAGACAGCTCCTGTACAAAAAACGAACATTTTTCCAATTTAGCGAACAATTGGTTCTCCCTGAGTCTCTGGAGAACTGTCTTTAGATGTTGCAAGTGAGATTGACTGTCCGGGGAATACACCAAAATGTCATCCAAACAAATAATAACAAAATGGCCTATCAGATCAGAAAACACAACATTGATGAAATTTTGGAAAATAGCGGGTGCATTAGTTAACCCAAACGGCATTACCAGGTTCTCAAAGAGTCCTTCTGATGTGAGGAATGCCGTTTTCCCCTTCCCGAACCCTTATCAGATTGTAGGCCCCCCGCAGATCTAACTTGGAGAACCATTGGGCCCCAGCTAACTGGTTACATAAGTCTGGGATGAGGGGAAGAGGGGAAGAGTTCCTAACCGTTTTCTTGTTCAGTTCCCGAAAGTCGAGGCACGGCCGCAAACCACCATCTTTTTTCTTCACAAAGAAGAACCCTGCTGCCACAGGTGACACAGAAGGCCTGATATGCCCTTTGCGGAGGCTCTCAGCTATGTACTCCTTCATGGCTTGGTTCTCAGGCCCAGACAAATTGAACAATCGAGCCTTAGGTAACTTGGCTCCCGGGTACTAAATCAATGGCACAATCGTAGGGTCTATGTGGTGGCAGCGCCTCAGCCTCACTTTTGGAAAAAACGTCTTTGAAATCCTTCAGGTACTCCAGAATACCTTCCAGACCGACAGACTACACAGACACGGATTTAACAGCGTTAACAAGAAGTCCCAGGTTACCACATGTATTATTGCATCCCCATTGAGTGATTTCCCCTGTAACCTAATCAATGGTAGGATTATGGCATTGAAGCCAAGACATCCCCAGTACCAGTCCTGCAGGCAAGTTATCTAGCACAAGACAACTTAGTTTTTTCACATGAGTGGAACCCATTTTTAGAGAAAAAAGTTCAGACCTGCAACAGATACCTCCCTGGGTAAGAGGAGAAGAGTCAATTGCCACAAGTTTAACAGGATCATGAAGCCTGACTGTCCCTATCTTATTAAGAGTCATAACCTTGGTATCAATCAGGTTCACAGCAGAACCGCAGTCAATAAAAGCAGTAGTCTGAACAGGACCATAACCAAGTTCCACCTGCAGCACCATTTTTGCACATGAGGAAAATTGTACCTGAAGGTCTGGGTAGCCTCCTCGACTACTACCCAGACCTAGTCGTTTCCCGCCATCTTGGAGGATGACGGACAGGAGGGGCAGTCCTTCTTCCAATGTCCAGATTTCCCACAATAGAAGCACAACTGCTTTACCCGGCGGCATCTTCTTTCCTTTCCCTCACAGGTGACAGCGCTCACCTCGATAGCCATAGGAAGAGTCCGGGTCTCATCTCCACTGAAGAAAAATGGTGTTTCTCGTTGCATAATGCCTTTAGCCCGCAGCCTGCGATCCATGCGAACCGCTTGGATCATGGCATCCTCCAGGGAGTCAGGCGGAGGATGAAGTGCCAAAGCATCCTTCAGACGTTCACACAGGCCTCTGTGGAACAGCCCCCGAAGGGCGGCATCACTCCAGGAAATCTCGGCTGCCCAACGTCTGAATTCAGTACAAAACCATTCGGCCGAGTGCTCCCCCTGACAGACACTCATCACCTTGTCCTCAGCCAACCGCACTCTATCAGGCTCATCATAAATAAGCCCTAAGGCTTCAAAAAAACGCATCCACAGACATTCTCTCAGGGGCAGAAGAGGAAAGCGAAAATGCCCAGGCTTGTGGGGACCCCCTAAGCAGGGACATCACCACCCACACCCTCTGTTTCTCATCCCCAGAGGAGGGGGGTCTCAAAGAGAAAAAGAGCTTACAGCCCTCCTTAAATGCCCTGAAATCATCCTTGTTACTAGAAAATGTATCTGGCAATTTAACCGGGGATTCGGGTGGGACCAAAATGACATCTCTATTCCCCACCTGCTGGAAGCCTGCGGAAAGCACCCCCTAAACTGAGTCCTCCACCCGCCGTTGGGACTGGGCCAGAGCTTGGTGTTCCAAACTTAGCATCTGCAGCGACTGAGTCAAGCATTTCACCTGCTCAGATAAAGCACACATTGGGTCCATGCTGCAGAAGTGAGGAGAGAGAAAAAAAAATTGTAGGCCAGTTATAATGTCAAGAACACCGCACTGAACTTGCTCACTGAGCCAGCGCGCGTGTCCTGACTCCTGAGTAAAGCGAACAGTGCTCAAAGATACCTGTGGAGCAGGCAGCAGCCCAGTAGATGCGCACTTTAGAGCAGCAGGACCTGAATCACGTGACTGCTGGGGGCATGGCCTAAACTCCAGAGAGCTAGGAGCTGCAAGAGAACTCCTAGCAGGGTAACTGCGAGACAAAGTTACCCATGAGGCATAGACAGAGAGGATAGTCAGGACATAGCCAATGAGTCACACACAGAGATAGCTGCAAAGGTACAAGAGGGGCGAGCAGAGAGTAGTCAGGTCACAGGCAATGAGTCATACACAGAGATAATAACGCAGTACAAAATCAACAGGCAAACTCACAACGGGAAACAGAACCGGGTCAGAACCATATAAACAAGCTATAGCAATATACAGGCACACGGGGGTCAGCACACTAGGCCAAAGGCAGAAGTATAACTGGCAGGGATTGAAGCTTCCCAGGGGTTTAAGAAGCTCTCACAGAACCAGAAAGAGGCCACAATCATTAACCCCAGGTGTGCAGGTCAAAATCTGCACCGAGCTCCAGACATTAACCCCAGGTGTGCAGCTCAAAAACCTGCACTGAGATCATGACAAAAGTCTTCCCTAGCAACAGTAAAGACAAAAAGACTGAGGATCACATGTAAACCTGGTACAGGCCTAAAAGGCCCCAGGTATGTGAATGTGGGGTATTCCCAAAAAAGAGTTGTTATACCGAAATGCCTGTAACAAAAATATATGAATAACTGGAAATTACTAACAACTATATACCTGAAGAATACCTAAAGTTTCAGAATTCTATCTAAAGTAATCTTGCAGAAAATAGAAAACAATTAACCTAGCAGGTCTGCGAGGCCCCCGGTATGCGTTCTAGGGTCAAAAGCGTCTATCGCTTGGTGTATCAGTTTGTAATGCATCTCTCTCCACTGCTCATTAATCATTACCTTTCTTATTTTTTCCACCCGATCAGTATTTTGTTACCTAAGTCTTCATCTGGAATAGATTTATACTAGGTTGTAAATCTTTTTGAGCACCATGGTGACTGAATCTGGACACGAATACAGTCATAGATGCTGGAAAGCGATTCCAGGTCTGCACTCTGCCCCATCATGGAATCAAAATTGTTTATTCTTTCTACCTTCCCCAGGCCTTTCACCAAATTTGTGTAATGTTTGGTGATTTGTATAAATTGTAAATATTGATTATTTTGTATTCCAAATTTGCCCGAAAATTCCGACCAACTCAATAATCTTCCCTCTGCCGGTTGTAAGATATCCCCCAGAACCCAGATTCCTTTTTCCTTCCATTATCTAAAAAGTTTCTGTGTTCCTTGTGAAAAGTTCGGGTCTTTCCAAATCATCAAATATTTGGAGACACAGAAAGGGAGAGTGACCAGTTTCCTAATAGCTTTCCATGCCCCCAATGTGTCTCTGAGCAAACTGCTCGCTGTTACAGAGTTCGGTAGATGGGCACATTCTGTATGTGAGATTGTGCTGAGGTACAAAGGACCGGCTCGTCCCTTCTCCAGCACTAGATTGGAATAATCTGATGTGTCCTGTAGCCAGTCTCTAATGTGTCTCATCAAAGCTGCCAAATCATAGATTCTAATCAAGGGCACCTGCAATCCCCCATCATCTTATCTCAAAGCCAGTTTACTGTAAGCTATCCTTGGCCTTTATAAACCTAGTGAAGGCCGATTGTAAGGTTTTCGTGTCAGAGTGCTTTAATAGTAATGGAATGGTCTGCATTGGGTATAAAAGTCATACAAAGTTAACCATTTTTAGCAAGTGCATTCTCCCAAACAACGAGAGGTTTAGATTTCTCCATCTTTCCAATTCTAACAATATTTTTTCAATTAAACTAGAATCATGTAATCTATATAGAGATCTCACATCTCTCCCTATTTTCACCCCTAAGTAGGTTATATGTTTCTGTGCTACTGAGACTCCAGCAGTTATCCCAGGATCAGCTATTTTTTGTGTCAGATATAAGGGCTGGCATTTACTTACATTTACTTTGTATCCTGAAAATGAGCCAAAATATGTCAATTTATCGAGTAATCCCTGCAAGTGTCTCCCCGGGCCTGCCATAAACAACAGCATATCGTCTGCAAAACATGTATAACTTCTCCATCCCCCATCTTTATGCCTTCAAAACACTCTGAATTAATCAAAAATCGGGCAAGAGGTTCTATGGCTAAGGTGAACAATACCGGTGATAGTGGCGCCCCTGCCTTGCTCCCTTTATGCAGATGAATTGTCTCAGATAGAAAACCTGGGGGGTAAATCTTGGCCTGCGGTGCAGTATACAAAGCAGTAAGATCATTTCTACAAGTCCCTGTTATTCCAAACTTATCCAATACATTACATAACCATCCCCATTGTATGTTATCAAAAGCTTTCTCAGCATCTAGTGCCAAGAGAGCGGAATTTTCCATCCCTTTCCCTTCCCGATACAGACGATCTTGGACCGCTAATACTGTTCTAATATTAAATACCGCTGCCCGTTTTTTATGAAACCTACTTGATGTGAGCCGATCAAGTCTGGGAATAATTCAGCAAGTCTATCTGCCAATATTTTTGACAGAATTTTTATATCCTGGTTTATCAGCAAAATCGGTCTATATGACCCTGGCTCTTTGTTAGGCTGGTGGAACGCACCAAATAACAAAATGATAATGAGGTGCGTCCGCAGCCTGGGGTCCACTGTGCAGAGATGGAATACTGCAGCTAAGTAATGGCAGATACTATATGGCGGTATAATAAGCGAACACACGCGGGTTAACGTCACCCGGTGTGTACAAGGCAGACTCTGTTGCCTCACAGAGCCGCACTACCGCCGAATATAAGTGCCGAAGCACGTTAAGCTCACAGAGCTCGGCGAAGTGAGCACTGGTGTAAAGTCACAGGACTCTGCCCCAAGACACAGGGTCGGAGTCCCTTTAGACTCACCAGCACTCGGCGCCACAGTAGATGCGGTACTTTTGTGTCTTGCGCTGGATGGCACAATATGGCGCTATGTGATATGCTGACCAGGAGCACTGTGGCCTAAAGCCTAGCCACTGACAGGCGCTGACTCTAACCACTAGACCCTAACAACAGGCACAACCAAGGGTAGGGGTTTCCAATGAGTCAGTCACCAGATACATGCATCCATCATCATACACACCTTAAGCATAAGAGTCTATACTAGTGCATGGTCGAGCGGCCATGTGACTCTTTTATAGCGGGGTCCTTCCGGGACCTGCCCAGTAGTGGAGCAATCAGAGCAGGAACGGACCTGCGCTTGTTACCTCCGACCTCCAATGAGATGTCGTCCCACGGGCATGCTCAGTAGGCAAAATACAGGACATAGTCCCTGGAGCGTCTGCTTGCTGCTGACTCAAGCATGGTGTTGCAGCAGAGCCTAAAGGAGCAACCAGATGCCTAGCATTATCCTGGGCAAGACGTCTGGACCAACGCCTCTGCTGAGCAGGAATCTCTGCAGCCACAGAGGAATGGGAGACCGCAGAGGACATGGCTTGAGATTCCCCCTGTGCAGTGGGAGAAACGCGACGCCTAACACTCTTTCTCATCTTTTCCTTGTTTGTGGAGAACTTTAATATAAGCCACGTTTCCTGAGTCTAGCAAAATTTTGTTTTGTAACTTGAAATTAAAAACTTTGACAAGAGTATTAGTTATATCATCCTTAAGCAATTTATAGAATTCCCCTGGAAGTCCACCCGGGCCGGGGCCTTATTACTCTTCACATGTGTCATTGTTTTGACTAGTTCTTCTCTCTTTATTAATCCGTTTATCTTCTCTCTGTCTGTTTCATTAAGCTGAGGCAATTGTAAGGAGTCAAGAAAGCGAGTCCCCTCCGCCATATTCACGTCTCCTTCTTTGTATAAGGGTGAATAGAAATTGCTAAGAATTTTAGTTATTTTTTGGGGTCACCCTGTATAATACCCTCAGAGTCTCTTAGATTATATAAGGGATGAGCCTTTTACCTCTAGCCATTTTTGCCATAAAAGATCCGGCCTTATTCCCAAATTTAAAGAATTCTGCCAATTTTCTTTGCCCCTTTAATTTTTCTGACCTTTCCAACCAAAGGTCAAATTCTGATTTGGATTGTAACCTTCTATCTCTATTGGAAACTGGCGGATTATTGATATATTCTGTGTAACTTACTCTAGTTTTCTGACTTGCTTCATTATCGGCTATCCTTGTTTTCTTTTATAAAGAATTTACATCTCCAATTATTCTCCCCCTCACAACAGCCTTTGCTGTATCCCAGTATAAATGCACTGAACCCCTATGTTCTCTTCTAACCACCAATTTTTTATGATTTTTTGAACATTTTCATCTTGTGCCAAGAACGTCGGAAATCTCCATAAGATATCAGAGCCTTTTGGGAAAGTGTCCTGCAAGGATAACGAGACCGGGGTATGATCCGAAATTAGAGTTGAACGACTTTGGTCGGATCGGGTTTCGTGAAACCCGAATGAAACAAAATTTGAGTCAGAAGAAACTGGTCCGACTAGGGCAAAAAAAGTCGGAGTTTCGTCCGAAACCCGACCTCAATGCAAGTTAATGGGGAATAAAAGTCGGCATTGAGTGAATGAATGTTTCGGACGAAACTCCGACTTTTTCCGACAAATTTTGTTTCATTCGGGTTTCACGAAACCCGATCTGACCAAAGTCGCTCAACTCTATCCAAAATAATTAGATCTAGAATGTTAATATCATTCAGCCTATTCACCAAGTCTTGAGAGATCAGACAATAATCTATTCTAGACCAAAAGTTGTGAACCTGTGAAAAATGAGTAAATTCTCGATCTATTGGATGAGATGTACGCCAGATATTTATCAACCCCATGCTAGGAATGGTGCCACCACTCTGTCACTTGATCTACTACTGTCTGTCTGTTTCACTCTAGATCTATCTTCAATGTTACTCACAACTGTGTTATAATCACCACCAATGATTACACAGGTCAACGAAAAAAATTTTTTTTTCTGGTGTCCAAAATATTTTAATGAATTTGGGGTATTTTTGGGGTGCTGATTCTGAATATGTCATCAGTTTTGCCAGATTGGCTCAAGTTTTTGAGATTTTTGGTATCTTATTTATAGCACTTGTTGGTAAATGCGACGCATCATCTCATTAATTTCTTTGGATTAGTACTTGAACTGAGCAGTTCTCAATATAGTTTTGTGTTAATTAGTGTTCTAAAAGTTTGTTCATAGCTTGATTTTTGCACTAACTTTATGTTGTTGTCTGTTTTCCAGTGAAAAGCATGAACTCATCATGAAGAAGTTGTCTTAACGATCCAGACTCATTCTGTTACATTTGTGGTGAATATACACTGCCAAAACATAGAAGAAACATAACACACTTCGTAAAAAAAGTGTATTTTGCCTATTTTGGGGTTATGCTTGGGGACCAAGACAAGTTTTGGGCACCACACATAGTGTGCAAAGCATGTATCGAATTATTACGAAAATGGAGCAAAGGACAAAGAAAAAGCTTCAAATTTGGTGTTCCAATGGTGTGGAGAGAGCCAAAAAATCATCATGATGACTGTTATTTCTGTGCAGTGCAAGTGCAAGGATTCAATAAGCATAAGAAACGAAAATGGGAGTAACATGGAATCTGCAAGAAGGCCTGTCCCTCATTGTGAAGATGTGCCTGTACCTGTGTTTACCATAAATAACAGTCATCATGATGATTTTTTGGCTCTCTCCACACCATTGGAACACCAAATTTGAAGCTTTTTCTTTGTCCTTTGCTCCATTTTCGTAATAATTCGATACATGCTTTGCACACTATGTGTGGTGCCCAAAACTTGTCTTGGTCCCCAAGCATAACCCCAAAATAGGCAAAATACACTTTTTTTACGAAGTCTGTTATGTTTCTTCTATGTTTTGGCAGTGTGTATTCACCACAAATGTAACAGAATGAGTCTGGATCGTTAAGACAACTTCTTCATGATGAGTTCATGCTTTTCACTGGAAAACAGACAACAACATAAAGTTAGTGCAAAAATCAAGCTATGAACAAACTTTTAGAACACTAATTAACACAAAACTATATTGAGAACTGCTCAGTTCAAGTACTAATCCAAAGAAATTAATGAGATGATGCGTCGCATTTACCAACAAGTGCTATAAATAAGATACCAAAAATCTCAAAAACTTGAGCCAATCTGGCAAAACTGATGACATATTCAGAATCAGCACCCCAAAAATACCCTAAATTCGATGA
This sequence comes from Dendrobates tinctorius, assembly GCF_039654945.1. NCBI lineage: Eukaryota > Metazoa > Chordata > Amphibia > Anura > Dendrobatidae > Dendrobates > Dendrobates tinctorius. The sequence continues at coordinate 11,316,587 of NW_027361685.1, forward strand.
AATATCTTTGGCACCAAAAATGCTGTTGACCAGTGTTATCTTTTCCTCCTCGTCATCCAATATTTGAGTTTCCAGCTCTCTAAAAAAAGCTTTATTGTTCCCATTTGGAGCATATATGTTATATAATCTAACCCTGCCCACCGGGGTGCCTAATAATACTCTTATCTTCCTTCCATATTTATCTGAATCCCAAGATATTACTTTACACTTCGCCTGTTTGCTTATTAAAATAAGTACACCTGCTATCCTATTCACCGACGAAGATCCCAAAACAGAACCCACCCACATTATATCCATCCTGCAGAAATCTTGCTCTTTTATGTGCGTTTCTTGTAGCATCGCAATGTCTACTTTAAGTTTCTTAAGGTGTCTGAAAACCATCTTTCTTTTATGTGGGGATTGAAGCCCTTTGACATTCCATGTTACTACTTTCATATTAAATGTATAAAAAGAAATTAAATATTTTTTAACGAAACAGTCTGTTGAATTAAACAGTTTAAAACCTAAAGAGTATTAAGTCTTTTTTTGACCTCACTTTATTCGCACATGTATCTGTGGGCACTCTGTAAACCCAGCCTTTCACCAAAGCTAGACTTTCCCCCCTCCTTTAGAACTCAGCCTCCATCTCCTCCATTTTAACCCCCAAAATCAAACATATCATACAATTTATTATTTTGCAATGCGTGCATTAGGAGGAAAAAAAAGAAAAAATGTGCCATCTTCTAACAGATTTTGCCATCACCTCTTAATACGACAGATTGTTATAGTCTCTCTCCATCTGGGTCTCATCCAGGGACTCATCCGCCATTATTCTGAAGCAACTTCTTTATATATTCTCTGGCCATGTCCGGTGCATTAAAGCATCCTCTACCTCCTTCTGGGGGAAATATCTTCAGAGTAGCAGGAAATTGCAGCGCGAATCTGACCTTTTTTCCCACCAGTTCAGTACACAGATCACTAAATGCTCTCCTCTTCTTTGTGACTTCTACGGAACAATCGTTGAATAATAAACCTTTGTAGCGTCTAATAGTGATTTGAGTCGACTTTTTTCTGTCATGTTTTAGAAGGGCAGATTTATCCACAAAGTCCAGATATTTCACAACTACCGGTCTCGGTCTACTAGAAGGAGAGGGAGAATTGTGCTGCTGTGGCAGAGGTGGACCCACTCTGGGGGCTCTTTCTACTTTCATACTGTTTTCTATCCCCAATGATCTGGGAAGTTCCTCCATACAAATCTTCATTAAATGAGTAGGGGGGATAGATTCTGGGAGACGTATTATCCTTAGATTGTTTCTCCTCGATCTGTTTTCTAGATTCTGGGAGACGTATTATCCTTAGATTGTTTCTCCTCGATCTGTTTTCTAGATTCTGGGAGACGTATTATCCTTAGATTGTTTCTCCTCGATCTGTTTTCTAGATTCTGGGAGACGTATTATCCTTAGATTGTTTCTCCTCGATCTGTTTTCTAGATCATTTACTTTTTCAGACAATTGCAGGCTCAATTTTGTGGCTTTTCTCAGCTTTAGTTGTATATTCTGAAGTTCATCCTCTGCTGCACTCAATCTGTGCTCAGATATATCAAGCCTTTCAGACCGCTGGGTGATGGAAGCCTGCGGCTGCTGCAATGATGCAGAAACTGTTTGTTCGAGACTTTTTTATGTCTGGTGCCAATATTTTAGCCACCTCTGCAGCCAGAGCTTTATATGGTATATTAAGTCCTGCTGGTAGTTCCCCCTCTTCCTCCCCCGTCTGTATCGTATGCGGTGCTGTGCCCGAGGACTTACTAGATTTCTTTGCTTTTGGTGCATCCGGCGCCATCTTGTTGCACGCCTCTAGTGGTGTGTGGGGATTAAAACTTTTCCGGGACCCGCTTCTGTTAAGAAATCTCTCCATACGCCGATGGAGATGTCTGGAGAGTCTCACTGACAGACAATTAGCCAGTCGCAAGGTTGAATAGGTCCCAGGAATCACACTGGCAGAAGCTGGTTTACGGAGCTCTTGTCACACCGGAAGTTCCTGATATGTGTTTTAGCGCATTTATAAATATTTATATCCCTGTTCATTTTAGTTAACATTTAACAAAATTCAGTAAAAATACCTATTTGAATAAAAAGCATAGTGAGCTCCTACTTCACTGCCAGAAGAGCAAGCACCGAGAACGGAGAAAAAGAAGGAGCCGATCGCCACATCAGATGGAAGCTCTGGGAAGGAATTCCCCTTAGTGCCGAGCTCAAAGAGTAAGATCAACTCAATTCAATAATGTCTCACATTTCACTCTGCTCACAACAGCATGAACAGGAAACCAGAGAGGTAATATACCAGGGTCGTGGACAGGAAACCAGAGAGGTAATATACCAGGGTCATGGACAGGAAACCAGAGAGGTACTATACCAGGGTCATGAGCAGGAAAGCAGAGAGGTAATATACCAGGATCATGGACAGGAAACCAGAGAGGTAATATGCCAGGGTCATGGACAGGAAACTAGAGAGGTAATATACCAAGATCATGGACAGGAATCCAGAGAGGTAAGATATCAGGATCATGGACAGGAAACTGGAAAGGTAAGATATCAGGATCATGGACAGGAAACCGGAGAGGTAAGATATCAGGATCATGGACAGGAAACAAGAAAGGTAATATACCAGGGTCATGAACAAGAAACCAGAGAGGTAATATACCAGGGTCATGAACAGGAAGCCAGATAGGTAATATACCAGGGCCGTGGACAGGAAACTAGAGAGGTAAGATACCAGGGTCATGAACAAGAAACCAGAGAGGTAACATACCAGGGACATGAACAGGAGACCAGAGAGGTAATATAACAGGATCATGGACAGCACACCAGAAAAGTAATATACCAGGGTCATGGACAGGAAACCAGAGAGGTAATATACAAGGGTCAAGGATAGGAAACCAGAAAGGTAATATTCTAGGGTCATGGACAGGAAACCAGAGAAGTAATGTACCTGGGTCATGAACAGGATACTAGAAAGGTAATATATCAGGGTCATGGACAGGAAACCAGAAAGGTAAGATACCAGGATCATGGACAGGAGACCAGAAAGGTAATATTCCAGAGTTATGGACAGGAAACTAGAGAGGTAAGATACCATGGTCATGGACAGGAAAACAGAGAGGAAATATACCAGGGTTATGGACAGGAAACCAGAGAGGTAAGATACCAGGGTCATGGCCAGGAAACCAGAAAGGAAATATACCAGGGTCATGGACAGGAAACCAGAGAGGTAAGATACCAGGATCATGGACAGGATACCAGAAAGGTAATATACCACGGTTATGGACAGGAAACCAGAGAGGTAAGATACCATGGTCATGGACAGGAAACCAGAGAGGTAATATACTAGGGTCATGGACAGGAAACCAGAGGTAAGATACCAGGATCATGGACAAGAAACCAGAGAGGTAAGATACCAGGATCATGGACAGGAAACCAGGGTCATGGACAAGAAGCCAGAGAGGTAAGATACCAGGATCATGGACAGAAAACCAGAGAGATAATATACTAGGGTCATGGACAGGAAACCAGAAAGGTAATATACCAGGGTCATGGACAAGAAACCAGAGAGGTAATATACCAGGGTCATGGACAGGAAACCAGAAAGGTAATATACCAGGGTCATGGACAGGAAAACAGAAAGGTAATATACCAGAGTCATGGACAGGAAATCAGAGAGGTAATATACCAGGGTCATGGACAGGAAACCAGAAACGTAATAAACAAGGGTCATGGACAGAAAACCAGAGAGGTAATATACCAGGGTCATGGACAGGAAACCAGAGAGGTAATATACCAGGGTCATGGACAGGAAAACAGAAAGGTAATATACCAGAGTGATGGACAAGAAAAAAGAGAGGTAATATACCAGATTCATGGACAGAAAACCAGAGAGGTAATGTACCAGGGTCATGGACAGAAAACCAGAGAGGTAATATACCAGGGTCATGGACAGGAATCCAGAGAGGTAATATACCAGGGTCATGGACAGGAAACCAGAAAGGTAATATACCAGGGTCATGGACAGGAAAACAGAAAGGTAATATACCAGAGTCATGGACAGGAAATCAGAGAGGTAATATACAAGGGTCATGGACAGGAAACCAGAAACGTAATAAACAAGGGTCATGGACAGAAAACCAGAGAGGTAATATACGAGGGTCATGGACAGGAAACCAGAGAGGTAATATACCAGAGTCATGGACAGGAAACCAGAAAGGTAATATACCAGGGTCATGGACAGGAAAACAGAAAGGTAATATACCAGAGTCATGGACAGGAAATCAGAGAGGTAATATACCAGGGTCATGGACACGAAATCAGAGAGTTAATATACCAGGGTTAGGGACACGAAATCAGAGAGGCAATATACCAGGGTCATGGACAGTAAGCCAGAGAGGTAATATACCAAGGTCATGGACAGTAAGCCAGAGAGGTAATATACCAAGGTCATGGACAAGAAACCAGAGAGGTAATATGCCAGGGTCATGGACAGGAAATCAGAGAGGTAATATACCAGGGTCATGGACAGGCTACCAGAGAGGTAAGATATCAGGCTCAAAATTATGAGGTCCAGAATAAATGTTTGAATCATTTCTTATGTACTGATGTGTATTTTTGTGGCAATTTAAATGTATAAATATTTTAACCATGTTAATGTTATGTAGATTTTATTTTAGTTGTTTAAATGAAAATAATTATAAACTCAAACTTCACAGTGTGAGGAGCAGGTGCAGAGGGCAGTAAATCACCAGAATGAGCCGAACGCTGCATCACTTTCTAAATTGAGGTGAACGGAGTTCAATATTTTGGGAATTCGTTCTGCTCAGTAATAGCAGTATGGGCCGGAGACCAGAAGCACAGTGTACTAGGGCACAGAGAGAAACATGGGTTCCAGGACATATGGGCCCCCAATGTCCTGTTAAAAAACTAGAAATCAGGAATATCAAGGAATTTATGGAAAAAAGAAGAAAAGAGAAAATGCTGATGGGTAAGTTTTTCATATTAGGCTCAATATATACCTGGCTTGGTTTTAATAAGGTGGAAATATAATTTTCCCACCAGGTTCAGGAATTGTCAAGGAAGTTATCGATTGTAACCAGAACCTTTGAAATTTCGGGATATTACAGACCCGCTTTTTAGTTTGACATATGTTAAATCTACCGATCTGAAAGAACAGCTGCCCATAATAATATATGCTATTCACAATACTGGACGTGAGGCACCATGTATCTTATCAATGGTATCTAGTGGAGCAGAAGCTCCAGAAACACAGACCAATATAGTATATCATTAATCTGCAGATAGCTTATCACTATAGTCGGATGGTAGATATACACTCACTGGCCACTTTATTAGGTACACCTGTCCAACTGTGTGTTAAGACTTAATTTCTAATCAGCCAATCACATGGCGGCAACTCAGTGCATTTAGGCATGTAGACATGGTCAAGACAATCTCCTGCAGTTCAAACCGAGCATCAGTATGGGGAAGAAAGGTGATTTGAGTGCCTTTGAACGTGGCATGATTGTTGGTGCCAGAAGGGCTGGTCTGAGTATTTCAGAAACTGCTGATCTACTGGGATTTTCACGCACAACCATCTCTAGGGTTTACAGAGAATGGTCCGAAAAAGAAAAAAAATCCAGTGAGCGGCAGTTCTGTGGCCGGAAATGCCTTGTTGATGCCAGAGGTCAAAGGAGAATGGGCATACTGGTTCGAGCTGATAGAAAGGCAACAGTGACTCAAATTGCCACCCGTTACAACCAAGGTAGGCAGAAGAGCATCTCTGAACGCACAGTGCGTCGAACTTTGAGGCAGATGGGCTACAGTAGCAGAAGACCACACTGGGTACCACTCCTCTCAGCTAAGAACAGGCATCTGATGGCTACTTTCAGCAGGATAATGCGCCATGTCATAAAGCTCGAATCATCTCAGATTGGTTTCTTGAACATGACAATGAGTTCACTGTACTCAAATGGCCTCCTCAGTCACCAGATCTCAATCCAATAGAGCATCTTTGGGATGTGGTGGAACGGGAGATTCGCATCAGGGATGTGCAGCCGACAAATCTGCGCCAACTGTGTGATGCCATCATGTCAATATGGTCCAAAATCTCTGAGGAATGCTTCCAGCACCTTGTTGAATCTCTGCCACGAAGAATTGAGGCAGTTCTGAAGGCAAAAGGGGGTCCAACCCGTTACTAGCATGGTGTACCTAATAAAGTGGCCAGTGAGTGTATATCTAGATGGGAAAAGATGGCTGGGGGGGAAAGGGTGAGGATGGAAGTAAGATGGGGAATTGTGGCCAGGGAGAGAGCACAGTAGGAGCTCATCCGCGCTGATTCTACCGGCAAGAATCTTCTTATGGGAGACAAAGAGGGGGAAATACAATATATTTGATCATATATATTATATTTATACCTAATTTATAACCCACTTGCTGATTGTCTCTCTTAGGCCAGACACATCCACAATCACAGGGAGTGAGTGTGAAGACAAAATAGTATTGTGACCCGGTCACTGCTTCACATAGTCTTCATTGCTAGTGCACAAATCCAGAAGCAGGAGAACGTGGCGAACCCCACAATGTCCACATACCAAAGAGGCAGACACAGACAAGACCGATCTATAGAGATGGAACATTACCCAGAGGCGCCCTTTTAAGCACGTTTCGCTTGTAATGCTTCCTCAAAAAGGGGTTTCTACAAGAGAAACGCGTGTAATGTGCAGTTTGCCACGTTCTGCTGCTTCTGGATTTATGCACCAGCAATGAAGACTCCATGTGAAGCCGTGACCGTGTCATGCCCATAATGCCACACATGCCCTATGGAATCGGCTTTATTACATTCATTGTTTGTACTATTTTTTGATTGTTTCCATGAGCACTGTCACTTTATGAGTCTACAATGTAATATTTATTCATGTGTGGATTGTAAACACGTTCTATATATTCTTTGTATCTGGGTTTATTGTGAATTGCTATTTACAATTCGGCGGAGACCTTACACCTGAGATATGTAATGATATAGGATGATATGCTATATACAGTGCCTTGCGAAAGTATTCGGCCCCCTGGAACTTTTCAACCTTTTCCCACATATCGTGCTTCAAACATAAAGATACCAAATGTAAATTTTTGGTGAAGAATCAACAACAAGTGGGACACAATTGTGACGTTGAACGAAATTTATTGGTTATTTTAAATTTTTGCGGAAATGCAAAAACTGAAAAGTGGGGCGTGCAATATTATTCGGCCCCTGTAACTTAATACTTTTTTGTGCTCCCTTTTGCTGCGATTACAGCTGCAAGTCGCTTGCGGTATGTCTATCAGTTTTGTACATCGAGAGACTGAAATTCTTGCCCATTCTTCCTTGGCAAACAGCTCGAGCTCAGTGAGGTTGGATGGAGATCGTTTGTGAACAGCAGTTTTCAGCTCTTTCCACAGATTCTCGATTGGATTCAGGTCTGGACTGTGACTTGGCCATTCTAACTCCTGGATACATTTATTTGTGAACCATTCCATTGTAGATTTTGCTTTATGTTTGGGATCATTATCTTGTTGGAAGACAAATCTCCGTCCCAGTCTCAGGTCTTTTGCAGACCCCAACAGGTTTTCTTCAAGAATGGTCTTGTATTTGACTCCATCCATCATCCCATCAATTTTCACCATCTTCCCTGTCCCTGCTGAAGAAAAGCAGGCCCAAATCATGATGCTGCCACCACCATGTTTGACAGTGGGGATGGGGTGTTCAGGGTGATGAGCTGTGTTGCCTTTATGCCAAGCATATCGTTTGTTAGTGTTGCCAAAAAGTTTGATCTTGGTTTCATCTGACCAGAGCACCTTCTTCCACATGTTTGGTGTGTCTCCCAGGTGGCTTGCTGCAAACTTTAAACAACACTTTTTATGGATATCTTTGAGAAATGACTTTCTTCTTGCCACTCTTCCATAGAGGCCAGATTTGCGCAGTGTACGACTGACTGTTGTCCTATGGACAGACTGTCCCACCTCAGCTGCAGATCTCTGCAGTTCATCCAGAGTGATCATGGGCCTCTTGGCTGCATCTCTGATCAGTCTTCTCCTCGTTTAAGATGAAAGTTTAGAGGGATGGCCCAGTCTTGGTAGATTTGCAGTGGTATGATACTCCTTCCATTTCAATATGGTCGCTTGCACAGTGCTCCTTGGGATGTTTAAAGTTTTGGAAATAATTTTGTATCCAAATCCGGCTTTAAACTTCTCCACAACAGTATCACGGACCTGCCTGTTGTGTTCCTTGGTCTTCATGATGCTCTCTGTGCTTCAAACAGAACCCTGAGACTATCACAGAGCAGGTGCATTTATACAGAGACTTGATAACACACAGGTGGATTATATTTATCATCATTAGTCATTTAAGACAACACTGGATCACTCTGAGATCCACAATGAACTTCTGGAGTGAGTTTGCTGCACTGAAAGTAAAGGGGCCAAATAATAATAATATTGCACGCCCCACTTTCCAGTTTTTGTATTTCCACAAATATTTAAAATAACCAATAAATTTCGTTCAACTTCACAATTGTGTCCCACTTGTTGTTGATTCTTCACCAAAAATTAACATTTGGTATCTTTATGTTTGAAGCATGATATGTGGGAAAAGGTTGAAAAGTTCCAGGGGGCCGAATACTTTCGCGAGGCACTTTAATTGTTATACTTCTTCCATATGGACTTTCCACTTACAATTATATATATATATGTAAAGGATTTTTCTAAACTATACTTTGGGGCAGATTTAGATACGTTTTATATACATACCTGATGATTTTTCTCTGCATAATCTCTTCTTTTTACATTTTTTATGTGTTTTGTTGAAATACAGATATATTTCATACTGAAATGTTGTTTATGGGAGTAACGTTTGTAGGCTGTGTTGTTGTTTTCTACTACTGAATATATGGAGGACCTCATTTGGGCTTTTTATATATATGGTTAGACAAACGAACTACATATAGCAGCAAAAGGTGTATACATGATAACCTCATACTGCAGGGAAGACATGTATTCTAGAATACTAAAGAAAGTGATAATACAAAATGACAATATTTAGGAGTATTTCACCAAACTCCATTACAATCCATAAATCCCCATGTCCCTTTTATCTAATGTCATTACTCACATAACTCTTCACATATTGACTACTGTATTGTCCTCATCACAGACACTACTTACTACCATGTGACACCATTATTTACTCTCACAATGCCCTGCAGCTACTCCTATTAACCCTTGTGTATGCCAACCATACCTGCTAATGGCTCTGATGTCATTTATGTCGCCATTCTGGCTAGAGCTCCCATAAGGTCATCTCATTAGCTGCAAAGTTAGTTAGCGAAAGTTTTTCTAAGATGGCAGCTCAGTCTGACATGGCTGTTCAATATATTTACTACTGATCATTCTCGTACAATGAGTGCTTTTTAACATGGCCAAACATGAGGAATGACAAGGGGTGTTAGGAATCTGGGTCATTCTGTTATGGAAATATATATGTATTTCATATAGATCTCACTTGCCTGCTATAGGCTATATACTCCATATACTGCTATATACTCATGTATTCTTATATACTCATATATACACAGATGCATATTCACAGTTTGAACCTTGTAACTAGTTGGTGGAAATGACCTACTGCCCCCCCCATGAGAGAGTCTGGGGAGCAGATGGTATCTTATGATAGCATTGTCTTGTGATATTTGTCCCAGACATAGAAAGAGGAAGTTTAGGCCAGATGTACCAGCCGATATCAGAACATTGCTGACATTGTAAGACAAAGAGCAGTATATCATCTGATGCTTAAGTCACCTTAGGTCGACACCCATATATGTTTATGCATTAAAACTGGCCAATTAGCTAAGAAGTAAAGCCTTTCTGTACAACTGATAAAACCAAGTATATTGAATAAACTTCCAGAGTTTTGCTGGGAGGTATTGCTGCCAACCACGTCTGGCATCTTTCCTTCTTTGAGCGCTCAATAAGACTCTGTCTAATTAGGACAGGCCACAGTATGCACAGGGATAAATCTACCCAAATCAAAAGTAAATCCACAACAATTCTATGCTTATGCAGCAACCCAGATTCTCACATTTGTCTCCAGAGGCTAAGTCCTTTTTCCCTGCTACTGAGCATGCTCACGGGACGAGCTCTCACTGGAGTTCAGGAGTCAGGTGCTCAGGTCCTGCTCCTGATTTGATTGGTTATGCTCGGGGCTCTGGAGATTTCCGGCAGGTCCCGTACGCTATAAAAAGTGCGCATGGCCGCTATGCCATGCGCTAGTATTTTCTATACTTGCTGCTGTATGTTTGTTGATGGATGCTTGGTCTGGTGTATGACTTATTATGAAACCCCTTCCCTCGGTTATTACGAGTATGTGAGTGATTGGGTCAGCCAGTAGCAGCGCTAGCGCCAGCACGCTCAAGCTTCAGCCATCTCAGCAGCAAAGCGTCCTGCATCGCGCTTGTGTTATTACGGTTGCAGACTTCTGTGGCGTTCGCAGTTGCGACGCCGTGCACACGCTCATTCATGGTAAGTCCATTTGGTTGTAGTGCAACTTTAACTACTCCTGTGTTCAGCTACCGTACGTGTGCCGCTGTGTCCCTGTGTGTTTAACAAGCTCAGTGCTACCTTTTCCTTATTTTTCTGTTGTCCTAGTAGTGGTCAACACCTTTAAGAAGATACAATTTTGAGGTAAAATATTTCCAACATTTTGAACATGAAAAAAGCTTCTCCCCGTATGACTTCGCTGATGTTTATTAACCCCTTCCTGACATCAGACGTACTATCCCGTCCATGGGACCCGGAACCCTATGCCCATGGACGGGATAGTACGTCTAGCGCGATCAGCGGCGCCCACATGGTGAGCGCCGCTGATCGCGGCCGGGTGTCAGCTGATTATCACAGCTGACACCCGGCACTATGTGTCAGGGGCGGTCACGGACCGCCCCCGACACGTTAACCCCTTGCACACCGCGATCAAACATGATCGCGGTGTACCGGGAGTTAAAGGGAAGCATCGGCAGGGAGGGGGCTCCCTCCATGCTTCCCTGAGCCCCCCACGGCAGCGCAATGTGCAGCGCTGCTGCGGGGGACTCCTTTCCTCCAGGCCCCCGGATCCAAGATGGCGACGGGGGCCTTCGGGGGCCTGGAGGAAGCTGGCTTCCTCAGTGCCTGCAAAGCGCAGGCATGAGGAAGCCTTGTGCACTGCCTGTGACAGATTGCTGATCTGTCACAGTGATCTGTGATGTGACAGATCAGCGATCTGTCACAGGACAGTGATGTCCCACCTGGGACTATGTAATAAAGTAAAAAAAAAATAAAAAAAAAGTGTAAAAATAATTTTAAAAAAATCGCCAAATAAATTAGTAAAAAAAAAATATTCCCCAATAAATTCATTTTTTGAAAATAAAAAAAACCCAAAACAATAAAAGTACACATATTAGGTATCACCACGTCCGTAACGACCCACCCTATAAAACTTTCACATTAGTTAACCCCTTTAGTGAACCCCTTAAAAAATAAAAATAAAAACGAAGCAAAAAATAATGATTTATTATCATACCGCCAAACAAAAAGTGCAATAACGCGCGATCAAAAAGACGCATATAAATATCCATGGTACCGCTGAAAACGTCATCTTGTCCCGCAAAAAAAGAGCCAAACACAGCATCATCAGCGAAAAAATAAAAAAGTTATAGCTCGCAGAATAAAGTGATGCAAAAATAATTATATTTTATATAAAATAGTTTTCATTGCATAAAACCGACAAAACATAAAAAAAGACCTAAATGAGGTATCGCTGTAACCGTACTGACCCGAAGAATAAAACCGCTTTATCAATTTTACCGCACGCGGAACGGTGTAAACGCACTCCCCAAAAGAAATTCATGAAACGCTGGTTTTTGTTCATTCTGCGTCCCAAAAATCGGATTAAAAAGCGATCAAAAAATGTCACGTGCCCGAAAATGGTGCCAATAAAAACATCAACTCGTCCCGCAAAAAATAAGACCTCACATGACTCGGTGGGTCAAAATACGGAAAAATTATAGCTCTCAATATGTGGTGATGCAAAAACTATTTTTACAATAAAAAGCGTCTTTTAGCGTGCGACAGCTGCCAAAAATAAAAACCGCCATAAATAGTAAATCAAACCACCCGTTATCACCCCCTTAGTTAGGGAAAAATAATAAAATTTAAAAAATGTATTTATTTCCATTTTTCCATTAGGGCTAGGGTTAGGGTTAGGGTTAGGGCTAGGGTTAGGGATAGGGTTAGGGCTAGGGTTAGGGTTAGGGCTGAGATTAGGGTTAGGGGTGTGTTGGGGTTCGGGTTGGAGTTATAATTGGGGGTTTCCACTGTTTGGGCACATCAGGGGCTCTCCAAATGCAACATTGCGTCTGATCTCAATTCCAGCCAATTCTGAGTTGAAAAAGTCATATGGTGCTCCTTCCCTCCCAAGCTCTGCCATGCGCCCAAACAGTGTTTGACCCCCACATGTAGGGTATCAGCCTACTCAGGACAAATTGCAAAACAATTTTTGGGGTCCAATTTCTCCTGTTACCCTTAGGAAAATAAAAAATTGGGGGCAAAAATATCATTTTTGTGGAAAAAAATGATTTTTTTTATTTTCACGTCCGAGCGTTATAAACTTCTGTGAAGCACTTGGGGGTTCAAAGTGCTCACCACACATCTAGATAAGTTCCGTGGGGGGGTCTAGTGTCCAAAATGGGGTCACCTGTTGGGAGTTTCAATAGTTTAGGTACATCAGGGGCTCTCCAAACGCACATGACTCCCGCAGACCATTCCATCAAAGTCTGCATTCCAAAATGGCACTGCTTCCCTTCCGAGCCCCGACGTGTGTCCATACAGTAGTTTTCTCCAACATATGGGGTGTCAGCGTACTCAGGACAAATTGGACAACAACTTTTGGGGTTCAATTTCTCCTGTTACCCTTGGGAAAATAAAAAAATTGGGGACTAATTGATCATGTCTGTGGAAAAAATACAATTTTTTTATTTTCATGCCCTGGCATTATAAACTTCTGTGAAGCCCTTGGGGGTTCAAAGTCCTCACCTCACATCTAGATAAGTTCCTTAGGGGGTCTAGTTTTCAAAATGGGGTCATTTGTGGGGGGTTTCCACTGTTTAGGTACATTAGGGGCTCTCCAAAGGCAACATGACACCCGCAGACCATTCCATCAATGTCTGCATTCCAAAACGTCACTACTTCCCTTCAGAGCCCTGACGTGTGTCCATACAGTAGTTTTCTCCCACATATGGGGTGTCAGCTTACTCAGGATAAATTGGACAACAACTTTTGGGGTTCAATTTCTCCTGTTACCCTTGGGAAAATAAAAAAATTGGGGAATAATTGATCATGTTTGTGGAAAAAATACGATTTTTTTATTTTCATGCCCTGGCATTATAAACTTCTGTGAAGCCCTTGGGGGTTCAAAGTGCTCACCACACATCTAGATAAGTTCCTTAGGGGGTCTAGTTTTCAAAATGGGGTCATTTGTGGGGGGTTTCCACTGTTTAGGTACATTAGGGGCTCTCCAAAGGCAACATGACACCCGCAGACCATTCCATCAATGTCTGCATTCCAAAACGTCACTACTTCACTTCCGATCCCCGACGTGTTCCCATACAGTAGTTTTCTCCCACATATGGGGTATCAGCATACTCAGGACAAATTGAACAACAACTTTTGGGGTCCAATTTCTCCTGTTACCCTTGGGAAAATAAAAAAATGGTGACTAAAAGATCATGTTTGTGGAAAAAATACAAATTTTTTATTTTCACGCCCGGGCGTTATAAACTTCTGTGAAGCACTGGGGGGTTCAAAGTGCTCACCTCCATCTAGATAAGTTCCTTAGGGGGTCTAGTTTTCAAAATGGGGTCATTTGTGGGGGGTTTCCACTGTTTAGGTACATTAGGGGCTCTCCAAAGGCAACATGACACCCGCAGACCATTCCATCAATGTCTGCATTCCAAAACGTCACTACTTCACTTCCGATCCCCGACGTGTTCCCATACAGTAGTTTTCTCCCACATATGGGGTATCAGCATACTCAGGACAAATTGGACAACAACTTTTGGGGTCCAATTTCTCCTTTTACCATTGGGAAAATAAAAAAATGGTGACTAAAAGATCATGTTTGTGGAAAAAATACGAATTTTTTATTTTCACGCCCGGGCGTTATAAACTTCTGTGAAGCACTGGGGGGTTCAAAGTCCTCACCACACATCTAGATAAGTTCCTTAGGGGGTCTAGTTTCCAAAATGGTGTCATTTGTGGGGGGTTTCCACTGTTTAGGTACATCAGGGGTTTTCCAATCGCAACATGGTCTCCGATCTCAATTCCAGCCAAAAACGTCAAATGGCGCTGCTTCCCTTCCGAGCTCTGCCATGCGCCCAAATAGTGGTTTACCCCCACATGTGATGTTACCCTTGGAAAAATAAGAATTGAGGGTGAAAAGATCATTTTTGTGGAAAAAATATGATTTTTTAATTGTACGGCTTTATGTTATAAACCTCTGTGAAGCCCTTGGGGATTCAAAGTTCTCACCACACATCTAGATAAGTTCCTTAGGGGGTCTAGTTTCCAAAATGGTGTCATTTGTGGGGGGTTTCCACTGTTTAGGTACATCAGGGGTTTTCCAATCGCGACATGATGTCCGATCTCAATTCCAGCCAAAAACGTCAAATGGCGCTGCTTCCCTTCCGAGCTCTGCCATGCGCCCAAATAGTGGTTTACCCCCACATGTGGGGTATCAGCATACTCAGGACAAATTGCACAATAACTTTTAGGGTCCTGTTACCCTTGGGAAAATAAAAATTGGGGTGAAAAGATCATTTTTGTGGAAAAAATATGATTTTTTAATTGTACCGCTGTACGTTATAAACTTCTGTAAAGCCCTTGTGGGTTCAAAGTTCTCACCACATATCTAGATAAGTTCCTTGGGGGGTCTAGTTTCCAAAATGGGGTCACTTGTAGGGGGTTTCCACTGTTTAGGTACATCAGGGACTCTCCAAACGTGACATACTATGAAAAGTATAATATTACAGGGTATATACACTAGTCTCCTTAATATTGCGTTGATCCAGGGAGCTAGTCTGATTGCCGTATGTGGAGTCGGGAAGGAATTTTTTTCCCCAATGTGAAGCTTACTGTTGCCACATGGGTTTTTTTTGCCTTCCTCTGGATCAACATGTTAGGGCAAGTTAGGATAGGATATGGGTTGAACTAGATGGACTTAAAGTCTCCCTTCAACCTTAATAACTATGTTACTATGTTACTATGTTACATGGCGTCCGATCTGAATTCCAGCCAATTTTGCATTGAAAAAGTCAAACGGCGCTCCTTCCATTCTGAGCTCTGTCATGTGCCGAAACAGTCGTTCCCCCCCACAAATCAGGTATCAGCGTACTCAGGACAAATTGCACAATAACTTTTGCAGTCCAATTTCTCCTGTTACCCTTGGTAAAATAAAAAAAATTGAACCTGAAGTATTTTTTTTGTGAAAAAAAGTTAGATGTTCATTTTTTTTTTAAATATTCAAAAAAATTCCTGTGACGCACCTAAAGGGTTAATAAACTTCTTGAATGTGGTTTTGAGCACCTGAAGGGGTGCAGTTTTTAGAATGGTGTCACTTTTGGGTATTTTCTATCCTATAGACCCCTCAAAGTGGCTTCAAATGTGATGTGGTCCTAAAAATAAAATGGTGTTGTAAAAATGAGAAATCGCTGGTCAACTTTTAACCCTTATAACTTCCTAACAAAAAAAAATTTTGGTTCCAAAATTGTGCTGATGTAAAGTAAACATGTGGGAAATGTTAGTTATCAAGTTTTTTGTGTGCCGTATCTCTGTGATTGAAGGGCATAAAAATTCAAAGTTGGAAAATTGCGAAATTTTCCAAATTTTTGCCAAATTTCCGTTTTTTTCACAAATAAACGCAAGTTATTTGAATGAAATTTTACCACTAACATGAAGTACAATATGTCACGAGAAAACAGTGTCAGAATCACCGGGATCCATGGAAGCGTTCCAGAGTTATGACCTCATAAAGGGACAGTGGTCAGAATTGTAAAAATTGGCCCGGTCATAAACATGCAAACCACCCTTGGGGGTGAAGGGGTTAAGAGTTGATTTCAGTAGAAAACATTTCCCACATTAAGAACAGGAAAAAGGTTTCTCCCCTGTTTGAGTTTTTTTGCCCTGATGACATTCACCCTCGGGTATTATGGGAGTTAAGCAATGTGATAGACAGGCCTCTATTCCTTATATTTAAAGACTCTATAGAAACAGGGTCTGTTCCTTTTGATTGGCGGCAAGCAAATGTGGTACCAATATTCAAAAAGGGGTGTAAAAGGGAACCTGGAAACTATAGGCCGGTA
Source organism: Dendrobates tinctorius (assembly GCF_039654945.1). Classification (NCBI taxonomy): domain Eukaryota; kingdom Metazoa; phylum Chordata; class Amphibia; order Anura; family Dendrobatidae; genus Dendrobates; species Dendrobates tinctorius. Next base: position 11,333,028 of record NW_027361685.1, read on the forward strand.
AGCTTAACATCTGTTGTGGGTAAAATTTTTGAAGGGTTTCTAAGGGATACCATTATGGAATATCTCAATGTTAATAAATGTTTAACTCCATATCAACATGGATTTATGAAGGATCGCTCCTGTCAGACTAACCTGATCAGCTTCTATGAGGATGTAAGCTCTCAAATGGACCCAGGAGAATCATTGGATGTCATTTCTCTCGACTTCACTAAAGCATTTGACACTGTCCCACATAAAAGATTGGTAAGTAAGATGAGAAAGCTTGGGCTGGGGGAAAATGTGTGTAGATGGGTAGGTAGCTGGCTTAGTGATAGAAAACAAAGAGTGGTTATTAATTGTGCATACTCAGATTGGGCCAGGTGTTATGAATGAGTCACCGGAGGAGGAAAAAACAAAAATGCAAGCTAAGTCCAGAAAACAGGAGAGGTTGGTAGCTAGCGGATTGCAGACCCCTTGTTAGGAATCTGTGTCCTGCCATACGTATGCAGAGATCCAGATACTCACATTTGTCTCCAGAGTCCTTTCAGCCAGCTTCTGTGCATGCTCCCATTGGAGTTCAGGAGTCAGGTGCTCAGGTCCTGCTCCTGATTCCATTGGTTCAGCTCAGGGCTCTGGAGATTTCCGGAAGGTCCCGGTCACTATAAAAAGTGCGCATGACTGTTCCGCCATGCGCTAGTATTTTTCATACTGCTGCTGCGTGTATAGTGATGGATGCTTGGACTGGTGACTGACTTATTATGAAACCCCTTCCCTCTGATAATACGTTTGTGTGAGTGATTGGGCATCAGCCAGTATTAGTGCCAGCGTGCTCAAGCTTCATCTCTGCCAGCAGCTAGCATCCTGCATCGCGCTTGCAGCATAGCTGTGCTTTTCCTGCGGCTCAGTTATCGCTGCGCTGCGGTTGCAGTTTCTTGGACGTTCACAGTTGCAACGTTCCGCTTTTCAGTTTACGGTAGGTCTAGATGGAGTAGTCCTGACGTCTAAGGCTACTCCAGTGACTTTTAAATACCGTGTCTGCTCCGCTGGAGTCTGTGACCTAGAACAGACTCAGCGGTTTTGCATGCTTTAAAGCTTGCAGCTCTGTGTCTCTAACAGAGCTTGCTTTAGTGCACTGGGTGCAGGTAGAACCCTGTGCACATTACCGCCCTTGTGCTCTGCCTCTCTAGCAGCACTTTTTACACCTGCCGCACGGTGGACCCCGGGTGGCGAACACCCTTTAATTATATTTTTATTTAGCGTGTTCCACCGTCCCTAACCCCCCTGATCCTATTCACAACAACTAACAGTAGCCGTGGAGCGTTCCTATGGTGGTCCAAGATGCCTCTTCACAGCCGGAGAACTAAATAAGCCTAAAGAAAGAAAGGGGAAATCTAAACTGCCCCAGAGCAGACCCCAAAGCAATAGACAGCCCCCAACATGTATTGTCAGTGAAAACAGATGAAAACACAAACACAGACAGAAAGACAGGCAGAGCAAACAATGGGGCCCAACTAACTAGATAGGAAAGGACAGAAAAGATGCTGGCTGCAATCCGCAAAAACCCTGCCAAAAATGTCCCAACACGTCTGAGAGGAAAAAACGGCCCTGAAGTCACTAGACTTCAAAATCCCTATATCAGCACTCCGATATATTCTGAAGACAGAGCAAAAGAGATTTAACCGATCAGGGACAAAAATGGAAATTCAGCAGAGCCCCAGCCGGGGCTGGCAGAACACAAAACTAAGCAAATCAGACAAAATCTTATGGAACAATAACAGAGCAAAACTTAGCTTTAGAAGACAGGAACTGAACTGGAGGCCAGAGCTCAGAGCAGAGAAATCACCAGCAACCCTACAGGGCGTCGGCTGCCTTATATCCACTCAGAGATTCCGGATGTCCAATCGCAATCCCCCTGTTCAGGTGACAGGTTTCTCCCATCCAAATCAGTTTCACCACCTCCTTTCACCAGCAGAGGGAGTTCATTGGACATCAAAGGTGAACGAGAAAATGAGCTCACAACAGTACCACCCCCTTGAGGAGGGGTCACCGAACCCTCATCCACGCCACCAGGCCGATCAGGATGGGCCCGATGAAAAGCACGAACCATTCTTTCGGCATGAATATCAGATGCTAAGACCCAAGAATTATCCTCCTGGCCATAACCCTTCCACTTAACCAGATACTGGAGTCTCCGTCTAGCCAGATGAGAATCCAGTATCTTCTCAACCTCATATTCCACAATACCTTCAACCAATACAGGGTCAGGAGGTGCCACCACAGGAACTACTGGTTCAACAAACCTCTTCAACAGAGACTTATGAAACACGTTATGGATCTTAAATGTAACAGGAAGAGCCAATCGAAAAGAGACCGGATTAAGAATCTCCAAAATCTTGTAAGGTCCAATAAATCTAGGTTTAAACTTTGGAGAAGCCACTTTCATAGAGATATTCTTTGATGACAACCAAACCATATCACCCACCTTAAACCGGGGACCAATCGTCCTATGCCGTTTGGAAAACCGCTGGGCCTTTTCCTGGGAGAGAGACAACTTATCCACCACTTGGTCCCAAATCTGGTGCATTCTCTCCACCACAGTGTCAACACCTGGGCAGGCAGAAGACTCCACCTGCCCTGAAGAGAATCGAGGATGAAACCCAAAGTTACAAAAAAAAGGTGACATCAAAGTGGCAGAACTAGATCTATTATTTAAAGCAAATTCGGCCAAAGGCAAAAATGAGACCCAATCATCCTGATCAGTAGAGATAAAACATCTCAAATAAGACTCCAAAGTCTGGTTTGTTCTCTCCGTCTGCCCATTGGTCTGAGGGTGAAACGCAGAGGAGAAGGACTACTGAATTCCCAGCTTGGAACAAAAAGTCCTCCAAAATCTAGAGACAAACTGAACTCCTCTGTCAGATACAATGTTCATAGGAATCCCATGCAAGCGAACCACCTGTTGCAAAAACAAGGGCACCAACTCTGAGGAAGATGGCAACTTAGGGAGTGGTACAAGATGGACCATCTTAGAGAATCTATCACAAATCACCCAGATAAGTCATTCTCTGAAAGACAGGCAGATCAGAAATAAAACCCATTGAAATATGGGTCCATGGCCTCCTGGGCAAAGGCATCAACAACCCACTAAAGCGAGAGCAAGGTTTAGACCGGAAGCAAGTCCCACAGGACTGCACAAAATTCCTGACATCACGAGATAAGGCGGGCCACCAAAAAGATCGACTCACCAAATCTCTAGTACCAAAAATACCTGGATGACCAGCCAATGCGGTGCAATGAACTTCAGACATTACTCTCTTCCTCCACTGGTCAGGAACATACAATTTTCCAATGGGACAACGCTCAGGTTTGTCCTCCTGAAACTCTTCCAGAGCACGTCTCAAATCGGGCGAGATGGCAGAAAGAACTACCCCCTCACCTAAGATGGTAGCAGACTTGGTCTCAATAGGAGAATCAGTAAAGAAACTCCTAGAGAGGGCGTCTGCCTTGACATTCTTAGTGCCCGGAAGAAAAGAGACCACAAAATCAAAACGTGTGAAAAACAAGGCCCACCTAGCCTGTCTAGGATTCAAGCGTTTGGCCGACTCAAGGTAAATCAAATTCTTGTGGTCAGTGAGGACCACGACTTGATGTCTAGCTCCCTCCAACCAATGTCTCCACTCCTCAAATGCCCATTTCATGGCTAACAGTTCCCGATTACACACATCATAGTTGCGTTCAGATGGGGAGAACTTTTGGGAAAAGAAAGCACAGGGATTCATTTTAGATGTTACCGGATCTTTTTGGGACAAAACAGCTCCTGCACCAATCTCTGAAGCGTCCACCTCTACCTGAAACGGGAGTGAGACATCAGGTTGCCGCAAAACTGGAGCAGAAGTGAACCTCCGCTTCAGCTCCTGAAAAGAAGAAACAGCCTCTGGAGACCAATTCAGCACATCAGCACCCTTCTTAGTCAAATCAGTCAATGGTTTGGCAATACCAGAAAAATTAGCTATAAATTTATGATAAAAATTAGCAAAACCCAAAAACTTCTAGACAGCCTTCAAAGAGGTGGGCTGAACCCAATCATAAATGGCCTGTACCTTGGCCGGGTCCATTTCAATAGTTGACGGAGACAAAATAAATCCCAAAAATGAAATCCTCTGTACACCAAAAAGGCATTTCGATCCCTTGACATACAGGGAATTCTCCCTCAAAATCCGGAACACAGTCCGAACATGTTCCACATGAGAGTCCCAATCCTTGGAAAAGATCAAAATATCATCCAGATAGATGATCAAAAATTTATCCACAAAGTCTCGGAAAATATAATTCATGAAGCACTGGAAGACAGAAGGGGCATTAGTGAGCCCAAAAGGCATCACCAGGTACTCAAAATGTCCCTCCGGAGTATTAAACGCCGTCTTCCATTCATCCCCATGCTTAATGCGAATAAGATTATACGCCCCCCTGAGGTCAAGCTTGGTAAACCAGCAAGCACCTTTAACTCTGGAGAATAGATCAGAAATCAGGGGTAACGGATACTGATATTTAACAGTAATTTTGTTGAGGGAACGATAGTCAATACAAGGCCTTAATGAACCATCTTTCTTGGCCACGAAAAAAAAACCAGCACCAAAGGGAGAAGAGGATGGTCTAATATGACCCTTCTCCAACGACTCCTTAATATAAGATCGCATATCCTCATGCTCGGGTACAGATAAATTGAAAAGTCGACCCTTGGGAAATTTACACCCAGGGCTCAGCTCAATTGCACAGTCATAACTCCTATGAGGAGGCAAAGACGCAGACTTATTCTCACTAAATACATCATAAAAATCAGCCAAATAGTCAGGAACATCATGCGACTGTGGAGAGGTGGAGAAAACAGGAGTGTCACTAAGAGCACACTGACAACCCCAACTCACCACAGACACAGATTTCCAATCCACAACTGGATTATGGATTTGCAAACAGGGAAACCCCAGAACAATGGTATCATGCAAATTATGCCACACCAAAAATCTGCAATTTTCTTGATGGTCTTGGGCGACCCGCATTACCACCTGGGTCCAAAACTGAGGTTTTTCTTCGCCAAAGGAGTAGCATCAATACTCCTCAAAGGGATAGGAGTCCGCAGAGGTGCCATAGGAAACCCACAAAGTTTAGCAAAATCCAAGTCCATCAGGTTCAGAGCCGCTCCTGAATCCACAAAAGTCTTAGCGGAAAATGTGGACAGGGAGCAGATCAGAGTAATTGCCAGAAGAAACTTAGTTGTGCACACCCACAGCAAATGTGTGTGCAAAATGTTTCTCTCGTTTAAGGCAGACAGAAATATTATGAGAGGCATCTCCACAGAAAAAACACAGTTTATTATGCCTTCTGAACTCCTGACGTTGCGCCCTAGACAAAACTCTATCACACTGCATAGGTTCAGACATTTGTTCAACAGGTGGCAACATTTCTCGTGTAATTTTACGTTCACGTAAACGCCGATCAACCTGAATGGCTAATGACATAGAATCATCAAGACCGGAGGGAACAGGAAATCCCACCATAGTATCTTTTACGGTTTCTGACAAACCCTTCCGAAAGAGAGCTGCCAAGGCACCATCATTCCAGGTAGTAAGGACCGCCCACTTTCAGAATTTTTGACAGTACAACTCTGCAGAATCCTGACCCTGGCTCAATGCCAACAGGGCTTTTTCAGCTCGATCAATAGCATTAAGTTCATCATACAACAACCCCAAGGCTTGAAAATATGCGTCCACATTAGTTAGAATAGGATCATCAGGTGTCAAAGAAAACGGGGATCGCCGTGCAGCAAAGAGATGACAATTTTAACCTGCTGCGCAGAGCTCCCCAATGAGCTAGGTTTCAAGACAAGAAATAATTTACAATTATTCTTAAAATTCAAAAATTTAGACCGATCCCCAAAAAACACATCAGGAGTAGGGATCTTTGGTTCAGCAGCACGTGAATGAGCAAGATAGGCAGAAATTCCCCACACTTCAGCAGCGAGCTGCTCCACACGATCAGAAAAAATTCCTCCTACGGCCCCAGAGAAAAAGAGGAAAAAAATATACATTAAAAAAAAAAAAAATTCTGACACTTTTTTTTTACAATTCTTTCCTGCTATTGAGTACCCTAGAATCTGCGGTATGGCTGGTGATTCTGTTATGAATGAGTCACCGGAGGAGGAAAAAACAAAAATGCAAGCTAAGTCCAGAAAACAGGAGAGGTTGGTAGCTAGCGGATTGCAGACCCCTGATCCTATTCACAACAACTAACAGTAGCCATGGAGCATTCCTACGGTGGTCCTAGATGGCTCTTCACAGCCGGAGAACTAAATAAGCCTAAAGAAAGAAAGGGGAAATCTAAACTGCCCCAGAGCAGACACCAAAGCAATAGACAGCCCCCAACATGTATTGTCGGTGAAAACAGATGAAAACACAAACGTAGACAGAAAGACTGGCAGAGCAAACGATGGGGCCCAACTAACTAGATAGGAAGGACAGAAAAGATGCTGGCTGCAATCCGCAAAAACCCTACCAAAAATGTCCCAACACGTCTGATAGGAAAAAACGGCCCTGAAGTCACTAGACTTCAAAATCCCTATATCAGCACTCAGGTATATTCTGAAAACAGAGCAAAGAGATTTAACCAATCAGGGACAAAAATGGAAATTCAGCAGAGCCCCAGCCGGGGCTGGCAGAACACAAAACTAAGCAAATCAGACAAAATCTCATGGAACAATAACAGAGCAAAACTTAGCTTTAGAAGACAGGAACTGAACTGGAGGCCAGAGCTCAGAGCAGAGAAATCACCAGCAAACCTACAGGGCGTCGCTGCCTTATATCCACTCAGAGATTCCGGATTTCCAATCGCAATCCCCCTGTTCAGGTGACAGGTTTCTCCCATCCAAATCAGTTTCACCACCTCCTTTCACCAGCAGAGGGAGTTAATCGGACATCAAAGGTGAACGAGAAAATGAGCTCACAACAACCAGGGTTACTAGTGGGGTACCACAGGGTTCTGTATTGGGCCCCCTACTATTTAATATATTTATTAATGATCTAGTGGATGGCTTACACAGTAAAATATCAGTATTTGCAGATGATACAAAACTATGTAAGGTAGTTAACACAAAGAAGGACAGTTTGCAACTACAGACAGATTTGAGTAAATTGGAGAATTGGGCTGAAAAATGGCAAATGAGGTTTAACACAGATAAGTGTAAGGTTATGCACATGGGAAGGAGAAACAGATGCTATAATTACTTACTAAATGGGAAACTGCTGGGGAAATCAGGCATGGAAAAAGACTTAGGCATCTTAGTCAATAAGAAGCTAAATTGGAGTGCCCAGTGTCAGGCAGCTGCCACCAAAGCAAATAGGGTCATGGTATGCATTAGAAGAGGTCTGGGGACACGAGATGAAAACATAATTCTCCCTCTGTACAAATCACTCGTCAGACCACACTAGGAGTATTGTGTGTAATTTTGGACGCCGATGCTCAAGAAAGACATTACTGAACTTGAAAGGGTTCAAAGGCGGGCTACTAAAATGATAAATGGAGTTGGTTCACTACAATACCCAGAAAGGTTATCAAAATTAGGTCTATTTACTCTAGAAAAGAGAAGACTTAGGGGAGAACTAATAAATATGTTCAAGTATATCAGAGGGCAATACAGAGATCTCTCCAATGAACTGTTTGTACCAAGGACTGTGACAAGAACAAGGGGGCATTCTCTTCGTTTGGAGGAAAGACAATTTCTGCACCAGCATAGAAGAGGGTTCTTCACGGTAAGAGCAGTGAGGCTCTGGAGTTCTCTTCCTGAGGAAGTGGTGATGGCCAACTCACTGAATGAATTTAAGAAAGGAATGGATGCTTTTCTTGTGAGTATCAGTATAGAAGGTTACGAATAACAGAATATTATAGGTAGATGGTTGACCCAGCTTAGGGGAAGGAATTTTTTTCCCTATGGAGAAAATTGGCTTCTACTCTGTGGGTTTTTTGCCTTCCCCAGGATCAACAATGCAGAACAGCTGCACTAAAAATAGGCTGAACTAGATGGACATAAGGTCTTCCTTCAGCCTTCAAAACTATGTTACTATGTTACTATGACTAAGAAGAGATGATTTCCTCACAAAACATTTCCCACATTCTGAAGAGGAGAAAGGATTCTCCCCCGTGTGAGTTCTTTGATGCTTAAACAAATCTGATTTCCAGTTAAAATACTTCTCACATTCTGAACAGGAAAAAGGCTTCTCCCCTGTGTGAGTTCTTTGGTGCTTAATCAAATTTGATTTCTGGGTAAAACATTTCCCGCATTCTGAACAGGAAAAAGGCTTCTCGCCTGTGTGGGTTCTATGGTGACTAACCAAATCTGATTTCTGGTTAAAACATTTCCCACATTCTGAACAGGAAAAAGGTTTCTCGCCTGTGTGAGTTTTATGGTGAGTAACAAAATGTGATTTATGTGCAAAACATTTCCCTCATTCTGAACAGGAAAAAGGCTTCTCCCCTGTGTGGGTTCTATGGTGATTAGCCACATATGATTTCTTTGTAAAACATTTCCCACATTCTGAACAGGAAAAAGGCTTCTCCCCCGTGTGAGTTCTTTGGTGCTTAAACAAATCTGATTTCTGGATAAAACATTTCCCACATTCTGAGCAGGAAAAAGGCTTCTCCCCTGTGTGAGTTCTTTGGTGCTTAAACAAATCTGATTTCTGGCTAAAACATTTCCAACATTCTGAACAGGAAAAAAGCTTCTCCCCTGTGTGAGTTTTCTGGTGTGTAACAAAATTAGATTTCTTGTTAAAACATTTCCCACATTCTGAACATGAAAAAGGCTTCTCCCCTGTGTGAGTTATTTGGTGTGTAACAAGATTCCCTTTATGGTTAAAACATTTCCCACATTCTGAACATGAAAAAGGCTTCTCTCCTGTGTGAGTTTTCTGGTGTGTAACAAAATTAGATTTCTGGTTAAAACATTTCCCACATTCTGAACATGAAAAAGGCTTCTCCCCTGTGTGAGTTTTTTGGTGACTAAGAAGAGATGATTTCCTCACAAAACATTTCCCACATTCTAAACAGGAAAAAGGCTTCTCCCCTGTGTGAGTTCTTTGGTGCCTAACCAAATCTGATTTCTGGTTAAAAAAATTCCCACATTCTGAACAGCAAAAAGGTTTCTCCCTTGTGTGAGTTCTTTGGTGCTTATCCAAATGTGATTTCTTTGTACAGCATTTCCCACATTGTGAACAGGAAAATCTATTGTCTGTTATGTGAATTTTTTCATGTGTAAGACAAGTCTTTTCAAGAAAACTATTTCCATATTCTGAATATGAAAATAGCTCCTTTCCTTTAGAATCAATTAATTTTTTAATGCTTATATCGTGACTTTGATTTTTCTTAGTAGTTGGTAATGAACCAAAAGATGGGACCTGTTTCAAAGTATTAGATGACAGATCTTGGCTATGAAGGGATGATGGTATATCTGGAGTAATGGCATTAACTTCAATTGGGTCCTGTGATATCTCAAGATCATCAGATTTAAAAATTGAAGATGTCAGCGTTCCCTCTGATCTCCTGGTACAGTCATCTGCTAAAAATAAAACCAATTAATAATTTTGAATAAAGTATCTTCACATTTTATACTTTTGAACATTTCTACTTAAGCTGTCCATAAAAAATACAAGCTTTTTAAAAATACTGAATTATTCTCCATGACAATGAGAGTTCACAGTCTAATCGAAAGCCTCATAGCATGAACCAGCGCATCATGGTGTTCAATGGTTTGTTCATTCTGCTTCCCAAACATGGAATAAAAAGCCAACAAACAATGTTATATAGGTAAAAATTATACCAATAAAACTTCTACTCATCTCACGGAAACACAAGACACCACTAAGGTCCATCATCTGTCAGAGGAAAACCAAAAGGTTTCCACAATATTTGTGGGTCAAAAGCTCTTGAAAAGCAACATGGCTTCCATAAACCGATCCAGCAATATCCGCTCTCCCAAAGTCAAATATCCACTCTCTTCTGAGCCTTGTAGTGCGCCCAAACCATATTTAGCATCCATATATTGGGCATTACTATAGTGAGAAGAACCCACTTAATTTACGGTGTGTGTTTCCTGGAGCACAATCTGGGCATTATGTGTTGGATAATAAAATGGCAAATGTGCAATTTTCATGTTGCAACATCCAGTGCGAGCTAATTTCCGTAAAGTGTCACTACTCCCATAGAATAATTCACTGAGGGTTATAATTTCCATAATGGAGCCACTTTATGGGGATTTCTACTGCTTTAGTTCCCTGTAATTTTGTTATATTAGGGCATCTGCAGATGGTGTGTCCCCTCTCCACTGGAATCTGCTCCTGCGATGTTTGATTCCATCACCAAGCAGCGCCTTATTTATTGTGCAGGCGTTGCTGGTAATAGAAGAGACGTCGAAACCAGAAGCTCTGGGTGGCGCTGGCTCTGTCCAGCCACTAAGATTAGGGTGCCTGAGACCAGTAGTTTCATCCAGCCTGGCAGTATGGGTTTGTGTGCTGTCCAGCAATCTGGTAGCAATCTGCTACCTGCTTAAGCCAATTAGAAAGCACCAAACCCTACTAAAGCTTGAAGCCTATTCCCGGAATCTGCCAGATACAGCCTTGTTCTCCTCTGGTTCAGTCCTCTGTGCTCAGCTGGTGTATTTGTTTCCTGGTGTAATCCCAGCCCGCTTACTGACTACACTTGTGTCTTCTGATTTTGTACTTTCTCTGCCCTCCTGGTTATGACCAACTACCTGACTATTCTTCTTACCATCTCGCTCCACAGAATAGCAGGTAACACCATGGCCCAAGCCTAGGGGTCTCTGTGTAAGTCCAGATCCATGAAGAGGGGTTAAAGGATGATGCGCAAGGCAATCACTGGGATCTAGGAAAATAGAGTAGATAGAGCCAAGCCTTCTCGTGGTGGCCATCTTCTGATCTGCCAGGTGATCACTAACAGTGCTCCCAATACATAGTGTCTGCAAACTATTCCATCAAGATCTGTGTACGAATAGCTAAATGGCGCTCCTTCCTTTCTTAACCTACCATGTGCACAGAGAGTAGTGTACAACCATATATAGGGGATTGTTGGATTCATGAGACATTGGGAAATAATTTGTAAGGTGCATTTGTTTCCTATTATCCTGGTGAAAACTCTCTGGGTAATTAGAGTATGGGGCTCGGTGGTTCTTGGCAATCTAAACTATCGTAAGGGCCAATATTTTCTGTCAGATGAGTTTCAAGAAGAAAGATTATATATTCATAGAGAACTTTTTATAATAGTGCAGAGCTGATGTGTCTTAAATTTAGATCTCAGGCATTTGGCAGAGGTAATGGAGACTTATTTTAAAGGCTACCAGGTAGTTGCAGACTCACATAAGTGAGGCAGGCCGATCCCACAATCATCAGACTACCATACAAAATGAACCTGTACAAAAAGAACTAGAATAAAAAAACATGTTGGAGGTATTTTTTGGATTATAAGACACTCTGGATTATAAGACACACCCCAAATTTTGAGGAGAAAAATAGGAATATTTTTTTTTAATAACATGGTGGCGCTTCTTATAATCCATGCGTCTTACTGCTATGGTGAAGCGGGGTCCCAGGGTCACTGCTGGAGGAGGCAGGAGTGGGGAGTGATGCTGCAGGCCGCAGGGTGGGATGAGGGGGTGTCCGATGAGCAGTGCCCCGCTGCGAGTGTTTGGTGCTGCTGGGGTGCCTGGCGATGCTGCCCAGGGTGGCCACCGCCAATGCTGCTGCCGCTGCTCTGGGTGTCCGCCGCTGCTGCTGCCTGGAGAGTCCGCCGCTGCGGGGGGACTCTGCTGACTTTTCGTGAAAGTCCAGAGCCCCCCGCATGTCCGTGGTTTCCTCCTGTGTGGTGGACTCTGTGAATATGGCTGCCGGGGGGCGGCACATGCGCAGATGGAGATCTCGGTAACAAGATCTCAGGATATGAGATTTCAGCCCTGAAATTAGATCTCAGGATTCTATGAAGCCAACAGCATCATTACCCTCCGCTTTCTCTTATAGGCCAATCATAATATTTTTCATCAAGTGATTTTCTATCTTGTCAGCACATTCTACGTACGCTGTCATTTGGCTTTATAGTTACATATCTGGGCAGGTAACGGTCAGCGTCTCCTAATCCCAGAGGGTAGGTGGTTCCTCCAGGTCGTAAGTTCTATAGAAAAGGGCTTTCAATGTCCAAAGTCATTTGAACAGTTTTGGGTGGAGGAGAATGTTGTGGTCTAGAGGCAAAATGGTGACCATGGTAATACGGCCGGACTACACCACCGATAAAGCAGCCACAGCCGGTGACTGAGAGGAATCTGTGACTTCTCTGCATTCAGTGGTTACTACTCACCTGGGTAGTCATATGTGGGAATCTCCTCTTTACACCGCTCATCACCCCTCACATATGTCTCTGTAGTATTAATATGGGTCAGATCTTCACCCTGAAACAAATATTGTAAGAGTCACCGACAGATGGAGAAGTCCCATCTATGATCAGCTCTAATCCTGCCATCTCCACCGTTCTCATTACACAAGTATAAAACATATAATACTGGTGGATAAAACAAGACTGAGCACAAGACCTTCACAGCCGTCTACACATCATAGGGGAGATCTCCTGACACCTTCTCTCCATCTACCTGATGATCCTGAGGAGCACTGGGATCTTCTTGGTTACAGTCCTGTGGAAGAAGAGGACGGGGACATCTCTCTGGTGTTGTCCTCTTACTGGATAGATCTGGAGGAAACACATACAGGGACTGAATTCATTCTCTACATACAGATAATTATAGGCCGTGTGTATTTAGTCCTGTCTATTACCTGGTGATGTGAGGGGCTGGGGAACCTCCATTATGACGTTCTTGTACAGATCTCTGTGTCCTTCTAAATACTCCCACTCCTCCATGGAGAAATAGACAGCGACATCCTGACACCTTATAGGAACCTGACACATACAATGATACCGTCATCCCCCCGATCCCTTCATAGTGTTACTGTATAATGTCCCAGCATTCCCAGCAGTGTCACCTCTCCAGTCAGCAGCTCAGTCATCTTGTAGATGAGTTCTAGGATCTTCTGGTCATTGATGTCCTCATGGATCAGGGTGTGAGGTGGAGGCCCCGTGATTGGGCTCAGGGGTCTTCCCCATCCCTCAGACACAGGGTCCTGACAGCGATCACTAGAGGTCTTCTTCACCACTGTGTAATCCTGGTTATGGAGAGACACATTAATAAATCTCACTACAGACATTCCCAGAGTCCTCACCTCTCCAGTTCTGTCCATCTGTTATTCCCATAGATAAGAATGATGTTATGTGACGTCATCAGAATCTCTCACCTCTCCAGTGAGACGGAAGAGGATCTCTAGGGTGAGGTGTAACATCCTCTCCGCCATCTTGTCTCTGTCCATATCCATCCTTGATGGGTAAATCAGGAAAATTCTCTTCTGTAGAAGATCTTCACTGAGAGGATCCGATATTGTAGAGACCTGAATGAGAAGAAGATGATCCGATGTAACATCATAAGAATCCTGTGTAATAATACAAGTACTGGAGATAATAAGGGAAACATATGAGGAGATTTATTATCTTACAGGGTTTAGTTTTCTTCCCTGACATCTACTAATAAAACCTATATATTTAGGCCACAGACAACAAGCAGTTTCCTCCTCGGAGTCGGCGGCTGAACACGTTCCTCATAGACTCATCTTCCATAACGCTAATTCTCGTCTCATTACCGACACTGGAATCGGCATTAGCAATACTGCAGGAGATATTCATTACACGCGACATGAGAAATAACTCCTTCATGATGAGGACGACATCTTCATCTCCTACTGCGGCTCTAGAGACAGATTTGGCCAGAGTCGGTCACTGCCTCCATCCCCACCGGCCGTCTATATGAAGGTTTCCCGTCTTCCCCGCACTGGAATCTTCTATCCCTTTAGATCTCAGCTCTGAGTCACACACAGAAGTTTGAGGCTTTTCTGGAAGAACAGGACAGGAGAGATCTGAGGCCGATGTCTCCATGCACAGGGTTTCCCCTCGGGATAAGAGGCTTTTCTATCCCTTTCCCCCAATTAGAGGGGACACCTGTGGATATCGGGGTCTTTACCGGCTGCAGTCCTGTGGGGATTTACTCGGTAACGTGGACGTTGGACAAACGTCACCATCAATTCCCATCAGACTGAAGGAACATCGCTCCTCTATTCAGCTCTATGGATCCAGGATGAAATCCACTGCGGCCCCTGCAAGAAAAGAGCGAAGTCTGGTGAGACCCCCGAGGCCGGAGATTTCTACAGCTGCTCTGTGCGCACAGGACCTGTGATGAGGTCACAGGAGGGGAGGAGTCAGGGGTCAGGTCACATGATCAGGGGCCTCAGTGTGTGCAGGACTTTGAAGTTTATGTGTGGGGTCAAGAGGGGTTTACAGGGTAGATGTAGAAAACCCGTGTGTGTACGAGGTGTACGGAGCGGAGCCCTGTGTGTACGAGGTGTACGGAGCGGAGCCCTGTGTGTACGAGGTGTACGGAGCGGAGCCATGTGTGTACGAGGTGTACGGAGCGGAGCCATGTGTGTACGAGGTGTACGGAGCGGAGCCGCGTGTGTGTGGGGAAGGTGACTTTACGGACAGATGTGACTGGTAGAAGGAGGGGACGGTTTGTGCACTAGGGACAGAGATTGACAGGTTAGAGAGGTAACAGTAGGGAAAGACAGAAAAGGGAGTGCAGTACTGTGAAATGACCACAAGATGGCAGGGGAGAGTAGTACAGGACTTTACATCAGCTTAGGGCTATAGAAACTGCATAGTCATGGGGGGCGGGGAGATAGGAGCCGGGGTGGGAAATTCCCCTGTGAGAGGGGATAAATAGAAGAAGGCGGATCCAGGAGAGTCTAGTCCCGGGAGGAGCTCAGAAGAAGACGGAGAAAGTGAGAAGAGCTCGGCCAGGGGGACGGACAAATGAGAGACAGTCAGGGGGTGGCCCTGACCTGACGGACTGCAGGACAGGCAAGGAGAAGAGACAGTCAGGGGGAGACCCTGACTCAACGGACCGCAGGACAGACGAGGCCCCGGGGGTACCGATTCGAAGACGACCTCGGGCAGGTGAAGCGCTGGGGGTAGATTGGTCTAGGACAGCCCCCAGTGAAAGATCCGCGAGGTGCATTACTGGAGCTGAAGAATAGGTACCCGGGCCTGGTGATACAGTGGTGTAAAGAAGCTGCGGTGCGTGTTTGGTGGTCGTCAGAGGACGACAAATAAATCCGGAACTGTTACAAGTGGAAGTGGAAGCTGTCTCCGTCTCGTCTTTGCCTCGTCTGGTAAGCAGTGGTCCACCCCCCTAGCCCAGCCCCCTACCACATGTGTACGAGGTGTACGGAGCGGAGCCGTGTGTGTACGAGGTGTACGGAGCGGAGCCGTGTGTGTACGAGGTGTACGGAGCGGAGCCCTGTGTGTACGAGGTGTACGGAGCAGAGCCGTGTGTGTACGAGGTGTACGGAGCGGAGCCATGTGTGTACGAGGTGTACGGAGCGGAGCCGCGTGTGTGTGGGGAAGGTGACTTTACGGACAGATGTGACTGGTAGAAGGAGGGGACGGTTTGTGCACTAGGGACAGAGATTGACAGGTTAGAGAGGTAACAGTAGGGAAAGACAGAAAAGGGAGTGCAGTACTGTGAAATGACCACAAGATGGCAGGGGAGAGTAGTACAGGACTTTACATCAGCTAAGGGCTATAGAAACTGCATAGTCATGGGGGGCGGGGAGATAGGAGCCGGGGTGGGAAATTCCCCTGTGAGAGGGGATAAATAGAAGAAGGCGGGGATCCAGGAGAGTCTAGTCCCGGGAGGAGCTCAGAAGAAGACGGAGAAAGTGAGAAGAGCTCGGCCAGGGGGACGGACAAATGAGAGACAGTCAGGGGGTGGCCCTGACCTGACGGACTGCAGGACAGGCAAGGAGAAGAGACAGTCAGGGGGAGACCCTGACTCAACGGACCGCAGGACAGACGAGGCCCCGGGGGTACCAATTCGAAGACGACCTCGGGCAGGTGAAGCGCTGGGGGTAGATTGGTCTAGGACAGCCCCCAGTGAAAGATCCGCGAGGTGCATTACTGGAGCTGAAGAATAGGTACCCGGGCCTGGTGATACAGTGGTGTAAAGAAGCTGCGGTGCATGTTTGGTGGTCGTCAGAGGACGACAAATAAATCCAGAACTGTTACAAGTGGAAGTGGAAGCTGTCTCCGTCTCGTCTTTGCCTCGTCTGGTAAGCAGTGGTCCACCCCCCTAGCCCAGCCCCCTACCACATGTGTACGAGGTGTACGGAGCGGAGCCGTGTGTGTACGAGGTGTACGGAGCGGAGCCCTGTGTGTACGAGGTGTACGGAGCGGAGCCCTGTGTGTACGAGGTGTACGGAGCGGAGCCGTGTGTGTACGAGGTGTACGGAGCGGAGCCGTGTGTGTACGAGGTGTACGGAGCGGAGCCGCGTGTGTACGAGGTGTACAGAGCGGAGCCGTGTGTGTACGAGGTGTACGGAGCGGAGCCCTGTGTGTACGAGGTGTACGGAGCGGAGCCGTGTGTGTACGAGGTGTACGGAGCGGAGCCGTGTGTGTACGAGGTGTACGGAGGGGAGCCGCGTGTGTACGAGGTGTACAGAGCGGAGCCGTGTGTGTACGGTGTGTACGAGGTGTACGGAGCGGAGCCGTGTGTGTACGAGGTGTACGGAGCGGAGCCGTGTGTGTACGAGGTGTACGGAGCGGAGACGTGTGTGTACGAGGTGTACGGAGCCGTGTGTGTACATGGTGTACGGAGCGGAGCGGAGCCGTGTGTGTACGAGGTGTACGGAGCGGAGCCCTGTGTGTACGTGTACAGAGCGGAGCCGCGTGTGTACGAGGTGTACGGAGCGGAGCCCTGTGTGTACGAGGTGTACGGCGCGGAGCCGTGTGTATGAGGTGTACGGAGCGGAGCCCTGTGTGTACGAGGTGTACGGAGCGGAGCCGCGTGTGTATGAGGTGTACGGAGCAAAGCCGTGTGTGTACGAGGTGTATGGAGCGGAGCCGCGTGTGTACGAGGTGTACTGAGCGGAGCCGTGTGTACGGAGCGGAGCCGTGTGTGTATAACGTGTACAGAGAGGAGCCGCGTGTGTACGAGGTGTAAGGAGCGGAGCCGTGTGTGTATAACGTGTACGGAGAGGAGCCGTATGTGTACAAGGTGTGCAGAGCGGAGCTGTGTGTGTACGAGGTGTGCAAAGTGGAGCCGTGTGTGTACGAGGTGTACTGAGCAGAGCCATGTGTGTACAGGGTATACAGAGCGGAGCCGCCTTTGTGCGGACACCTCTTTGTACTATGTATATCCCCATCTTCAGTTACAGACTCTTGTGTACACTATACACCCGTATACCCCCAGCTTCAGTCGCAGACCCCTGTGTACACTATACACCCGTATACCCCCAGCTTCAGTCGCAGACCCCTGTGTACACTATACACCCGTATACCCCCAGATCAGTCGCAGACCCCTGTGTACACTATACACCCGCATACCCCCAGCTTTAATCGCAGACCCCTGGATACACTGTACACACCCGTATACCCCCAGGTTCACTCGCAGACCCCTGTATACACTGTACACACCCGTATACCCCAGCTTTGGTCGTAGACCCCTGTATACATTGTACACACCCGTATAGCCCCAGCTTCGGTCGCAGACCCCTCTGTGTACGCTGTATATACCCGTATACCCCCATCTTCAGTCACAGACCCCTCTGTGTACGCTGTATAAACCCGTATACCCCCATCTTCAGTCACAGACCCCTCTGTGTACGCTGTATAAACCCGTATACCCCCATCTTCAGTCACAGACCCCTCTGTGTACACTGTATACCCCCAGCTTCGGTCACAGACACGTGTACACTGTATACACCCGTATACCCCCAGGTTCAGTCGCAGACCCCTGTGTACACTGTGTACACCCGTATACCACATCTTCGGTTGCAGACCCCTCAGTGTACGCTATATACACCCGTATACCCCAGCTTCGGTCACAGACCTCTCTGTGTACACCGTATACACCCAGCTTCGGTCGCAGACCCCTGTATACACTGTATAAACCCGTATACCCCCAGGTTCGGTCACAGACCCCTGTGTGTGCACTGTATAAACCCGAATACCCCCATCTTCAGTCACAGACCCCTCTGGGTACGCTGTATAAACCCGTATACCCCCATCTTCAGTCACAGACCCCTGTGTACGCTGTATAAACTCGTATACCCCCATCTTCAGTCACAGACCCCTCTGTGTACACTGTATACACCCGTATACCTCCAGCTTCGGTCACAGACCCCTGTGTACACTGTATACACCCGTATACCCCCAGGTTCAGTCGCAGACCCCTGTGTACACTGTATACACCCGTATACCACATCTTCGGTTGCAGACCCCTCAGTGTACGCTGTATACACCCGTATACCCCCAGCTTTGGTCACAGACTCCTCTGTGTATGCTGTATACCCCCTGCTTCGGTCACAGACCCCTCAGTGTACACTGTATTCACCCGTATACCCCCTGCTTCGGTCACAGACCCCTCAGTGTACACTGTATTCACCCGTATACCCCCAGCTTTGGTCACAGACTCCTCAGTGTACACTGTATGCACCCGTATACCCCAGCTTCGGTCACAGACACCTGTGTACACTGTATACACCCAGCTTCGGTCGCAGACGCCTGTGTACACTGTATTCACCCGTATACCCCCAGCTTCGGTCACAGACCCCTCTGTGTACACTGCATACACCTGTATACCCCAGCTTCAGTCACAGACCCCTGTGTATGCTCTATATACCCATATACCCCCAGCTTTGGTCACAGACCCCATGTCTCTCACACTGTAGAACTGATGCCAGACACACGGTGAAACTGCGGTCGTCCGTCTCTCATCTCTCGCACTTATACTGATAACATAAGATGGAGTCAGACAAACCCTCCTACAAAATGGAAGACCAAAGTCATTACTACAGGACTGTGTGAGAAAGGGATTTATTCTACAAGAAACGCTGGGGCCACAAAAGAGGGAATCCGGGCCCCGTGGCTGGATACTCCGGGCCCCCAGCGTGTTAGGACCAGACGGGGTCTTTGTCCCTGGAGCTTCTCTACTCGGGATAATGAGACTCTGATCTTGGTCATCCGTATGGACAATGGAAATGGAATTACAAAGCTTCTCATAGACTTTCCATGTTAAGCACGGACGGCACATGTACAGCACACGGATGGCACATGTACAGCACACGGACGGCACACGGACAGCACACGGACGGCTCATGTACAGCACACGGACAGCACATTTACGGCACACGGGCGGCACATGTACAACACACGGACGGCACACGGACAGCACACGGACGGCTCATGTACAGCACACGGACAGCACATTTACGGCACACGGGCGGCACATGTATGGCACACGGACAGCACATGTACAACACATGGACGGCACACGTACGGCACACAGACGGCACATGTACAGCACACGGACGGCTTATGTACGGCACACGGACGGCACACGTACGGCACACGTACAGCACACGGATGGCACATGTACAGCACACGGATGGCACATGTACAGCACATGGATGGCACATGTACAGCACACGGATGGCACGTTTACACGGACCCATAGACTTGTATTGGCCCTTTGTCATCTGTGCTGCTGGGGAAACACAGACATGAGAGCAGCACCATAAGTCAAATAGGGGACACGTGGCATCTGTGATAAACATGATAGGTCGTGTGAAGGGGCCGTACAGTCACATAATATAAGGTGAAGCCACAAGACCCCTGCAGCTCAGTGCTGAGACTGATGGAGACCCCCACAGCCACAAGACCCTGGCAGCCTATTGCTAAGACTGATGGAGACTGCCAAAGCCACAAGACCACTGCAGCCTAGTCCTAAAACTGACAGAGACTCCAGGAGCCACAAGACCACTGCAGCCCAGTGCTGAGACTGACGGAGACTGCCCGAGCCACAAGACCACTGCAGCCCAGTGCTAAGACTGCCAGAGACCCCCGGGGCCACAAGACCACTGCAGCCCAGTGCTGAGACTAGCAGAGACCCCCGGAGCCACAAGACCCCTGGAGCCTAGTGCTGAGACTGGCAGAGACCCCCGGAGCCACAAGACCACTGCAGCCCAGTGCGGAGACTGGCAGAGACCCCCGGAGCATCAGTGCTGGAGCCGTGGGGGATTTATCAGTTCATGCTAATTATTTTTACATTCTCAGAAATCCCCTGTTGTGTCTGTTCACACTCACCATTGTTGCTGTGGATTGATCTACAGTGTTGGCAGGAAATTTTCTGCTTTTTTGCAGCCTTTTCACTTGCATTTTTGTGTCCCATTCATTTGAACAGGGAAAAAAATGATGCAGAAATGCTGAAAGACGACAGCAACAGATTTATAAAAAAAAAAAGTGACGGTGTCCATGTCTGGCCGGTGTCCTTGTCTGGCCGGTGTCCGTGTCTGGCCGCTGTCTGTGTCTGGCCGCTGTCCGTGTCTAGCCGGTGTCTGTGTCTGGCCGCTGTCCGTGTCTGGCCGGTGTCCGTGTCTGGCTGCTGTAAGTATCTGGCCGGTGTCCGTGTCTGGCCGCTGTCCGTGTCTGGCTGCTGTCCGTGTCTGGCCGCTGTCCGTGTCTGGCTGCTGTACGTGTCTGGCCGGTGTCTGTGTCTGGCCGCTGTCCGTGTCTGGCCGGTGTCCGTGTCTGGCTGCTGTACGTGTCTGGCTGGTGTCCGTGTCTGGCCGGTGTCCGTGTCTGGCCGCTGTCCGTGTCTGGCCGGAGTCCGTGTCTGGCTGCTGTACATGTCTGGCCGGCGTCCGTGTCTGGTCGGTTTACGTGTCTGGCCGACATCCGTGTCTGGCTGCTCTCCGTCTCTGTCCGCTGTCCATGTCTGGCCGGTGTCCGTGTCTGGCTGCTGTCCGTGTCTGGCTGCTGTCCGTGTCTGGCTGCTGTCCGTGTCTGGCTGCTGTCCGTGCCTGGCTGCTGTCCGTGCCTGGCTGCTGTCCGTGCCTGGCTGCTGTCCGTGTCTGGCTGCTGTCCATGCCTGGCTGCTGTCCGTGTCTGGCCGCTGTCCGTGTCTGGCTGGTGTCTGTGTGAATTTGTTTTTTTTCTGAAATTGACTGATTTATTTCCTTAGGCCGGGTGCACACGATCAGGAATTGGCAGCGCTTTGGACGCAGCACATGTCCGCTGCCGGCTATTGAACATAGGTGACTCCACATGTGATCACTGAACCGTGCGGATTCACTGCATCCAATACATTGTACGGGTGAGGTTTATCACATCTCCAAAAGATAAATAGACATGTTGTGATCTGGAAAGACGCGCCCCATGTCCGTCTCTAAAGATAGGGAATGTAGATTGTGAGCCTCATTGGGGACAATGCCACTAATGTCTGTAAAGCGCTGTGGAATTAATAGCGCTATATAAATGAGTAAAAATAAATATATAAACTGCGGGGGCTCTGGCCTTCCACAAAATGTCGGCAGAGCCCCCGCAGCACCATACACCCACAGCGACACTACACCTATTATTGCGACTAGAGATGAGCGACTTTGCCTTTTTTCGGGTCGAGTCGGGTTTCGCGAAACCCGACTTTCTCAAAAGTCGGGTCGAGTGAGATCGGCCGACTAACGGAAAAAGTCGGGTTTCGTTCAGACTGAAACACGAAACCCAATGTAAGTCAATGGGGAAGAAAAGTCGGGAGTGAGAAAAAGACAGGAAACACACCTACAGTGCCCATTTGAATGCCAAAACCATAAATTCTTATTCCTGAAGCTTGTCACCCTTTATTTACTTCATAATACAAGTTACGCATTGAAAAATGGGGGTTATTTGGTTAAAGTTGCGGGGGGGGTAGGGCTGGCTCCAGGTTTTCATGTGCCCTGGGCCAAAGAGCGTCCCTTTAACACATACCACAACTCATGATGCTCTGATACGGCAGAGAAATAGTGGTATAGTACAATGAAAAATACTTCACTTTTTACATCTCATGACTGATATCCATTTAAAATTCTCCAATAGCTCCAAAAGTGGACAGTATATTACTCCATACAGTATTATGGCCACCGCATAGTGCGCTATACAGAGTAATGAGGCCCATCTATTTCTCCCTACAGAATCATTGATCCCATATAATGTTTGAAACAGTATATGATGAGCTCCACATAATGCTACAGTATATGTTGGTCCACATGGATGAAGCTCCACTGTCTTATGGGCCCAAATAATGCTCCATACATAATGGACCCTATTTCTAATGCTCTAGTGTATAATGGGCCCTGGACATGCTGCTCCAGTGTCTGATGTCCACCTTTGAAATGTTCCAGTGTATGGTGGGCCCCATCTATCATTCTCCAGAGTATAGTGCTCCCCAAAAATAGCAGTCCCAACATTGAAAACAATGAAATAAGTCTCCTCGCTATGGAATCCCTGTACTAGTCAGGACTCCTTGTCGTCCCCATCTTCCATCCCACTGCACTTGGCTGTTTAGGCAGAGGGCATACAGACGTGATGTCATTGCGCTCTCTGATCAGAATATCAGTGTCAGGAAACGCGGAAGACGTCATGGCGGTGGAGCAGGGAGAGGTAAGTATTTCAACCTTGCAAGTGCTGTGATCCTGAGCAAGCAGGGGGGGCCCACTCGTTGGCGATGGCACTGGCACAGGGCCCCTGATAGTACGGCGGTGTTTCTGACGGCAGGTGGGCTGAACCTGTACTTTCATCTGCAGCTTCCTCTTTGTCACCGTGTAAGGTGGAACATTATATGAGAAGTGTAACCTGAGTTTCATCAGGGTCAGATTCAGGCTGTGTAGAGTGCGAGGGGAATGTAGTGGTCTGGGTCAATGTACCAGCAGAATCATTGAGCAGTGGCTGGGCATCAGTGCACTTGTGGCGCCCCCAGGAGTATGGTCGCCACAGTGGCATAACCTTCCTCCTAGGGAGTGTGATGTCATGCTTGGGAGCAACGAAGGATCTCTCTAGCAGGTTAACTGACTGGGCGGCATGATTCCCATGACTCACGACCCTCCAAACAGCGTCCATGAAGGCAACATTTTTGTTTGACGTGGCCAGTATGGTTGCAAAGCTGAACCTTAAAGGAATGTCCAGAAGGGCACCACCAGGAGTGGAGCCTGCGGCGTAATTGGACTCAACACGGGCAACCTCAACCATCCAGCAACCGAAAAGATGCACGCATTGCAAGCTTAATTCCGTTAACAAACGAGACTCCGTCCTGCCCACGCGGTCCGCGTCCAGCTTACTAGAGGGACACGCGAGGCTCTGGCACGCGAGATTGGCCAATAACTGGTGTGTCAAGGCCTTACATGTCCGTGGCTGCATGCGCGCTACACCGAAAGGGCCAGCGTGTGTCGCTTACAGGTGCAGATAACCCGCTGAACACCGTTAGTGATGGGGATCTGGGATGACAATTATTACCCGCGAACGATGATTTCCCAGTAAGTGCAGGTCAACCGCTGTTCCGGAATTAGGCCTAACCATCATTCCTGAAAAAAGGAAAAACTTATGTGTGCAAACCACAGCTGCTGTAGCTTGCATAACAGCTCGCCAGCCGTTCTCAGGCACAGTATGGATTACACGTGACTGCACAAAGGTGAGAAAGGGTACCGTATCACCGGATAACATGTATGGATAGCATAGTTTACACATTAAAAATATATGTCTATACATCAGGAGGCTGGCTCAGACGGTGTCAGGCCCAGTATGGATTTGACAGCCCAGACTACACAGCGGAGGAGCAGGGAGAGGTAAAGATTGCAAATGCTGGGGCCCTGGCCAAGCACGGGTGGCCCACTCGTGGGCGTCGGTACTGGCACTGGGCCCCTCATAGTAAGGCGGTGTGTCTGACGGTGGGTGTGCACCACCACCGTCAGAGACACTTGATTGCACTATGTGGGACCCTGTGCCAGTGCCCGCACCCAAGAGTCGGCCTACCCACCTGTCAAGGGCAACGGCACTCGCACGGTTGCGTGCGCTTGCTGGTGAACCCGACCATGGGGGGGGGCAGCCCAGTTAGGGAGGTTTACAAAGTGGCATATGCTGATGTTGGACATTCAGCTGATGCAAAAGGCGAAATTGGTCAAGTCACAGGAAGAGGAGGACCAAAGCAAGCCATTTTTCTGTCAACCTATGTGTCATCAGGGGAAGGTGGGACAAAATCCTTGGAAACCCATGCATGGTTCATTTCAATGAAGGTTAGATCATCCACATTTTGGGTTGACAGACGGGTCCTTTTTTCTGTCAGGATTGATCCAGCAGCACTGAAGACTCTTTCCGATAGCACACTTGCAGCTGGGCAAGCGAGCTCCTGTAACGCGTATTGTGCCAATTCAGGCCAGGTGTCCAGTTTAGCGGCCCAATAGTCAAAGGGGAATGACCTGTGTGGGAGAACATCGACCTGGGAGGAAAAGTAGTTTGTAACCATAGTTGACAAGTGCTGTCTCCTGTCACTTTCCATCGATGCAGTATTACCAGTCGTTTGAGCGGGACTTGAAAAATCACTCCACAACATGGTCATGAAACCCCTTTCTCCAACGCCACTTCTGATGTTTGAACCACCAACACCTCTTCCAAGCTGCCTCCGGCCCCTATGGCTTGTGTGACAAACATCACCGCTGCTGTGTGCTGGGAATGCCTCAACCAACCTGTTTACCAGAGTTGCTTGTTTGTTAGCCAATATTAGGTCAAGGTTCTCCTGTGGCATGATGTTTTGGAATTTGCCTTTATAGCGTGGATCGAGGATGCTGGCCAACCAGTAGTCATCATCGTTCATCATTTTGGCAATATGGGGATCCCTTTTTAGGATCGGCAAGGCATAATCTGACATGTGGGCCAATGTTCCTGGTGTCAATGATGCAGTGCGACTGCATGGTGGAGGAGCACTTTCTGGCAAATCCACATCCCTCCAGTCACGCACAAACCCTGTGCCAGCCCTTGCCACGCCAACATTTTCTCTGGACACACGAGAAGCATCCTCCTCCCCTAAATAATCATCCCCATCATCACCCTCCTCCTCCTCTTCCTCCTCCACCTCATCCAGGAGAGGTCCCGGAGCAGACAATGGCTGACTGTCAGCAAGGATTCCCCCCTCCTCTTCCTCCTTGTCAACCTCGGCTGCAGACGCCTGCTCCTTAATGTGCGTCAAAGTTTGCATGAGCAGACGCATATGTGGGATGCTCATGCTTATGATGGCGTCGTCTGCGCTTACCAGCCGTGTGCATTCCTCAAAACACTGAAGGACTTTACAGAGGTCTTTCAGCTTTGACCACTGCACACCGGTCAACTCCATGTCTGCCCTCAAAGTGCCTGTCCAGGTATCCTCCCACAAATGCATTACAGCCTGCCTCTGTTCGCACAGCCGCTCAACCATGTGCAGGGTGGAGTTCCACCTTGTAACGTTGATAATTAGACAGTTTGAGGCCTTGCACGCTGTGCTCTTTTGACCATCTGGCCAAGCTGTCCTGCAATTTTTTGGGTTTTTGTAACCCGTTTTTGGACTGCTCCGGGCCTGCCAGATAACAACTGTTGCAATGTTGATGCCTGCTACGGATGCTCCTCCTCATCCTCCTCTTCTGAGCTATTGGCAGCGGCACACTCTAACCCCAATGGATGCCAATCTGGGTCAACAACTGGGTCATCCATCACCTCCTCTTCAATGTCATGTGCACCTTCCTCTGTGTCACCGTGTATGGTGGTATAGTATGCGCGAAGGGGCACCTGAGTTTCATCTGGATCAGATTCTGGCTCAGTACACAGCGAGGACAATGTAGTGCTGTGAGTGAATGTACCAGCAGAATCATCTATCAGTGGCTGTGCATCAGTGCACTCCATGTCAGATTCATCTTTGCCTGGGTAATTCACGATTTGACTTGATAACCCAGGGATGGTATGTGAAAACAGCTCCATGGAGTAATCTGTAGTGTGGCCTGCCGCATCCTTCAATTTTGGTAGGGGTGAAGGACACAAGGAAAGGTGTGGTTCATGACCATGAGCCTCCAATGACGAATCACTGCTTTTATTTTTTAAAACTTCAGAAGAGGAGGCAATAGAGCTGGAGGCTGAGTCAGCAATGTAAGCCAAAACTTGTTCTTGAAGCTCCGGCTTTAGAAGCGGTTTACCTACTCCCAGAAAAGGGAGCCTTCGAGGCCTTGTGGAGTCAGACGATGACGCAACCTCAACACCTCCTGCATTAAGTGCTATTTTGCTTTTGCCACTACCAGCAGATCCACCACCACCACCATCATTACCAGCTGCCAACCCCCGCCCACTTCCACGGACTCTTCCACCACACTTCCTCATTTTTTGGAAAAATTTACCTAATTTCCACCAACTCTCTAGTACTGTAAAACAAGGTACAAGGTGTATATAGTAGAGGGGAGAATTGGAATGTCTCTACACTTCAGGACACTGTTGGATTCAGTAAGGCCTTGTTTATTTAACACCACAATGTGAAAGGCAGATTCTCTATGCTGTTTGAAAGGTGTATGGAGGACTGTGGAGAATTGGAATCTGTCTACACTTCAGGACACTGTTGGATTCAGTCAGGCCCTGTTTATTTAACACCGCAATGTGACAGGCAGATTCTCTATGCTGTTAGAAAGGTGTATGGAGGACTGTGGAGAATTGGAATCTATCTACACTTCAGGACACTGTTGGATTCAGTCAGGCCCTGTTTATTTAACACCGCAATGTGAAAGGCAGATTCTCTATGCTGTTAGAAAGGTGTATGGAGGACTGTGGAGAATTGGAATCTATCTACACTTCAGGACACTGTTGGATTCAGTCAGGCCCTGTTTATTTAACACCGCAATGTGAAAGGCAGATTCTCTATGCTGTTAGAAAGGTGTATGGAGGACTGTGGAGAATTGGAATCTATCTACAGTCATGGCCAAAAGTTTTGAGAATGCTACAAATATTAATTTTTACAAAGTCTACTGCTTCAGTTTTTCTAATGGCAATTTGCATATACTCCAGAATGTCAAAGAGTGATCAGCTTTACAGCAATTACTTGCAAAGTCAATAATGGCTAAGAAAATGAACTTTAACCCCCAAAACACATTTCAACATCATTGCATTCCTGCCTTAAAAGGAGCAGCTAACATTGTTTTAGTGATTGTTCCATTAACACAGGTGTGGGTGTTGATGAGGACAGAGCTGGCGATCAGTCATGATTAAGTAAGAATGACACCACTGGACACTTTAAAAGGAGGCTGGTGCTTGGTACCATTGTTTCTCTTCAGTTAACCATGGTTATCTCTAAAGAAACACGTGCAGCCATCATTGCTCTGCACAAAAATGGCCTAACAGGGAAGAGTATCGCAGCTACAAAGATTGCACCTCAGTCAACAATCTATCGCATCATCAAGAACTTCAAGGAGAGAGCTTCCATTGTTGCCTTAAAGGCTCCTGGGCGCCCAAGAAGGACCAGCAAATGCCAGGACCGTATCTTAAAACTGTTTCAGCTGCGGGATCGGACTACCAGCAGTGCCGAGCTAGCTCAGCAATGGCAGCAGGCTGGTGTGAGTGCTTCTGCATGCACTGTGAGGCGGAGACTCTTTGAGCATGGCCTGGTTTCAAGGAGGGCAGCAAAGAAGCCACTTCTCTCCATAAAAAACATCAGGGACCGACTGATATTCTGCAAAAGGTACAGGGAGTGGACTGCTGAGGACTGGGGTAAAGTCATTTTCTCAGATGAATCCCCTTTTCGAATATTTGGGACATCTGGAAAACAGCTTATTAGAAGAAGAGGTGAGCGCTACCACCAGTCTTGTCTCATGCCAACTGCTAAGCATCCTGAAACGATTCATGTGTGGGGTTGCTTCTCAGCCAAGGGAATCGGCTCACTCACAGTCTTGCCTAAAAACACAGCCATGAATAAAGAATGGTACCAGAATGTCCTCCAAGAGCAACTTCTCCCAACCGTCCAAGAGCAGTTTGGCGCCCAACAATGCCATTTCCAGCATGATGGAGCACCTTGCCATAAAGCAAAGGTGATCACTAAATGGCTCATGTAACACAATATAGAGATTTTGGGTCCATGGCCTGGAAACTCCCCACATCTTAATCCCATTGAGAACTTGTGGGCAATCATCAAGAGACGGGTGGACAAATAAAATCCAACAAATTCTGGCAAAATGCAAGCATTGCTTATGCAAGAATGGACAGCTATCAGTCAGGATTTGGTCCAGAAGTTGGTTAAGAGCATGCCAGGGAGAATTGCAGAGGTCCTGAAGAAGAAGGGTCAACACTGCAAATATTGACTTGCTGCATTAACTCATTCTAACTGTCAATATAACCTTTTGGCACTCATAATATGATTGCAATTATATTTCTGTATGTGATGTAAACATCAGACAAACACAAATAAAAACCAGAGGGCAACAGATCATGTGAAAATTTAATTTTGGTGTCATTCTCAAAACTTTTGGCCATGACTGCACACTTCAGGACACTGTTGGATTCAGTCAGGCCCTGTTTATTTAACACCGCAATGTGAAAGGCAGATTCTCTATGCTGTTAGAAAGGTGGTCGTGATAACAGTCGTTACACGGTACTGAGAGAGGAGCGTACACGTACACCACTGTACGGTGTATGTAAAATTGTCAAGCTCCGTGTTTTTGGATACGGACTGACGCACGCTGTCTCTCTCTAGTTTTGAATGTAATCAAACAGCAAATATACTATACTGTTTGAAAAATGGACAAAACTATAAGGTGTAGGTCTGTAAGAACGGACAAACTCCTCGACTTTTCCTTACAGAGTCACACACGTATCTAGCTTCAATGTTGGCCGTGACAACAGCCGTTACACGGTACTGAGAGAGGAGCGTGCACGTACACCGCGGTACGGTGTATGTAAAATTGTCAAGCTCCGTGTTTTTGGATACGGACTGACGCACGCTGTCTCTCTCTAGTTTTGAATGTAATCAAACAGCAAATATACTATACTGTTTGAAAAATGGACAAAACTATAAGGTGTAGGTCTGTAAGAACGGACAAACTCCTCGGCTTTTCCTTACAGAGTCACACACGTATCTAGCTTCAATGTTGGCAGTGATAACAGCCGTTACACGGTACTGAGGAGCGTGCACGTACACCGCGGTACGGTGTATGTAAAATTGTCAAGCTCCGTGTTTTTGGATACGGACTGACGCGCGCTGTCTCTCTCTAGTTTTGAATCTAATCAAACAGCAAATATACTATACTGTTTGAAAAACTGACAAAACTATAAGGTGTAGGTCTGTAAGAACAGACAAACTCCTCGGCTTTTCCTTACAGAGTCACACACGTATCTAGCTTCAATGTTGACCGTGACAACAGCCGTTACACGGTACAGTGTGAGGAGCGTACACCGCTGTACGGTGTGTGAAAAATGAACGCTCAGTAACTCACAAGGACAAAACAATAAAATCTGGATTGCTTTGAAAAAAGCAGTTTGCTCAGCAGTGTGCACACAGCAATGCAGCTACCAGGGAACCTTAAAAGGCAGCATAATAACCAACAGAGCTGATGCACCAAGATATAGCCTCCCCTTGCACTGCACAGTGATTGGTGTGTTGTACAGGCAAAATCGCTAGCAGCAGAATCAGTTTTTGGTATCTTCTTCCCTGCCTAACGCTCTTCCTACAGAATCAGCAGCAGCAGCTCTCCCTATTCTGAGATCAGCATGAGTAACATGGCGGTCGGCGTCCCCACCCTTTTATACCCCCTGTGACGCCCCACAAAGCAAGCCAATCACTTGCATGCCCTTCTCCAAGATGGTGGTGACCGCTGCCTATGTCATCACGTTGCCCACAGTGTCCGTTCTTCCTGATTGGCTGCAAAAAGGGCGCTCAAGCATCATGTGAAACGCGACTTTGGCGATAAAGTCGCCGACCTCGTGGCCGACCTCACGCTGGGGTCGGGTTTCGCTTGATGAAACCCGACTTTGGCGAAAGTCGGCGACTTTTGAATTTTTTCGACCCGTTTCGCTCAACTCTAATGGCGACACTACAATTACAGGATGATATATGCAGCACATATACACAGATACACACTATACATGTACACACATTATTTATGCTTTATAAATATAGAAACATACACTATATGCTGTATATACAGTACACACATACTGTGTATATAAGCACATATATACAGTATATACACACAGAAACATTCAGTTTATATACAGTATATACAGTATGCTCACATACATATACAGTTTATATATTTACACAATATAGTGCACACATGCAGTATACAAATATAATATACATACTATATACTGTATGTACATGTATATACATATTATATATAAACTCACATGCACCAGATATACACAATCATACTATATCCTGTATATATGCACACACATACTATATACACATATACAGGCACACAGTATACTGCACATGTACACACACAGATACACATATGCATGTATACTTACCAGGTTCTGTGGTTTCACTTGTACAGATCCTTTCCCAGGACAGTGCTTTACAAGCAGCCATGATGAGTACTCAGGAGGAGATGACACAGACACACAGGGTGGCAGGCATCTTCATGGCTCTGCTCTGATCTCTGCTGTGCTGTAATCGGCCCCTTCCCACTCACTCTCAACTTCTAACCTGACTGTAGGGAGAAAGAGAGAAGGGGGCTGGAGGGGGGTTTGGGAGAGACGCTCTGGGACTACAGGGGATGCACAGCGTTATTCACTGCTGTACACCCTCTACTATAGAGCGAAATTGGGATTTATATCATTGTAACCGGTTGTTGTATTGTTTACTGGTTTTTATTTTTTTTATTATTTTTCTCACAATGTTTGTATAAGAAAAACAAAATGTTAGTAATTCTTTGTTTTGTTCAATAAAAATTATCTGATTGAAAAAAGAAAGACGATTTAGTTGTTAATAGATGAAACGTATAGAAAATACCAAGATCACATGAGAAGGTACTCGTACGAATCCACAGATAAATGTGGTCTCTCATTGGCAAGGAGGTTATATCCATGCATGCAAGGGACATACGTATGTATCCAAAATAAAGAAAATAAAGCTGAGGCATGTTGTTGCTGTTATAGCTCGCTCTATAATATCCATGGATAATACCACGACATGCCACCTAATATTCTGGAAAGACAAACTGACAAATATATTATGGACGCTGCTCTTCCTTCCTTACAGACCCCTGAGCAGGAGGAACTAGACAAAGCTGTCACTCAGGAAGAGATCGGAGAGGCCATTAAATCATACCCTATCGGGAAGAACCCTGGGCCAGATGGAGGCAATAATAGATTTTATAAGAGGTTTGCACCCCAGTTATTACCATTTTAGGAGAAGTGTTCAGTAATATCTCAGAAGACTCCCTCTCTGCCCCTTAATTACTTGAGGCTGACATAACATTGTTTTTGAAAGCCTGGAGAAGAACCAA
Organism: Dendrobates tinctorius; assembly: GCF_039654945.1. Classification (NCBI taxonomy): domain Eukaryota; kingdom Metazoa; phylum Chordata; class Amphibia; order Anura; family Dendrobatidae; genus Dendrobates; species Dendrobates tinctorius. Next base: position 11,364,521 of record NW_027361685.1, read on the forward strand.
ATGTCTGCCCTAATTTTCATCCAATATCACTAATTACTGTAGATGTGAAAATATTCTCTAAAGTGATTACAGCCCGGCTCTCCCACTACCTGCCCCCAATTGTTACCGACCATCAGGTTGGCTTTATTAAGGACAGAGAAGCTCGTGAGAAAACATTGTTATTAATGTCAAATGCGGAAACCCCGGGGATCCCAATGTGCCTTGTTTCTGCCGACACTGAAGAAGCGTTGGACATAGTGCCCGGACTTTCTTCAAGATCACTCTATGACATATTGGGTTGGGACTTTTCTTGTTATGTATCATTCTCTCCTTATACACTGACCCTAAACTGATAATTAGGGGAGACGGCCTTCTATCCGACACATTATCTATTAATAATGGGACGAGATGTTAAATATTAATAATTTGGTTGTTAATTTCTTATCACACTCAGTTCGGTTCTGGCAATTGCCTTCCACTGACACTGCATGTGCTATTTTAGCAAATGGTAAATGTCAACTCCACTACATATGTAAGATTAGCTCATGGTAAAAGGTCAACTCCATATGTGGAGATCACGTGCTTTGAAAGATGTATATTTAAGGTGGGGGCTTACTCTAGAGGTCGCTGTTGCTCCCTCCCCATCTTGAGACACAGACGCGAAGATGTCATCTCTGCACGTACATAGCATTGAATGGACAGACAGCTGATATGTAACTTTACTACGTAAGAAGCCTAAGAGAGACAGACGCCATTTGCCATGTGAGATCCCAGAGAGGAAGAATACATGTTGCTTTGCTATGAACTAATGGACAATCTCTCTTTCACCTATTTTTTATGTTTTTCTGTAATAGTTATTTCTCTGATGGAAGAATTCAAATAAACCACTACATTTTTATCTGGTAACTAGTCCTGAGTATTATACAAGAATACGCATTTTTTACATTGGCGAGCCAGCCAGGATCTGAATTTTTGTACTTTTTTTGCGGATTTCCCTCAACTTGCCCAAAAGGGGGATTGAACTTTGCTAACGTCAGTCATATGTGCAAGTTATGAGGAACTCCACTACTCACAAGAATCAGACAGAACCTAGAAGTGAGGACTAAGAATTGCCAGATGGATTGAGAAGTACTACAAGTGCCAGACGTGCTGAAGCCAGACGTGTGAAGACAAGAGCCCAGCGTTGTCCATCAAAGGAACGACAAGCTGAGATATTTCAAGGTAAGAAATATGGATGTCATTACTTGTTATTCTAAGCAGAGTAAATTGAAATTTAAGTCTGTAGATGAGTCTAATTCAGAAGTATTATGGCTCAGCTTATATGCAGAATGTGAAGTGGAAAATCTAAAGATAGATACTAAGCTTTTCAATAGAGAAAGAGAGAGATTAAAAAATATTCTACAAATGGTATATTTCATAGGTCGGTGTCAGAGAAATCCAAAGATGATTGCTGTGTGAAGGAAAATAGTGATGTTCCCGAGATTGGCTGTAAAGTTAGGGAGATTGAACAAGACTGTAATCAAGTGTCTGTAGCAGCCATTCAAGGTGACCTTGCAGACGTGGAACAAGATGGAGGAGGAGACTTCAGATTTGATGTAGAGGATGTACAAGGGAAAGACGGACCACTAAGAATAGACCACTCAGAGGCCCAACTCTGAAGTAAAGTAAGGAAAAATGTGTTAAAAATATGCAAAATCATTCCTGCATGTGATAACAAAATCCATGTTTGTAGAAACTCTGAGGTTTTTGAAAGCTGTGCTGAGAAATTTGATTTAACTAACGAAGAGAAGAATCAGTTGTTCAAAATGTGGATCCCTGTAAATTTTGCTAGGAGATTGACTTTAAAGTTATCTGGTGAAACACATGAGAACTTAAATGATAAAGACAGATTAAAAATTCTGATTTTTTTGTGCATCAAATGAAAATTATCCAGATATTGATATTCTTCAAAAATTAAGGATTGGTCGGAAGGAATGTACCTACACATTCATGTCCATATATGAACGCCTGTATAGAATGCTGAGTGAGAATGTCAAGACACAGTCCCTCATAAAGACTTTTGTAACCAAATTTTGGTTTTTAAATCCTGCATCTCGTGTTATTGCGTCACAAAAAGATTCTTTATTTGAATTTGTAGAACTGTATTTTGTAGTGAAAATTAAAATCTACTCCAGTAATATTTAGAATTATGAATATGATATTAACCTTCTCTTTTATTTTTCCTTAGAATTATCATTTCAAAGCAGGACTTAATCGCGAAAAATTCTCTTACAAGGATTTATGCCTTTATTTACACAGGAAGTTATAATAATTGCATGATTTTATATATTTAACACTTAAATAATATTCCTATAACTAACAATTTAAAATGTGTTCTGTGTGTATGCCTTTACTGCATGGCATGAATGACAACTACAGCATGTGAAATTTGAACTTTGTTCTAATAATAAGTATACCAGTATACCATGTCCTTGTTCTTTAGGAAAAGAATTTTTAAGGAGTCTCAACTTTTGCATATCAAAGGAATTTTTTTTCCTAGGCCTAAAGTTTCAAGTATAGCTATACAACATATATTTATGTCATGTGTATTTGGGGAATTTACCAAGAAATATTAAGATACTAAATGTAATAGTTTACAATGCGCATTGATAATTAGGATAATTTGGGTTAAAATACACTTTCGTATGTGAAATCTGTGGTGTGAACTTATATGTGACACAGTCTGAGTGACAGATGATGCGTGTATGAGCAGCTGCTTAGGAGTAATGTGATACATTTGATGTATGAGACGCCTCGAGGTTCTGTATGAGGAAAAACTTTGTCTTTAGGAGAAATATGCAGATCAGTTAAATTCTTAGAATATTAAGATATAATGAAATATTATCTACACAGCATATATTTCTAGATTTCTTTAGTAATTATTTCTTGATTTAGTTAATTGTGGATAGGTGCAATCGCACATCAAAATGGTTTAAGAAAATCTACATTTAAATTAATTTTTCCAAAGGATAATTTTATGATATTCAAATTAATTTTAATGGTTACACATCTTCAGACAAATAATGGTATAAGCAAGTATAAATTCACATAATTTATAAATTAATTATTTTTCATTTTGGTTTGATAAATGAATTATTTCATAAAAAATATTTTTTGGTATTAAGGGGGAAATATGTTTTTGATCCTGACTTCATCATCACATTAGATTAATACCTCTTCTTCACACATTTTAATAAAAAAGAAATATTAATAAGGTACAATGGTATAAGTATTGGGTATAATAACATTAAGTATTATAAAGAGTCATTTATTTACACTGAGAAGAGTATTACATGCAAAGTTGCATAATTTGGATATTTTGGTAACAAGTTTATGACAATTATGAAATAATCGAGATCATGGAAATATTAAGAGTATATGTTACTGAGGACATAACTACTCTGCATTTGGTATCAATATAAAGGCCTTATTTTTATTCTTGTTTTTCATTTTCAATTTTATTATTCTATTTTTATTTGAATTCCTAAATTTTTATTTTTTCTGTCAATCAAGAAAAAAACCATCAATATTTAATAAAGTAATGTCTAGTATAGAATATTGCTTCATTAAATATAGCGATGATATGGTTCTATTACAAAGGAAAATGTTTCAGTTCTGAATTCTATGCAACAATTCTTTTATTCATTCATTCATTTATATATTCTTATTTTGGTTCATGGCTATACATTCCTACATATTATTAGTATAATAAATATATTCTATTAATAAAGTTGAATAATAAAGATGAAAACACTGGTTACATAAAACACATTGACACCTATGGGTTGAAAAAGGTAATTACACCTATGACATAAAAATGTTCTAACACATGAAGAATATGGATAATAATGTATCATCACTTATTATTGGTTTATTATTGTTTTTGAAATCCATATGTGGTACAAATTCTGATAATAATTATATGGATGTTACTGATTGCTATGGTACGCTGTGATATTATAGGTTAGGAAAATTACCAGGTTTGGTATAGAATAGGGAATGAAGACTTCAAGCAAGAACTGAAATTATGTTAATAAAGACTTTTCATATTTCTAAATTCAATTGATTCTTACCAGTAGCAAGAAGAAAAACACCGCGATCCAGAAGTCCCAGAAGGTAACAAAGCTATGATATCTGAGTAATAGACTGTGTCAATTACAAGTGCAGTATCCACCACTGACAGTCACAAGTGCAGTATCCACCACCGACAGTCACAAGTGCAGTATCCACCACCGACGGCCACAAGTGCAGTATCCACCACCGACGGCCACAAGTGCAGTATCCACCACAGACGGTCACGAGTGCAGTATCCACCACCGACAGTCACGAGTGCAGTATCCACCACCGACGGCCACAAGTGCAGCATCCACCACAGACGGTCACGAGTGCAGTATCCACCACAGACGGTCACGAGTGCAGTATCCACCACCGACGGCCACGAGTGCAGTATCCACCACCGACGGCCACGAGTGCAGTATCCACCACCGACGGCCACGAGTGCAGTATCCACCACCGACGGCCACAAGTGCAGTATCCACCACCGACGGCCACGAGTGCAGTATCCACCACCGACGGCCACAAGTGCAGTATCCACCACCGACGGCCACAAGTGCAGTATCCACCACCGACGGCCACAAGTGCAGTATCCACCACCGACGGCCACAAGTGCAGTATCCACCACCGACAGTCACAAGTGCAGTATCCACCACCGACAGTCACAAGTGCAGTATCCACCACCGACAGTCACAAGTGCAGTATCCACCACCGACAGTCACAAGTGCAGTATCCACCACCGATAGCCACAAGTGCAGTATCCACCACCGACAGTCACAAGTGCAGTATCCACCACTGACAGCCACAAGTGCAGTATCCACCACTGACAGTCACAATTAAGTGTCTAACCTGACAACTAGAGGACGATGATCCTATGATGCTGAGATGAACGGTGTTATCACGTTCTTACCAAGTTCCACCTGAAAAGCTTCAATGAAGGCTGGTGAACAATAAGGTAATTGTCAGGAAGCTACAACCCTGACATATGTCCTGTGCATTAGGACTGAGCAGTGGCGGATTAAGTGGACTATGGGCCCGGGGCTGTTCATAAAACCTGGGCCCCTGTACCCCCCTTCCCACCTGAGCGCTGCGGTCCCCGTGCGGGAATTGACAGCCGTACGGACCGCAGCACTTGGTTTGCTGCGGGTCCATACGGAAAACCCGCCACCATTCCACCACGTGTGGACATGGCCTAAAAAGACGTTGCACATAACCTGTAGGCCTATGGCCAATACGCACAAAATCGCCCAACGTGATCCTGGCCATAGGGGATCCACTTTAATGTCCCCACTTTAATTTGAAGTCCCCTTACTTCATCCATTGCAGTCCCCTATCACCCACTCACTTCATCTGCAGTGCCGCTTCATCATTTGCAGCCCCTTATCCCCCCTTCCATTTCATCATGTGCTGTCCCCTTCCCCCCCAACTTCATGTGCAGCCCCACTCCCCCATCATCATGTGCAGCTAATTTTACCCCCACTTCATGTGCAGTCCCCCTTACCCCCACTTCATGTGCAGTGCCCCTTACCCCCAATTCATCATGTGCAGTCCCCCTTACCCCCAATTCATCATGTGCAGTCCCACTTACCCCTTAATTCATCATGTGCAGTTCCCCTTACCCCCAATTCATCATGTGCAGTCCCACTTACCCCTTAATTCATCATGTGCAGTCACACTTACCCCTTAATTCATCATGTGCAGTCCCACTTACCCCTTAATTCATCATGTGCAGTCCCCCTTATCCCCCACTTCATCATGTGCAGCCCCACTTATCCCCCACTTAATCATGTTCAGCCCCACTCACCCCCTTCATCATATGCAGCCCCACTCACCCCCCCTTCATCATGTGCAGCCCCACTCACCCCCCTTCATCATGTGAAGCCCCCACTCATCCCCCCTTCATCCTGTGAAGCCCCACTCACCCCCTTCATCATGTGAAGCCCCCATTCACCCCCTTCATCCCGTACAACCCCAGTCACCCCCCTTCATCCTGTACAGCCCCACTCACCCCCTTCATCATGTGAAGCCCCCACTCACCCCCTTCATCATGTACAACCCCACTCACCCCCTTCATCATGTCTAGCCCCACTCAACCCCCTTCATCCTGTGTAGCCCCACTCACCCCCTTCATCACGTACAGCCCCCAGTCACCCCCTTCATCATATACAGCTCCAGTCACCCCCTTCATCATATACAGCCCCCAGTCACCCCCCTTCATCATATACAGCCCCCAGTCACCCCCCTTCATCATATACAGCCCCCAGTCACCCCCCTTCATCATATACAGCCCCAGTCACCCCCCCTTCATCATATACAGGCCCCAGTCACCCCCCTTCATCAGATACAGCCCCCAGTCACCCCCTTCATCATATACAGCCCCCAGTCACCCCCCTTCATCATATACAGCCCCCAGTCACCCCCCTTCATCATATACAGCCCCCAGTCACCCCCCTTCATCATATACAGCCCCCAGTCACCCCCCTTCATCAGATACAGGCCCCAGTCACCCCCCTTCATCAGATACAGCCCCCAGTCACCCCCCTTCATCATATACAGCCCCGTCACCCCCCCTTCATCATATACAGCCCCCAGTCACCCCCCTTCATCATATACAGCCCCCAGTCACCCCCCCTTCATCAGATACAGGCCCCAGTCACCCCCCTTCATCATATACAGGCCCCAGTCACCCCCCCTTCATCAGATACAGGCCCCAGTCACCCCCCTTCATTGTGTACAGCCCCCACTCACCCCCTCCCCCATTTAATTCATTTTATAAATAAAAAAAGTTCCCCATACTTACCTCACAGCCGGCTCGCTCCCCAGCAGCGCCTCTGCTTTCAGCATCCTCCGGGACATGTCGGGCGTGCACGATGACGTCATTGCACATGCCCGACATCTGACCCGGAAGTGCAGCCGGAGGGAGCCGGAGCTGAGCAGCCGAAGATGACTGCGACGGCCGTGCACAGCTCCCGGACCCGGCCGGCCCCATAGACTGTGACGCGGGCGGCTGTCTGCTGCCGGCGGCGTCACAGCACAGGGCACGGCCGGCCCTGTACAGGTGCTGGGGGAGTGGCCCGGGGGGGGCATTTGCCTCTCTGCCACCCGGCCCAGCCCGCCCCTGCTCCCTGGGCCCCCAAAAAACCTTGGGCTCGGGGCGACCGCCCCATCCGCCCCTATTAAGATCCGCCACTGGGACTGAGGACTGGTTATGGTGCTATGTTTAGCAAGGAAGAGTCATTTTAACCCTTGCTTTGCTGACCAAAGACATCACAGCTGTTCAAAGACCAGTACCGATGGAGGATTCCAGAATATCCAAGGCGAGCCAATGTAAGCCCAGGTTTTTAAAGGTGACACTGCACAGATATTAAAGCTGCATTTCATCTATAGACTTTGTTATCAACATTTGAATTTATGGACTTTGACTTGACACAACACGATTTCTACAACATCTATATGCTATAGAAAAACTGTGTTTTTTAAAAGAACCAAGAAGACATCAAAATGAAGACCAGATGACATCAGATGATGATGACTGAACCTGAGATGCTTCAATTTAGGTTTAGGGAAGTATAATTATACATATTTTATATGAATATTGTTCACGGCTTACCATAACATGAATTCACATCAATTATGTCATCGAGTACGTATAACAATAATCTGATATTATTATTATTGATATTAAACTATTTTATCAAAGAAGAAGAAAAGAAGAAAGAAGATCTCATTATATTTTGAGGGTTCCAATTAATGTCTGTCTCCCTCAAAAGGGGGAATTGTTAAATATTAATAATCCGTTAATTTCTTATTACACTCAGTTCTGTGCTGAACAGTGCCTTCCGCTGACACTGCATGTGTTATTTTAGCATGTTTAGCTCATGTTAAATGTCAACTCCACTACATATTTAAGTTTAGCTCATGTTAAAGACAACTCCATATGTGGAGATCACATGCTTTGAAAGATGTATATTTAAGGTGGGGGTTTACTCTAGAGGTCGCTGTTGCTCCCTCCCCATCATGAGACACAGACGCGAAGATGTCATCTCTGCACGGACATAGCATTGAATGGACAGACAGCTGAGATGCAACTTTACTACGTAAGAAGCCTAAGAGAGACAGACGCCATTTGCCATGTAAGATCCCAGAGAAAGAATACATGCTATGAACTAATGGACAATCTTTCACCTATTTTTATGTTTTTCTGTAATAATCTTCTTTGATGGAAGAATTCACATAAACCACTACATTTTCATCTGGTAACTAGTCCTAAGTATTTTACAAGAATACGCATTTTTTACAGGCAGAGAGTTCCAGAGTATGGGGGAAGCACGGGAGAAGTCTTGTATGCGGTTGTGGGAAGAAGAGATAAGGGGGGAGTAGAGAAGGAGATCTTGAGATGATGGAAGGTTGCATGCGGGTAGGTACCTAGAGACCATGTCACAGATGTATGGAGGAGACAGGTTGTGGATGGCTTTGTATGTCATGGGTAGGGTTTTGAATTGGAGCCTCTGGGCAATAGGAAGCCAGTGAAGGGCCTGGCATAGGGGGGGGCTGGGGAATAGCGGGGAGACAGGTGGATTAGTCGGGCAGCAGAGTGTAGGATGGACTGGAGCGGAGCCAGAGTGCTAGAGGGGAGCCAGAGAGTAGGAGGTTGCAGTAGTCGACGTGGGAGATGATAAGAGCATGCAGCCCAGCACAGCCTCCAGGTGATATATACATTTGCCTGAATTTTTATATCTACACATGGTTTACACAAATTATATTTTCTTGTCGTAACTCTATACTATTTACCATTAGAAGCTGTGTATTTTTGTAATTGTATGTATACTGTACATGATTAATTACTTTTGTCTCTGTAAAAACAATCCCCTCTCTGACATCGGGCGTAAATGTACTTCCTCCATTTGATGTGGGCTCCGGGGGTGAGCCCACATCTTTTCCGGCACATGTCAGCTGTTTTGAACATCTGCCATTTGCCCCTAACAGCCTCTGACAGCGGCACTTCCAGCAAGATTTCCGGAAATCCCACCATCGGTGACCTCGTCACCGATGGGCTGGCATGACAACCAGAGGTCTCCAGCAGACCTCTATGCTTGGCACTGCCGGAATGCTATGAGCGCCGCCCGCTAGCCAAAACCACATGGACCAGGCATTGTCCTGCTGAACTCCCGCTCTCCTTTTAACATGTTCAAAACGCTACTCAGACAACACAGGGTGAGGATAAAAGTGTGGCAATGCTTTATTGAACTACAAAACAGGCAGATAACACAAAGAACAGTCCCAGCACAGTACCCAAGATGGTGGACATTACAGAGTCTCACCCTCCACTAACCCGCCGGGATAATAGCAGCTGTGACTTCAGACCTTCCAGGGTCGCTACCCCACCTGTGGCACGCACACAGAGAGGAGGTAACAACAAGTGTAGGAAGATGACAGTCCATACAAGGCCAGTTGATCCAAGGATCACAACCTGGCTTCATCTTCCAGGGTCGACTACTCCACCTGTGGCCCGCACACAGAGAGGATGTAACAATAAGTGTAGGAAGATGACAGTCCATTGAGTCCATACAAGGTACAAGGCCAGTTGATCCAAAGACCACAATCTGGCTTCTCCGAACGTATCCATGGTTCAGTGATGGTCAATGGAGCAGATCTGTATTCTTCCAACCGAGGCTGAAAACCCCTAGGTTGTTTCCTATAGAATGATAGGTCCATGTCCCTTGTGAAAATATGGCTGCTGTCCTGTCTCTTGTCCTTTGGATGTATAGATGTCTTGGCAGAATCTCTCTGGCTGTTTCTCTCTCTCAGTCTCTTTATACAGAGGCATGTAACCTATTTTTAGACTTAACAAGTGTCCCTCATTCAGTGTTTACATAAAGGGTAAGAATGGAGATGAGATTATTGCATTACTTGATTATTTAAACTATTTGCATAGTTTTTCCCTCTCTGCTTTAGAAGTCAGCAAACTGGCTCCATAACACAATGCATAATTAGCATATCAGCAAACATCACTAGTGATCAAGGATAAGCGCACAATAAAAGTCAATATTACCGGCTTACACAAGCAAAAGTCTGTTTTCTTGACCAACCAGAAATCAGCACTTAAATTTAAAGCCAACATACAGATAACATTCTATTATTCTTCGTTTGCTAAAAATAGTCGTCTGGTTAATTAAGATACAATGCTGTATGTCTTCACAATGCCAAAAGTAGAAAAAAATGTTTTTAAAAATACTAAAATATAAAAGTTCAAATCACCCCCCTTTCGCCCCTTTCAAAATAAAACAATAAAAAATCAAACATACACATATTTGTTATAGCCGGATTCAGAATCGCCCGATCTATCAATATAAAAAAGAATTAACCCGATCGCTAAATGGCGTAACGAGAAAAAATGTCAAAACCCCAGAATTACTTTTCTTGGTCACCGCAACATTAAAATTCAGTAAAGGACGACCAAAAGATCGTATCTGCACCAAAATGGCATCCATTAAAAAAGTCAGCTTGACATGAAAAATAAGCCTTCACCCAACTTGAAATCATGAAAAATGGAGAAGCGACGGATATCGGAAAATGGCGCAATTCTTTTATACTTTACCTAATAAAGAGGAGTTATTTTTACTGATACAGTGGGTATGGAAAGTATTCAGACCGCTTTAAATTTTTCACTCTTTGTTTCATTGCAGCCATTTGGTAAATTCAAATTCATACTATCTATTCCTGACACTGGAGGGGCTTATAACCTTCCGAAGTATATAGTTTGAGGTCTGGGATCTGCCAATATGTGGCTAGTTTTCTGACTGTTCTGAATAACATGATACATGATTATAGTTTTTTTTTTCGCTTAGTCTCGCTTGAATATAGGTCAATATTAAATAGTCTCTTGATGAGTCGCCTTTGGTGAGGACGATGAAACCCGCAGAAATGAGAGGCTTGGAGAGTGAGTGTGTAAACCTCACCTCACCCTATATACTGAGATGTGGGGTATATGTTTTTTCTATTAGTCACCTTCTGACTAATCTTCAGGGGGTGAATTATGGGTATAGCTTTATATTTGGAATTAATAAAGTTTAGTTTTATCCTTTTGTCAGCAAACATGAGGAATGACAAGAGACAACCCATTTAAGAACATTTAATTTTGGTTAAAACTATTCCAACATTATGAATATAAAAAAAGCTTCTCCCCTATGTGACATCTCTGATGTTTATTAACAGTTGATTTCCAAGTAAAATATTTCCTACATTAAGAAAATGAAAATGGCTTCTCCTCTGTGTGACTGCTCTGATGGCAATCAAGAAGCGCTTCCTGGTTAAAAAATTTCCCACATTAACAGGAAAAAGGCTTCTCCTGTATGTGGGTTCTCTGGTGCTTAACACAATTTGATTTCCTTGTAAAACATTTCCCACATTCTGAACATGAAAAAGGCTTCTCCCCTGTATGAGTTCTATGGTGTTCATCAAGACTCCCTTTCTGGTTAAAACATTTCCCACATTCTAAACATGAAAAAGGCTTCTCTCCTGTGTGAGTTCTCTGGTGTTTAACACAATCTGATTTACTGTTAAAACATTTCCCACATTCTAAACATGAAAAAGGCTTCTCTCCTGTGTGAGTTCTCTGGTGCTTAACACAAGCTGATTTACTGATAAAACATTTCCCACATTCTGAACATGAAACAGGCTTCTCCCCTGTGTGAGTTTTATGGTGTTCATCAAGATTCCTTTTAAATTTAAAACATTTCCCACATTCTGAACATGAAAAAGGCTTCTCTCCTGTGTGGATTCTATGGTGCTTAGCACAAGCTGATTTACTGATAAAACATTTCCCACATTCTGAACATGAAACAGGCTTCTCTCCTGTGTGGATTCTATGGTGCTTAGCACAGGCTGATTTACTGCTAAAACATTTCCCACATTCTGAACATGAAACAGGCTTCATCCCTGTGTGAGTTCTATGGTGTTCATCAAGATTCCTTTTAAGGTTAAAACATTTCCCACATTCTGAACATGAAAAAGGCTTCTCCCCTGTGTGAGTTCTCTGGTGCTTAACACAAACTGATTTATTGATAAAACATTTCCCACATTCTGAACATGAAAAAGGCTTCTCTCCTGTGTGAGTTCTCTGGTGCATAACACAATCTGATTTAGTGTTAAAACATTTCCCACATTCTAAACATGAAAAAGGCTTCTCTCCTGTGTGAGTTCTCTGGTGCATAACACATTCTGATTTAGTGTTAAAACATTTCCCACATTCTGAACAGGAAAAAGGCTTCTCCCCTGTGTGAGTTCTTTGGTGGGTAACAAAATGTGATTTATGTGCAAAACATTTCCCACATTCAGAACAGGAAAAAGGCTTCTCCCCTGTGTGAGTTCTTTGGTGGGTAACAAAATGTGATTTATGTGCAAAACATTTCCCACATTCTAAACATGAAAAAGGCTTCTCTCCTGTGTGGATTCTCTGGTGCTTAACACAAACTGATTTATTGATAAAACATTTCCCACATTCTGAACATGAAACAGGCTTCTCCCCTGTGTGAGTTCTATGGTGTTCATTAAGATTCCCTTTATGATTAAAACATTTCCCACATTCTGAACATGAAAAAGGCTTCTCCCCTGTGTGAATTCTCTGGTGAGTAACAAAATCTGATTTCCGTGTAAAATATTTACCACATTCTGAACATGAAAATGACTTCTTTGCTTTAGGAGCAGTTTGTTTTTTAATGCCTCTTTTGTGACTTTGATTTTCCTTAGTAGTCAGTAAAGAATCAGAAGATGGGACATGTTTCATAGGTTCAGATGACAGATCTTTGCTGTGAATGGATGATGATGTGTCTGGAGTAACGGCATTCATTTCAGGTGTATCTTGTAGGATATCAAGATCATCAGATTTAAAAATTGAAGATGTCAGCTGTCCCTCTGATCTCCTGGTACAGTCATCTAACATAATAAACAATTTTTTTAAATAAAATATCCTTGAGGTTTATATTTTTCAACACTTCTACTTAAAAAATGGCAAGCTATGTAAAAAACTTTATTTACCAAGACAATGACAGTTCACAGTCTAATTGAAAACCTTGTTGGATGAGCCAGTAGTGTGCGGTGTTCAACTGTTTGTTCATTCTGCCTCCCAAATGTATATATATAATTGCCTTAAATTGTCTGTCATCCACTTCCATCTGGATGTCCCCGAATCCCACAATCCACTGCGCCGCACCGGAAGTACGCCGACCGCTATTTTGGTACACCCAAGTGATGCCGCTCAGATCCAGGACGCAGCTGCGATCCCGAATACCCCTGGGATCCCAGCTGCCGCTTATATCCAGGCTGCCACTGTGATCCCTACCGGCGCTGGGATCCCGACCGCTACTCGGATCCCGGCCACCGCTCGGATCCCGGCCATCACTGCGATCATGAGGCTGTTAAAGGGGTGTAACGAGGGGGTATAAAGAGAGGGGTGTAATAAAGGGGGTATAATGAGAGGGTGTAATGAGGGGGGAGTAATGAGAGGGATGCCACTGCCAGACCCCCGCCAGGACCCACTGTCTGACTACATGCGCCGGATCCCACCGCTGCCTCCCCACCCACCTCCATGCAGTCACAGTCACCAGGAAAGACTGCGACTTGAGGCCTGTGCTGGAGATTGGGTGCGGCCACCCTCTGGAAGCGCCGCACACCATCTCCAGCACAGATCGCAAAACAAAGTCTTTCCTGCCAGTTGTGACTGCATGGAAGTGGGTGGGCCGCCACCCCCAGCACCACAAAGCTGCCCCCATCGTGATGTTACTGCCCTCCCGATGCGATAGCATCGGGCACACATCTAGTATCAAATATAAAGAAACCAATCAATGTTATGTAGGCGAAAATAACACCAATTCTCATCTCACAAAAAACAAGTCCTCACTCAGGACCATCATGTGTCAATGGAAAAACAGAGGTTCCCGCACTATTAGTGGCTCAAAGGCTGCTGAAAAGCAACAAGGTTTCCATAAACCAATCCAGCAAAATCCGCTCTCACTTCTGAGTCTTGCAGTGTGCGCAAACAACATTTAGGCTGCGTGCACACGTTGCAGATTTTGCCGCGGATTTTTCCGCACAAAATCCACAGTTCTTGGGAGAAAACTCAGTTGCGTCTTTGATGCCTTTTTGCTGCGGTTTTTCAGGCGGATTTGTATGCGTTTTTGTAAGCTAAATAAAGATATCTTATTTAACAAAAAAAAAAGATTTGTGATGTCATTTCTGTCCAACCTCCTCATTTACATTTGTCCAACCCACACTCCATAACACACAGATACATAGATAATAGATAGAAGGATAAATAGATAGAAGGATAAATAAATAGAGAAATAGATAGATAGCTATAGGATAGATAGATAATAGATAGATAGATAGAAGGATAGATAGAGAGATAGATAGAAGGATAGATAGATAGATAATAGATAGAAGGATAGATAGATAGAGAGATAGATAGATAGATACATAGATAGATAGATAGAAGGATAGATAGATAATAGATAGATGGTGGCTTTTGTCCTCAACAGGATAAAATTTAGACTTAGCAGGTACGTTCAGGTGAAACCATTCATCTGTTTCTTCAGTATTTTCTGTGTTGGTTGGAGGGTTGGATTTATTTTCCTTAATAAAGAAATGTCTTTTAAGGTTTAATTTCCTTATGAAAATTTGTAAATCTAAAAATAAATTAAAATCCTTAGGTTTGTTGGAGAGACAGAAGGACAATCCTCTAGATAGGAGGGATTCCGCACTTTCAGAGAGTTTGTAGTCAGAAAGATTACAACTATTAGAAGTTAATTCATTAGCGATGGAGGGGTTAAGGTGGTATTGTTCCTCTTTTTCTCCCTCCCCTAGTTCCTCTGTAGTGCTTTTTATTTTTACGGTTTTGGGTACAAAAAATTGGTTCAGTTGGGAGTTTTTTTATTGCCCGGGGTAAAAGAGGAACCGTCCCGGATTTAGAGGCATCTGAATGATCCACTACAATAGTGTCATTGGTGGGGCTGGTGGAGTGGAGGTATCAGGGTCGTCAGGACCTAATGAGATAGTGGTTAGTGAAGGTACCAACATGCTTGGAGTGGTATCATGAATGGAGAACTCAAGAAGTGAAAGAGGGAGAGAACTGGACAGATCCGAATTAGAGTTGGCTCCTTTGGTCCCAGATTTATTATTACCTCTCAGTGTCTTCGGGGCAGCAGTGGTTTTATCTTTAAATTAGATTAATTTGTAATTTAATCTTTTCTAGATGTTTCCTGGCTTCGGATAGTGTTTGAGAATGATTTGGTACAATATTTGTGGTATGTCCTGATGAAGGGGTCACCTGAACCCCCCAAACACGTAGAAGAAACCACGTTAACACCTCTACAATTTCTGGAATTCTTCTTGCGGCAGCGCGGGGATGATCCTTCCTTCCAATCTAAGTGTATAAGCACTGACAGTGTAGCAGGCATAGCCCGATGGGACTTGTAGTACACACAGCCCCGCAGACCGCCCAATGACCCCCGCACAGCCCCGACATATGCCTAATGACCCCCGCACAGCCCGGCAGACCGCCCAATGACCCCCGCACAGCCACGGCGTATGCCTAATGACCCACGCACAGCCCAGCAGACCGCCCGATGACCCCCGCACAGCCCCGGCATATGCCTAATGACCCCCGCACAGCCCCGGCATATGCCTAATGACCCCCGCACAGCCCAGCAGACCGCCTGATGACCCCCGCACAGCCCGGCAGACCGCCCAATGACCCCCGCACAGCCCCGGCATATGCCTAATGACCCCTGCACAGCCCAGCAGACCGCCCAATGACCCCCGCACAGCCCCGACATATGCCTAATGACCCCCGCACAGCCCGGCATATGCCTAATGACCCCCGCACAGCCCCGCAGACCGCCCAATGACCCCCGCACAGCCCGACAGACCGCCCAATGACCCCCGCACAGCCCCGGCATATGCCTAATGACCCCTGCACAGCCCGGCAGACCGCCCAATGACCCCCGCACAGCCCCGACATATGCCTAATGACCCCCGCACAGCCCGGCAGACCGCGCAATGACCCCCACACAGCCATGGCGTATACCTAATGACCCACGCACAGCCCAGCAGACCGCCCGATGACCCCCGCACAGCCCCGACATATGCCTAATGACCCCCGCACAGCCCCGGCATGTGCCTAATGACCCCCGCACAGCCCCGCAGACCGCCCAATGACCCCCGCACAGCCCCGACATATGCCTAATGACCCCCACACAGCCCCGGCATATGCCTAATGACCCACACACAGCCCAGCAGACCGCCCGATGACCCCCGCACAGCCCTGACATATGCCTAATGACCCCCGCACAGCCCTGACATATGCCTAATGACCTTCGCACAGCCCGGCAGACCGCCTGATGACCCCCGCACACACAGGCCCATACACGCACACAGTCACCGCCCACACACATACACAAGCAGACAGTCTCCGCCGACACGCCGCCCCCACTCTTCCCCCCCCTCCCGATCTGCAGCGTTTCATCCACAGCAAAAACGCAGATATTTTTTAGATCTGCGGTTTTGCTCCGGATATGCCCGACTTAATGCAAGTCAATGGGTGCAGAAACGCTGCAGATCCGCACAAAGAATTGACATGAACCCGCAGCGTTTCCACGCAGATTTTTCTGCAGCATGTGCACAGCGTTTTTCAATTTACATTCACTTTCATGGTACTGTACAACGCAGCTAACCTTATATAAGTCAGTTCAGATATGGTGTACCAAGATGGCGTCTGTGTCTTCAGACAACACCTTGGAAGGAATCCTTGGAATGCAGAAGCTGAGATACTGGATACCATATATGGAAGTGAAGCTGAAATGGACCTATCATAGACTGACACTGGCTACTCAGAAGATTGTGTGACACCCATTTCCTGTCTCTTTGTCTTGAGAATAAACTTCAGTTGTGTGCAAGCCTTTGCTGAGAAAGGAGTAGACATCTAACTCTGTGTTCGGTGTGACTCTTTAAGCGCGCACTCGGCCTATATTGGGTTAGGTACAAGTAATCATATAGATCTCTCTTTAAGGGATCACCCTCACACTAATACCAGGGAGTAGGTGGATCCTCCAGGTTGTAAGTTCTATAGAAAAGGGCTTTCAATGCCCAAAGTCATTTGAACAGTTTTGGGTGGAGGAGAATGTTGTGGTCTAGAGGCAAAATGGTGATCATGGTAATACGGCCGGACTACACCACCGATAAAGCAGCCACAGCCGGTGACTGAGAGGAATCTGTGACTTCTCTGCATTCAGTGGTTACTACTCACCTGGGTAGTCATATGTGGGAATCTTCTCTTTACACCACTCATCATCTCTCACATATGTCTCTGTAGTATTAAGATGGGTCAGACCTTCACCCTGAAACAAATATTGTAAAAGTCACCGACAGATGGAGAAGTCCCATCTATGATCAGCTCTAATCCTGCCATCTCCACCGTTCTCATTACACAAGTATAAAACATATAATACTGGTGGATAAAACAAGACTGAGCACAAGACCTTCACAGCCGTCTACACATCATAGGGGAGATCTCCTGACACCTTCTCTCCATCTACCTGATGATCCTGAGGAGCACTGGGATCTTCTTGGTTACAGTCCTGTGGAAGAAGAGGACGGGGACATCTCTCTGGTGTTGTCCTCTTACTGGATAGATCTGGAGGAAACACATACAGGGACTGAATTAATTCTCTACATACAGATAATTATAGGCCGTGTGTATTTAGTCCTGTCTATTACCTGGTGATGTGAGGGGCTGGGGAACCTCCATTATGACGTCCTTGTACAGATCTCTGTGTCCTTCTAAATACTCCCACTCCTCCATGGAGAAATAGACAGCGACATCCTGACACCTTATAGGAACCTGACACATACAATGATACCGTCATCCCCCGATCCCTTCATAGTGTTACTGTATAATGTCCCAGCATTCCCAGCAGTGTCACCTCTCCAGTCAGCAGCTCAATCATCTTGTAGATGAGTTCTAGGATCTTCTGGTCATTGATGTCCTCATGGATCAGGGGGTGAGGTGGAGGCCCCGTGATTGAGTTCAGGGGTCTTCCACATCCCTCAGACACAGGGTCCTGACAGTGATCACTAGAGGTCTTCTTCACCACTGTGTAATCCTGGTTATGGAGAGACACATTAATAAATCTCACTACAGACATTTCCAGAGTCCTCACCTCTCCAGTTCTGTCCATCTGTTATTCCCATAGATAAGAATGATGTAATGTGACGTCATCAGAATCTCTCACCTCTCCAGTGAGACGGAAGAGGATCTCTAGGGTGAGGTGTAACATCCTCTCCGCCATCTTGTCTCTGTCCATATCCATCCTTGATGGGTAAATCAGGAAAATTCTCTTCTGTAGAAGATCTTCACTGAGAGGATCCGATATTGTAGAGACCTGAATGAGAAGAAGATGATCCGATGTAACATCATAAGAATCCTGTGTAATAATACAATGACAGCAGCAATCTGCAGAGTCGGGAGATATGACTCTGCCAAACATATATATATACACATACACACATATATACAGAATTTATCTATATATATATATATATAATTTCACCATCAAAGAAAGTAAGGACTGAAGCACTCACCGATCCATATTGAAAGTCCGTAGTTTATTTGTAGCAAAAGTTTAAAACTTCATGGCCGGGAGGCTGAAGAAAGGAGTGAGTAAACTCTGATGACGGCCTATCAGCGCTTCCACGGGTCAGCTATATATAACATATATATATATATATATCTATTTATATAATCGTCTAACTCTGTCTGTCTGTAACGGAAATCCCGTGTCGCTGATTGGTCGTGGCCGGCAGGCCGCAACCAATCAGCGACAGGCGCAGTGCGCAGGCGCAGTCCGGAATTTGAAGGACACACGCCACCGCTACCGTCGGGAGATCAGCGGCGCTAGGAGTCGGGAGACTCCTCTGGACCGTGGGTACCATAAACCTGTAAAAATAGAATTAAAGCAAAAAATAGTGATATACTCACCCTCCGACGGCCCCCGGAGCTCTCCCGCCTCTAACCACGCAGCCGGCATCTTCCGTTCCCAGTAATGCTTTGCGAGAAAGACCGCTGATGACGTCGCAATCTCGCAAGCATCGTGCTCTCGAGAGTGACGTCATCTCCGGTAATTCGCGCTAAGCATAACTGGGAACGGAAGATGCCGGGAGCGTGGAGAGGAAAGAAAGAGTCCGGGGACCGTCGGAAGGTGAGAATAACCTTTTTTTAATTTTTTTTTATTCTTTTTTACATGCTATCTTTTACTATTGATGCTGCATAGGCATCATCAATAGTAAAAATCCACACTTGCGGACAAAAAAGAATATTACTCCTTCTTATCCAAAATGAAGCGAACCACAATTATATTAAAAACATGTAACTTTATTAAACAAAACAGAGATAATTGTCTGCTGTTTTTTTCCCCTTTTGGGGTAGGTTATCAGGAAACAATGAATATGTAGCCAATTTTAAATGTCTTTATTTTGTTTAATAAAGTTACATGTTGGTAATATAATTGTGGTTCGCTTCATTTTGGATAAGAAGGAGTAATATTCTTTTTTACCCGCAAGTGTGGATTCATGTGTTGAAGTGCCTATTTAAATACTTGCAAAAAATTGTGGTTTCAATCAATAGTAAAAAGTTGATCACAATTGTCAAAAACACTATGCTTCACAAGTGTGACCAACCTGTCAATCACATTCCAAGTGATGCTTCAAATCGTTTGGTATGCGCTTGAATTCCGCGCGTGAAAAACGCATGTTTTCTGCGGCAAAACGCATGCGAATTTGGCCATATTCTAGAATACCCGATGCGTTAGAATTGGGCCACCATCTAGTATATATATATATTCGTCTAATTCTGTCTGTAACGGAAATCCCGCGTCGCTGATTGGTCGCGCCCGGGGACGTCACTGAAGGTGGAGGAAGATGGCGCCGCAGCAGTCCTCCACAGGAACTTCACCAACGATGTGCCCTGCCTTAACTTGAGCAGAGGAGGGCGAAAAAACCCCGTTCGGCAAAGGGCAAGCATAAGGCAGGACGCAGATACTGTTCAGAAGGAAATCTCCACACCGGCCGAACATCGGGTAGCGGTGACGTCACCACAAAGGAAGAAGATGGCGCGTGCAGCAGGCAGAGAGGGAAACTTCACCAGCGGTGTGCCCAGGGAAAACAAGGTCAGATGAGGGTCCAGCCCCCCAGGTCTGCAAGGGGCAATCCCAAAGTCGATTCCAGAAGCCTTTCCAAAGCAATTTTCTACACCGCCCGAACATTCATTGCATTATTCTTAAATCTTCATAAATAAACTACATACATATTCTAGAATACCCGATGCGTTAGAATCGGGCCACCATCTAGTATAGTATAATTATATATATATATATATATATATATATATATATACACACACACACACATTATAGCAGAGTCATATCTCCCGACTCCGGAGATTGCATGCTGTCGTTGTAGGCCCAGACCAGATAGTATGGAGATGAATGAGGGAGACCAAAGTTAAAAAATAGACTTTCCTTCACTTAACAAGAACTTGATGAGAAGTATATACATCAGATGGCAGGCACAACACTTTTGCTGATTTAATAGCAGAATATAGCCGATCATGCACAGCACAAAAGCCGGTGTTTCCCAAGCTGTGTGAAGGTGCGGTAAACACCGGTGTAGCGCTTCTGATTGGCGGTAAAATCATCCCCGCCGGTCACAGAGCCGTGGTTCCCACGTTGTCAGAACACAGCATAACCGCTCAGCTGTGATTGGAGGTAAAAAGTTTACCTCCGGTCACTGGTGTCAGCTCTAATCCTGCCATCTCTACCGTTCTCATCACACAAGTATAAAACATATAATACTGGTGGATAAAACAAGACTGAGCACAAGACCTTCACAGCCGTCTACACATCATAGGGGAGATCTCCTGACACCTTCTCTCCATCTACCTGATGATCCTGAGGAACACTGGGATCTTCTTGGTTACAGTCCTGTGGAAGAAGAGGACGGGGACATCTCTCTGGTGTTGTCCTCTTACTGGATAGATCTGGAGGAAACACATGCAGGGACTGAATTCATTCTCTACATATATTATATGCGGTGTGTATTTAGTCCTGTCTATTACCTGGAGATGTGAGGGGCTGGGGAACCTCCATTATGACGTCCTTGTATAGATCTCTGTGTCCTTCTATATACTCCCACTCCTCCATGGAGAAATAGACAGCGACATCGTGACACCTTATAGGAACCTGACACACACAATGATAACGTCAATCCCCCCCGATCTCTTCATAGTGTTACTGTATAATGTCGGTCTGTCATTCCAAGGATGTCGTTCTAAGGATAACATCTGAAATATGCCTGAAAATGACTCCCTTGCTCTAGATGCTTCATTATTATTATTACTATGCTTCACTATTACTATCACTCTGACAATTGATCTGCTTCATCCACAGGTATGTGTTCTGGCTGCAATACCATCATCACCCATCTTTCCTGAACCACAATCACCCCTGTATCTGTCTGCTATCAATGGTATGTATCCCGGCTGCAATACCATCATCACCCCTGTATCTGTCTGCTATCAATGGTATGTATCCCGGCTGCAATACCATCATCATCCATCTTTCCTGAACCCCAATCACCCCTGTATCTGTCTGCTATCACTGGTATGTGTTCAGGCTGCAATACCATCATCACCCAGCTTTCCTGAACCCCAATCACCCCTGTATCTGTCTGCTATCACTGGTATGTGTTCTGGCTGCAATACTATCTCCCTTTGCATTTCCTCTTGTGACTTTAATTAATCGTCTCCTGTGTCTGCATCCAGTCTCCCTGCTGCTCCTCCCTTTCTGATCACACCTGGGCCCTTTCATGTGCTGTTAAGTTAGTATAAATTCAGACTAAGAGGTCTGTCTGACCTCGGTCTGTCATTGCAAGGATGTTTTCTAAGGATAACATCTGAAATGAGCCTGAAGTGACCAGAAGGTATGACTAACTGCTGCATTAAGATGTACTAAATTTCTTTTGCCTTTTATATTACTCTCACCATGCTGACATACGCACTAACAGTTTTGGCTCCACTACTCCTCACTCTCCTTCGCTATCCGCAAACCCCATCACCCGCTAACCAAATAATAATCTCTTCTTCCCTCTGGCCTCCCCACCTGACCTCCTCTGCTGACCTGCTCCTTGACCTCAGAGCTCTCCTAATAAAATACAAAACAAGCCACCCACCCTCCTTCTCCCACATGCTCTCCCTCTCTCTGCTTCTCCTCACTGCTGGCGATATATCTCTCAACCCTGGACCCCCACAGCCCATACCTCCCATTATTACCCCCTTCTATCGTTCCCAAATCAACACAAACACCAGAAATCTTTCCCACCTCAAATCCATGCCCTTGACACCCACCACCCTGCTCCCACTCTTTGGATCACTCTGGAATGCCAGCTCCATCTGCAATAAACTCCATGTGATTCACGACCTCTTTACCTCTCGTAATTTTTCCTTCCTTGGCCTCACCGAAACATGGCTGACACCCTCCGACACTGCCTCCCCTGCTGTGCTAGGTTACGGCGGCCTCCACTTCACCTACACTCCTCGCCCTGGCAACAGACATGACGGGGGAGTGGGCCTTCTCCTTTCTTCCAATTGCAGCTTCAACCCAATCCAACCTCTACCCTCCCTTATCCTCCCCTCTTTTGAAGTCCACTCTGTCCGCATCTACTCTCCCTCCAACCTCCAAGTGGCCGTCCTATACCGACCTCCAGGTCCGACCACTGCCTTCATTGACCAATTCTCCACCTGGTTCCTTCACTTTCTCTCTGCTGACATTCCCACCATCATCATGGGTGACTTCAACTTCCCCATTGACAACCACCATTCAGCAGCCTCCAAACTCCTGTCCCTTACATCATCCTTTGGACTTACTCTGTGGTCCTCCTCAGCCACCCACACAGACGGACATACATTAGACCTGGTTTTCACCCGCCTCTGCTGTCTTTCTAACTTCACCACCTCCCCTCTATCTGACCACCATCTACGCACTTTCTCATCCCTGTCCTCCTCACCTGTCACCCATGTCCAGCAGCATGCGCACCCCCGCAGAAACCTCACACATCTAGACACTCACAAACTCTCTTACTCTATTCTACCACTGTCCTCCATATCTTCACTCCACGACACAGACACTGCCACTAGTTTCTACAATGCCACTCTTGCATCAGCCATCGACCCGGTCGCCCCTGTCATGCATAACAGAGTGCGACGAATCAATAGACAACCCTGGCACAATAACACCACTAAAAAGCTTCGGCAAGCATTCAGAATTGCAGAACGGCGCTGGAAGAAAACGCATTCGCAAGACGACTTCACTGCACTAAAACAAGCAACACTTGCATTCAAATCTGCCCTCACCTCTGCTAAACAGGCCTACTTTACATCCCTTGTATCTTCCTTATCCCACAACCCCAAACAGTTGTTCAGTACTTTTAACTCCCTCCTCCACCCACCACTGCCCCCTCCAACCTCCCTCATCTCTGCCGAGGACTTTGCGCACACTTCAAAAACAAGATGGCCCAAACATGGCATGTCTTTATTGCTCAACCACCACAACCCCTTTACACACCAGACCAAAGCCCAAACCCCATAACCTCCCTATATAACATCACTGAAGGGGAGCTTGCTCATCTCTCCAAATCACACCTCACCGCTTGTGCACTTGATCCTATGCCATCTCACCTCCTCCACAACCTCGCCACCACTCTTATTCCATCCCTAAACCACCTCTTCAACCTATCATTTACTTCTGGTACCTTCCCTTCTGCTTTCAAACATGCCACAATCACGCCTATCCTTAAAAAGCCGACCCTCGACCCAATAGCCACATCTAGCTATCGCCCAATATCGCTGCTCCCATTCGCTTCTAAACTCCTGGAGCAGCATGTCCACGCTCACCTTTCCTCCCACCTCTCATCTAACTTGCTCTTTGACAATCTACAATCTGGCTTCCGCCCCCATCATTCCACTGAGACAGCCCTGACCAGAATTACCAATTACCTACTTACAGCCAAATCTATGGGACAACACTCTATACTCCTCCTTCTAGACCTGTCCTCTGCTTTCAACACAGTTGACCACTGCCTCCTACTACACATCCTCTCCTCCTTCGGCATCAAAGATCTCGCCCTATCCTGGATTTCCTCATACCTTTCCAACCGCACATTCAGCGTCTCCCACTCCCACACTACCTCCTCATCCCACCCTCTCTCTGTTGGAGTCCCCCAAGGCTCTGTTCTAGGACCCCTACTCTTCCCAATCTATACACTTGGCCTGGGGCAACATGGAGTCCCATGGATTCCAGTACCACTTTTATGCCGATGATACTCAGATCTACCTCTCTGGCCCAGACGTCACCTCACTGCTCTCCAGAATCCCAGAGTGTCTATCAGCCATATCCTCTTTCTTCTCCTCTCGCTTCCTCAAACTCAATGTGGACAAATCTGAACTCATCATCTTTCCCCCATCTCACAGATCTTCCTTACCCGACATTTCTATAACAATTGACATCACGCTTTCCCCCCTACCCGAGGTCCACTGCCTGGGAGTAACCCTTGACTCTGCCCTGTCCTTCAAACCGCACATCCAAGCTCTCTCCACCTTCTGCCGCCTCCAGCTCAAAAATATTTCCAGAATCTGTCCCTTCCTCAACTCTCAATCTACTAAACTACTTGTGCATGCCCTCATCATCTCCCACCTCGACTATTGCAACATCCTTTTCTGTGGCTTCCCTGCTAACACCCTTGCATCTCTCCAGTCCATCCTTAACTCTGCCGCCTGACTAATTCATCTCTCTCCTCGCTACTCCTCTGCTTCTCCCCTCTGCAAATCTCTTCACTGGCTCCCATTCCCTCAGCGTATCCAATTCAATTTACTAATACTGACCTACAAGGCCATCTATAACCTGTCTCCCCCATATGTCTCTGAACTAATCTCCTGATACCTTCCCTCACGTAAACTCTGGTCCTCCCAAGACCTCCTTCTCTCCTCCACACTTATTCGCTCCTCACCCAACCGCCTCCAAGACTTCTCCCGAAGTGCCCCTATTCGCTGGAATTCTTTGCCCCAACACGTCCGGCTATCAACCACACTCGGATCCTTCAGACGGAACCTGAAAACCCACCTCTTCAAAAAAGCCTACAGCCTGCAATGACTCCACTACCTCTTAACCACTACCGCAGATATCACCTCAACCAACACCGGAACTGCTGCAACCCCCCAACCTACTGTCTCCTTCCCCACCATCCTGTAGCATGTAAGCCCGAAAGGGCAGGGTCCTCTCTCCCCTCTGTATCAGTCTGTCATTGTTAGTTTGTTTACTGTCGGTGATATCTGTAATTCTATGTAACCCCTTCTCATGTACAGCACCATGGAACCAATGGTGCTTTATAAATAAATAGTAATAATGTCCCAGCATTCCCAGCAATGTCACCTCTCCAGTTAGCAGCTCAATCATCTTGTAGATGAGTTCTAGGATCTTCTGGTCATTGATGTCCTCATGGATCAGGGGGAGAGGTGGAGGCCCCGTGATTTGGCTCAGGGGTCTTCCCCATCCCTCAGACACAGGGTCCTGACAGCGATCACTAGAGGTCTTCTTCACCACTGTGTAATCCTGGTAATGGAGAGACACATTAATAACTCTCACTACAGACATTTCCAGAGTCCTCACCTCTCCAGTTCTGTCCATCTGTTATTCCCATAGATAAGAATGATGTAATGTGACATCATCAGAATCTCTCACCTCTCCAGTGAGACGGAGGAGGATCTCTAGGGTGAGGTGTAATATCCTCTCCGCCATCTTGTCTCTGTCCATATCCATCCTTGATGGGTAAACCAGGAAAATTCTCTTTTGTAGAAGATCTTCACTGAGAGGATCCGATATTGTAGAGACCTGAATGAGAAGAAGATGATCCGATGTAACATGATAAGAATCCTGTGTAATAATACAATTACTGGAGATAATAAGGGAAACATATGAGGAGATTTATTATCTTACAGGGTTTAGTTTTCTCCCCTGACATCTACTAATAAAACCTATATATTTAGGCCACAGACAACAAGCAGTTTCCTCCTCGGAGTCGGCAGCTGAACACGTTCCTCATAGACTCATCTTCCATAATGCTAATTCTCGTCTCATTACAGACACTGAAATCGGTATTAGCAATACTGCAGGAGAGATTCATTACACGCGACATGAGAAATAACTCCTTCATGGTGAGGACGACATCTTCATCTTCTACTGCGGCTCTAGAGACAGATTTGGCCAGAGTCGGTCACTGCCTCCATCCCCACCGGCCGTCTATATGAAGGTTTCCCGTCTCCCCGCACTGGAATCTTCTATCCCGTTAGATCTCAGCTCTGAGTCACACACAGAAGTTTGAGGCTTTTAGAAAAGATTTTTTGTTTCCACAATCAACGCGGACAGAAATGATCTGATCTCAAAGTCTCCATGTACAGTGATTTATGGGATTTATTTCTGGCCTTAGACTTTCCTATGTTACAAGAAAAACTCCAGAAAAAGCCGAAATTTAAATGTTTCTAAGGAAAATTGGCTCCAACAATTCTTGTAAGAAGAAAAAAATATGTAAAAAGCAAAACACATTTTATAGTTTTTAACATGTTAAACATTTATTAAAAAGAAATTAATCTTTTTGGGCCCCAGAACATAGATGTACACCGCAGGGACGGCACAGATGAGGCTGCAACAACAACCCTGAAAAGCAAACATGACATCTAAGAAGGTGTGACAGAGTTTGGCTGAATGCCCCCCGCCTCCAAGTACTCGATAGTATGGGGCGGCCTAGTTACTGCGATACTTACATGCCTAATAACGGGGTCTGGGCTGCAATGTATGAAGGTCTATTAGGTCGGGCCAGAGGCAGCGTCCAATAAGTTACCTTATAACGCCCCCATACACATTAGACTAAAGTTCCATGAAAGCACTGACTTCGGGGGGTTTGGCCGATCACATAATGTATTTGGGGGCCTCCCGACAGATGATGTCAGGACAGAGAAGGATCTGGCATCCTGAATTTCAGAGGATAATCCATCTGTTCTTCCTGTAGATAATCCTCCTCTAGAGGAGTCTGGAGGCGACTCTCTCATACAGACCACAGGAAAGCTGGAATATTTGTGTGTATGGGGGAGTCGGGAGAGATCGCCGTCTGCCAAATGACCGTTCAGCCAACTCTGATCTCATGTGTATGGGGCCGTTAGTATTACACTGACAGGCAGTGATGATACACGGCACTACAGTAGTACAGGGCATCACCGGAGCCATCAGAGGCTTGTATGTTGTATGATCGCACTGATCAGAGGGGTTTAAAAAAGGTTTGAAGTTGAAAAAAAAATCACAGTTTCATCAACAAGAAATATCCATCACTATATGGAAAGCAGAGTCACTGCACAATGTTAGTTACGTCTCATCCATAACTACTTTATTATACTCTATTATCCTGTACACAGTGGAGTAGATAGAAATCACAGATCCCACAGCAATAGCTGGAATTGGACCCTCCAATGCAAAGAAAAAAAAATCTATCAATCTATATACACTGTTCAAAAAAATAAAGGGAACACTTAAATAACAGAATATAACTCCAAGTAAATCAAACTTCTGTGAAATCAAACTGTCCACTTAGGAAGCAACACTGACTGACAATCAATTTCACATGCTGTTGTGCAAATGGAATAGACAACAGATGGAAATTATTGGCAATTATCAAGACACCCTCAATAAAGGAGTGGTTCTGCAGATGGGGACCACAGACCACATCTCAGTACCAATGCTTCTGGATGATGTTTTAGTCACTTTTGAATGTTGGTTGTGCTTTCACACTCGTGGTAGCATGAGACGGACTCTACAACCCACACAAGTGGCTCAGGTAGTGCAGCTCAATCAGGATGGCACATCAATGCGAGCTGTGGCAAGAAGGTTTGCTGTGTCTGTCAGCGTAGTGTCCAGAGGCTGGAGGCGCTACCAGGAATAGGCCAGTACACCAGGAGATGTGGAGGGGGCCGTAGGAGGGCACCAACCCAGCAGCAGGACCGCTACCTCCACCTTTATGCAAGGAGGAACAGGAGGAGCACTGCCAGAGCCCTGCAAAATGATCTTCAGCAGGCCACAAATGTGCATGTGTCTGTACAAACGGTTAGAAACTGACTCCATGAGGATGGTCTGAGGGCCCGATGCCCACAGATGGGGATTGTGCTCGCAGCCCAACACCGTACAGGACGCTTGGCATTTGCCACAGAACACCAGGGTTGGCAAATTCACCACTGGCGCCCTGTGCTCTTCACAGATGGAAGCAGGTTCACACTGAGCACATGTGACAGACGTGACAGAGTCTGGAGACGCCGTGGAGAGCGATCTGCTGCCTGCAACATCCTTCAGCATGACCGGTTTGGCAGTGGTCAGTAATGGTGCGGGGTGGCATTTCTTTGGAGGCCACACGATGTTGGGCTGTGAGCACAACCCCCATGGAGACACAATTGTGCCTTTACCTGGAGATAAATTCCCAGTGGGGGCAATTTCCAAAATGCAATAACTTAAGTGGGGAATTCAGCTCTTTTCTCACTTAAGGGATCTGTATATGGAGTCTACAAACTACAGTGGGGGAAATAAGGATTTGTTACGCTGCCAATTTTGGGGCTAAAGTCACATTTTTGTGAGGAAAAAAGTAAAATTGTCATTTTTTCCTTCCACATTGCTTAAATTTCTGTCACACTGTCCGAATTCAGATATTGTCCTAGTCAGAAAGGAGAATACAGGGAGCAAAAGGGTTAATAGGACTCACAGGAGGAACCGGCCCAGAAAGCATAAGACCAGGAGTGTCTGCCACATATATGACTGCTCTGTGCACAGGACCTGTGATGAGGTCACAGGAGGGGAGGAGTCAGGGGTCACATGATCAGGGGCCTCAGTGTGTGCAGGACTCAGTGTGCTGGAGCGCTCCCGATAATCAGCTGCGTGTGTCGCGCTGTGTGATAGTCACAGCACCTGCATGGAGGGCGACACATGCAGCTGATTATCGGGAGCGCTCCAGGGATCCGGGGTCCCGATGCAGCTATTCGGTAAGCGATATTAGCCAATAACAACTTCTCCGACGATATTCGCTCATCTCTAGTAATAACAGCTCAAAGAAATTAACCGAAATTTTCATTAAGATTAATAGCAAGACCCTATTAAATATTGAGCACCAGCGGGACGAAGCATTGACAGCGGCATGTAAAAGTGTGGGCGCCCCTGGTCAAAATGACCGTTATTGTGAGTAGTAAGATGAAGATGAAATGATCTCTAAAAGGCCGAACCTCTAAGATGACACATGGCCTTTGTATTTTAGGCAAAAATAATAATAAAACACATATATATATATAGACAATTTCATAATTGCAAAAAGTAAAAGGGGCGATGCAAAACTTTGGGCACATTTAGAGATTTGTGTACTGAGATAATTTTGATCAAGATTTCACACCTTAATTCGCTTGTTAGGGTTATGGTGAGATCACATGGTGACCAGGAGCTACAGTCTGAGGAAAGAGCTAAAAAGCCTTCACTAGACCCCTGTACAGCTGTATAATGAGGCCCAGGCTTTATAGTGAAGGGTCAGGAGTGAGGGCCTGTTCCCAGGAGCTACAGTCTGAGGAAAGGCCTAAAAAGCCTTCACTAGACCCCTGTACAGCTGTATAATGAGGCCTAGGCTTTATAGTGAAGGGACAAGAGTGAGGGCCTGTTCCCAGGAGCTACACACTGAGGAAAGGGCTAAAAAGCCTTCACTAGACCCCTGTACAGCTGTATAATGAGGCCCAGGCTTTATAGTGAAGGGACAGGAGTGAGGTCCTGTTCCCAGGAGCTACAGACTGAGGAAAGGGCTAAAAAGCCTTCACTAGACCCCTGTACAGCTGTATAATGAGGTCCAGGCTTTATAGTGAAGGGACAGGAGTGCGGGCCTGTTCCCAGGAGCTACAGTCTGAGGAAAGGGCTAAAAAGCCTTCACTAGACCCCTGTACAGCTGTATAATGAGGCCCAGGCTTTATAGTGAAGGGTCAGGAGTGAGGGCCTGTTCCCAGGAGCTACAGTCTGAGGAAAGGCCTAAAAAGCCTTCACTAGACCCCTGTACAGCTGTATAATGAGGCCTAGGCTTTATAGTGAAGGGACAAGAGTGAGGGCCTGTTCCCAGGAGCTACACACTGAGGAAAGGGCTAAAAAGCCTTCACTAGACCCCTGTACAGCTGTATAATGAGGCCCAGGCTTTATAGTGAAGGGACAGGAGTGAGGTCCTGTTCCCAGGAGCTACAGACTGAGGAAAGGGCTAAAAAGCCTTCACTAGACCCCTGTACAGCTGTATAATGAGGTCCAGGCTTTATAGTGAAGGGACAGGAGTGCGGGCCTGTTCCCAGGAGCTACAGTCTGAGGAAAGGGCTAAAAAGCCTTCACTAGACCCCTGTACAGCTGTATAATGAGGCCCAGGCTTTATAGTGAAGGGACAAGAGTGAGGGCCTGTTCCCAGGAGCTACAGTCTGAGGAAAGGGCTAAAAAGCCTTCACTAGACCCCTGTACAGCCGTATAATGAGGCCCAGGCTTTATAGTGAAGGGACAGGAGTGAGGGCCTGTTCCCAGGAGCTACAGTCTGAGGAAGGGGCTAAAAAGCCTTCACTAGACCCCTGTACAGCTGTATAATGAGGCCTAGGCTTTATAGTGAAGGGACAAGAGTGAGGGCCTGTTCCCAGGAGCTACACACTGAGGAAAGGGCTAAAAAGCCTTCACTAGACCCCTGTACAGCTGTATAATGAGGCCCAGGCTTTATAGTGAAGGGACAGGAGTGAGGGCCTGTTCCCAGCAGCTACAGTCTGAGGAAAGGGCTAAAAAGCCTTCACTAGACCCCTGTACAGCTGTATAATGAGGCCCAGGCTTTATAGTGAGGGGACAGGAGTGAGGGCCTGTTCCCAGGAGCTACAGTATGAGGAAAGGGCTAAAAAGCCTTCACTAGACCCCTGTACAGCTGTATAATGAGGCTCAGGCTTTATAGTGAAGGGACAGGAGGGAGAAAAGTGGGGAAAGGAGAAAGAAGAGCTGGACTGCCGATCACTAACCTGCAGAGCCGCACTCCACATATATGGCTGCTCTGTGCACAGGACCTGTGATGAGGTCACAGGAGGGGAGGAGTCAGGGGTCACATGATCTCCGGAGAGAAGACCTCCATGGCGGCTTCTCCTCAGTCAGTGACATTCCCGCCATTATGCGCCCCTCACTACTGGCACAATTACCCCGCGCCGCCTTCTCTACACAGTGTTATGTGTGGAATGTGACGTGTGATTTCTCTGGAGGGAAATAGACCCCACACAGGAGGGAATTCTCACCGGTTACCGGCCGTCTACTATATGGCGGCATTTGATTGTGCTATCGACTCCACACCAGGAGCTAAAATGCCCAAATCTCTAATGTAACCGCTGTAAGAGAAGATATAACAAATTTCCCCTAAACTCACACAGCGGAGGAGGCCTCACTTGGAGCAATGTGACTTGCGCACAGAAAATCTATTCCCGGTTCTGTGATTAAGTTATCGGCCGACAGGAAGAAGAAAGGTCTGAATTACAGCCCAGACTGGAGGAGAAACTGCAGGAGTGAGAATTGGCCAATCAGCGCTCTTCACCCCTATACTTATCTACACAAATACAAGATATGAAATGACAATTAGACGCCATTCTCACCACCAGAACGGAGAGGCGCTAACTTGGAGTAAAGCCGCGTTTTATCACCATGCCAATAAGCCTAATAAGATGCCGCTCGTAAGCTCAGAATGAGAGAGTCACTGCATATAATCTCCTCTATAAAAGACCCTAAGGGTCAGATCTCAGCCCACCCCGATCTCATGTATAGCACTTATAATGAATACCCCCAGAGTTTGTATTCGCCCCACAATCACCCCCCCCACTACTGGAGTCATTCCTTCACACACTACATCTACCTAACCTGACTGAGTCCGCGGCACAACAACTCCATTTACACATCTCTGAGGAGGAAATAGTTTCATCACTCAAAAAACTAAAAAGAGGAAAGGCCCCGGGGCCGGATGGTCTTACAGCAATATATGATAAAAAATGTAGCGATGTGCTGACACCACATATAAAAACCTCTGTAATTCACTACTAAATGGCTCACAGCTGCCCCCTGAGCTCTACGTGGCGCATGTAACCGTAATCCCTAATCCTAAGAAAGATCATCTCACAACAAATTATAGACCTATATCCCTCTTATACATTGACTTCAAAATCTTTACATCCATTGTGACTAACAGGACCAATAAAATCCTCCCTCACCTCATCCATCGGGATCAGGATGGTTTTATACCAGCGCGACAGGCCCCAGATAATATTAGGAGAGCGTTAAATATTATTCATACAACTAACCTACAGCGAAAGCGACTTCTCCTGCTTGCATTAGATATTGAGAGGGCTTTCGATTCGGTGTCCTGGACATATCTCTTTACGGTTCTATCGGAAGTCGGATTCTCCCCTGAACTTATAAAGTGCCTCCAATTGTTATATGATAGCCCTATCGCTTATGTAAAACTCCCGTCACCACACCCCCCTCCAATTAATATTCAGAGGGTACCAGGCAGGGCTGTCCTCTATCTCCGGATCTTTTTGCACTTGCAATGGAACCCATTGTGGAAGCAATAAGGAGAGATCAGAATATCCTGGGCCCTGAGAATATGGGAGACCAATATAAAGTCAGCCTCTTTGCGGATGATCTCCTGCTAACATTAATAAGTCCCCACACTACACTCCCTCACTTGTTTTCCCTCCTTCACGAATTTGAGATGATCTCAGGGTTAAAGATTAACATTGATAAATCCAAAGCATTTTTTGTAAATTTTCCTAAGACAGAGCAAACTAATATAGCCTCCCATTTTGGGTTTATACACAAAGAACATTACTGTATTTTTCGGACTACAAGACGCACCGGACCATAAAACGCACCCCAATTTTCAGAAGGAAAATAGGGAAAAAAATAATAATGTGTCAAATGGGGGTCCGTCTTACAGTCCGAATTCAGCTTACCTGGGAAGGGATCCGGCACAGGTGGAGGAGTATTCACAGGGGTCATTCAGTGGTCCAGGCTCGTGCGGTGACGGCTCTGTGCTGGGGCAGGTTGGTTATGCTGGGCAGCTGTGCTGGGGCAGGGGCAGCTGTGCTGGGGCAGCTGTGCTGGGGCAGGGGCAGGTGGCCTGTGCTGGGTGAGGGTGGTGGCGGGCTGTGCTCCGGTGCAGGGGCGGCGGCTTCGCCGGCATTTCCTCGCAGCCCGGAGTCCCCCGCACATCCCTTGCTGGCTGCCGCCATGTTGCGGTGGCCTCCGGGAACATGGCTGCCGGAAAGATGGCCGCTGGTCCGGGGACGGCGCATGCGCGGGTTCAGATCTCGCCGCCACCCTGCACCGCAGAGCCCCGCCCGCTGCCACCACCGCACCGCAGAGCCCCGCCCGCTGCCACCACCGCACCGCAGAGCCCCGCTCGCTGCCACCACCGCACCGCAGGTTAGTATATTTCGACCATAAGATGCACCCCCCACTTTCCCCCAAAATTTTGAGGGAAAAAAGTGCGTCTTATGGTCTGAAAAATACGGTATCTAACATATCTGGGTATCAACTTAACAGCCAACAGGTCACCTCTGTTTCGGTGGAATTACACTCCACTGATCCAAAACTTCCAGAGGGACCTGGATAGATGGGCTTCCTCAAAGTTATCCTGGCTCGGCAGAACACATGCATTAAAAATGGTGTCACTGCCTCGCTTCTTATACAGTCATATGTTAAAGTTTGGGCACCCCTATTAATGTTAACCTTTTTTCTTTATAACAATTTTGTTTTTTGCAACAGCTATTTCAGTTTCATATATCTAATAACTGATGGCCTCAGTTATATTTCTGGATTCAAATGAGGTTTATTGTACTAACAGAAAATGTGCAATCTGCATTTAAACAAAATTTGACTGGTGCAAAAGTATGGGCACCTCAACATAAAATTGACATTAATATTTCGTAGATCCTCATTTTGCAAAAATAACAGCCTCTAGTCGCTTCCTGTAGCTATTAATGAGTTCCTGGATCCTGGATAAAGGTATTTGTGACCATTCCTGTTTACAAAACAATTCCAGTTCAGTTAAGTTTGATGGTCGCCGAGCATGGACAGCCCACTTCAAATTATCCCACAGATGTTCAATGATATTCAGGTCTGGGGACTGGGATGGCCATTACAGAACATTGTAATTGTTCCTCTGCATGAATGCCTGAGTAGATTTGGAGCGGTGTTTTGGATCATTGTCTTGCTGAAATATCCATCCCCTGCGTAACTTCAACTTCGTCACTGATTCTTGCACATAATTGTCAAGAATCTGCTGATACTGAGTTGAATCCATGCGACCCTCAACTTTAACAAGATTCCCGGTGCTGGCATTGGCCACACAGCCCCAAAGCATGATGGAACCTCCACCAAATTTTACTGTGGGTAGCAAGTGTTTTTCTTGGAATGCTGTGTTTTTTAGCCTCCATGCATAACGCCTTTTTGTATGACCAAACAACTCAATCTTTGTTTCATCAGTCCACAGGCCCTTCTTCCAAAATGTAACTGGCTTGTCCCAATGTGCTTTTGCATACCTCAGGCGACTGTTTGTGGCGTGCTTGCAGAAACGGCTTCTTTCGCATCACTCTCCCATACAGCTTCTCCTTGTGCAAAGTGCGCTGTATTGTTGACCGATGCACAGTGACACCATCTGCAGCAAGATGAGGCTGCAGGTCTTTGGAGGTGGTCTGTGGATTGTCCTTGACTGTTCTCACCATTCTTCTTCTCTGCCTTTCTGATATTTTTCTTGGCCTGCCACTTCTGGGCTTAACAAGAACTGTGCCTGTGTTCTTCCATTTCCTTACTATGTTCCTCACAGTGGAAACTGACAGGTTAAATCTCTGAGACAACTTTTTGTATCCTTCCCCTGAAAAGCTATGTTGAATAATCTTTGTTTTCAGATCATTTGAGAGTTGTTTTGAGGAGCCCATGATGCCACTCTTCATAGGAGAATCAAATAGGAGAACTACTTGCAAGTGGCCACCTTAAATACCTTTTCTCATGATTGGATACACCTGGCTATGAAGTTCAAAGCTCAATGAGGTTACAAAACCAATTTAGTGCTTCAGGAAGTCAGTAAAAAGTAGTTAGGAGTGTTCAAATCAAGAAAATGATAAGGGTGCCCATACTTTTGCACCAGTCAAATTTTGTTTAAATGCAGATTGCACATTTTCTGTTAATACAATAAACCTCATTAAAATCCAGAAATATAACTGAGTCCATCAGTTATTAGATATATGAAACTGAAATAGCTTGTTATAAAGAAAAAAGGTTAACATTAATAGGGGTGCCCAAACTTTTACATATGACTGTATCTATTTAGGTCCCTCCCAATTATGGTACCAGCCAGAACGTTCACTCATTCACACTCTATGATGTCTAAGTTTCTTTGGCTAGGAAAACAACCCAGAATTGTGCAAAAACTTATGTTCCGTCACAGAAAAGAAGGGGGTTTATCCCTCCCTAATTTTACACTTTATTACAAGTCGGCACAGATTGCTCCATTAATAAGTGCGTGTTGATATCCCAATAGTCCGAGATGGGTTATTCTGGAATCATTTCTCTCCAAACCATTCTCTTTATCAGGCCTAATGTGGACCACAGACCGACTTCCACGGGGGTTAATGAATGTGGCTCCTTTTACAGTCCACTCGTTGCTTCTTTGGAGGAAAGTTTAAATATAACTTACAATCAAGCCCTTCTCCCCTGACAGCTATATTACAAAACCCCATGTTCCCGCCAGGTCTTGAGCCACAAATGTTTTCTTGGTGGAAGCTGAAAGGTATTCATATACTTAGGCTGTGTTCACACACAGCGTTTTTATCGCGGTTTTTCCCGCGGATTTTTTGGCAAACACGAAAAAGAAGCTTCCCATTAATTTTGCACTTTTTGTGCACATTGATGCGTTTTTTACCGCGAAAAAAAAAAACGCATCGCGGTAAAAAACGCAGCATGCTCATTAATTTCGCGTTTTGTTCCGCGTTTCTGGCTTTTTCCATGTGTCTAGAAACTACGCGGAAAAAAACGCAAAAAAACCACGCGGAAAACGCGCAGAAAAAAACGCGCGGTTTCTGGAAAGGGAGTCAGGTTTTTCAGCAGAAAATTTCTGCTACGTGTGCACATAGCCTTAAACATTTGTGTTCCCCATTTAATATCTTAGGCTAAGTGCACACGTAGCAGAAATTTTCTGCTGAAAAACCTGACTCCCTTTCCAGAAACCGCGCGTTTTTTTCTGCGCGTGTTTTTTGTGCGTTTTTTTTCTGCGTTTTCAAAACGCATATAACTAGCCAGAAACGCGGAAAAATCTGCGTAATTATTGAGCATGCTGCGTTTTTTACCGTGATGCGTTTTTTTTCGTGGTGAAAAATGCATAGAAATGAATGGGAAGCTTATTTTTAGCGGTTTTATTGGAAAAACCGCTAAAAATACCGCTAAAAAAACGCTGTGTGTGAACACAGCCTTACTTGACAGACAGGAATTTGTTCAAATATTTGAACCTCCAGTTAGGGAGGTAATGCGATTGAACCAGATCTTCCACTTTGCAAAGCAGATCCTCCCGAGCGGTACTACTCTCAGGGCAACGAGGTTTGAAAATTAATGTCTAAATGACCCTTTGGGCAGGGGAACGATCTCATTGATCTACTATGCTATAAATTCTCCACAAGATGATAAAAAATTGAAGTATATGTTACAGTGGGAGGAGGATTCAGGGTTTGAACAGTCAATTGATGAATGGTATCGTAGCTGTGACACCCTATCATGAGGTAGTCACCAGACTTCCCTTGTGGAGACCTCCTTAAAACTATTGTACAGAGTCTATTATGGACCAGAAAAAATTCACAGCATTTTTCCCAATGTCTCGGGAGACTGTTTTGGGGCTGTGGAATATCTGGTGACATGAGACATATTTGATGGTCTTGTACGGTGGTTTCTGGGCTTTGGGAGAAGGTGAAGCGTCTGATAGCACAGATGTATGGTGGACCGGTTAAGCTGGAACCTTCTACCCTTTTACTGGGAACCAGGCCTTCCCGGCTTCCAGAAAGATTTCAGAAGCTAGTAAACTACATATGTATGGTCACTAAAATCCACATTGCGGCAAAGTGGAAGTCGCCCTCACTGCCAATATCTATGGTGAAAGAGAAGATGAACGACATTATGTTATATAAAAGAATAGAAGCAACTAGAACCGACAGGTGGGATTCTTTCTTCAGGGTTTGGCATCCCTGGATGGAGCTTCACTCAGATACTCGACTGGATCAGGCACGGAGGCTCTCTCTGTAGCCAATTGAGAACTGATCACGGCCTGGGACGGGATTCAGATATGATCCTACAATAGTGAGTTGCATAACTGCTTTAATCGCCCTGGAATGGTCATTGATGATACCATTATAGATTATTGGATATCGTATAATTATATCCTTTGTGCCTTTCCCTACCCTGTCTATGTCCTGTCTCCCTTATATTATTTGAAGTTTATTGAATGTATGGTAAATTGTTAGCTTATGCTCCCTTGCATGGGAGATCATAACTTGGACTTGGTTTAATAAGTTTCTAAATAAAAATTTATTGAAACTAATCTGCTGAAATCTCGTTTATTTCCTCCCTTCCAGAGACCGACTGAGGCTCATATACGGCCATGCTCCTCTCCGGTCACAGTGGGGGGTTTGGTAGAAGGATGGAGGGTTGTGCCTGTGAGTCACGGTTCACCTTCCCTATCCTTTACCCCTTATACCTGACCTGTTTATCCAATTATCCTGAGCTAAATGGTTTTACAAACTTACTGTGACACACAGGGCCGGTTTTAGGCAAAGTGGGGCCCTAGGCAAAGTTTAAAATGGGGCCCAAATGCTGACATATGGCACATCACACAGGAGCATTTCGGTTGTAGTTACATGCGCTGAGTTCAGGCCCGCTAAACAAGCGTGATCGACAATATTGAAATCGTTCCACACTTGTTTCCCGGCCTCTTTCCACTGGCTGAGGAATAATGATGGGAACAGAACAATCACTATTAGATCAATCTGTCCCCAGACAGTATCATGTTATCAGCAGCACATCTACAGTTTACACCGGCGATGTGCTGCTGAGAACAATGATTTTTCTTCCGGCATAAACAATCCAATCACTCGATGAATATGCAGCATTTTGCTTGTTTAGTATTATTCACACCATAGTCCGACATATATTATAATGTGCAGTCCTCCATATTGTAAAATCCACACCTCATAGTCCTCCATATAATATGTGCCCCATAGTCCTCTATATAGTATAATACACTCCCTATAGTCCTCCATATATTATTATGTGCCCCATAGTCCTCTATATAGTATAATACACTCCCTATAGTCCTCCATATATTAAAATACACTGCTCAGTCTTCCATATAGTATTATACACTTCCCATAGTCCTCCATATAGAATATAATGTAGCCCACATAGTATATAACACAGCCTCCCCCATAGAATATAATATACCCCCCAATATTATAACACAGCCCACATAGTATATAGCACAGCCACGTTGTATATAACACAGCCTACATAGTATATAGCACAGCCCACATAGTATATTACACAGCCCACATAGTATACAGTACAGCCCACATAGTATACAGCACAGCCCACATAGTATATAGCACAGCTCACATAGTATATAGCACAGCCCACATAGTATATAGCACAGCCCACATAGTATACAGCACAGCCCACATAGTATACAGCACAGCCCACATAGTATACAGCACAGCCCACATAGTATATAGCACAGCCCACATAGTATATAGCACAGCCACATAGTATATAACACAGTCCACATAGTATATAACACAGCCCACATAGTATATAGCACAGCCACATAGTATATAACACAGTCCACATAGCATACAGCACAGCCCACATAGCATATAACACAACCCACATAGCATATAGCACAGCCCACATAGTATATAGCACGGCCCACATAGTATATAGCACGGCCCACATAGTATATAGCACGGCCCACATAGTATATAACACAGTCCACATAGTATATAGCACGGCCCACATAGTATATAGCACGGCCCACATAGTATATAGCACAGCCCACATAGTATATAGCACAGCCCACATAGTATATAGCACAGCCACATAGTATATAGCACAGCCACATAGTATATAACACAGCCCACGTAGTATATAACAGTCCACGTAGTATATAGCACAGCCCACATAGTATATAGCCCAGCCCACATAGTATATAACACAGCCCACGTAGTATATAACACAGCCCACGTAGTATATAACACAGCCCACGTAGTATATAACACAGTCCACGTAGTATATAGCACAGCGACATAGTATATAGCACAGCCCACATAGTATATAGCACAGCCCACATAGTATATAGCACAGCCCAAATAGTATATAGCACAGCCCACATAGTATATAGCACAGCCCACATAGTATATAGCACGGCCCACATAGTATATAGCACAGTCCACATAGTATATAGCACGGCCCACATAGCATATAGCACAGCCCACATAGTATATAGCACAGCCCACATAGTATATAGCAGGGCCCACATACTGTATATGGAGTCCACAAACTACAGTGGGGAAAATAAGTATTTGTTATGCTGGCAATTTTGCAAGTTTTCCAACCTACAAAGAATGAAGAGGTCTGTAATTTTTATTGCAGGTACACTTCAACTGTGAGACAAAATGTAAAAATAAAAAACAGAAAATCACATTGTATGTTTTCTAAATAAGTAAATTAAATTTTATTGGATGAAAGTAGTAAAGTAGTATTTGATCACCTGCCAACTAGCCAGAATTCTGGCTCTCACAGACCTGTTAGTTTTTCTTTATGAAGCCTCCTACTCTGCACTCATTACCTGTATTAATTGCACCTATTTAATCTTATTACCTGTATACTAGAAACCTGTCCACACACTCAATCACACTCCCAACCTCTCCACAATGGCCAGACCAAAGAGCTGTCCAAGGACACCAGGGAAAAAATTGTAGACCTGCACAAGGCTGGGATGAGCTACAGGACAATAGGCAAGCAGCTAGGTGAGAAGGCAACTGTTGGTGCAATTATTAGAAACATTGAAGAAATACAAGATGACTGATCTTCCGTAGTCTGGGGCTCCATGCAAGATCTCGCCTCGTAGAGTAAGGGTGATTCTGAGAAAGGTCAGGAATCAGGCCAGAACTACATGGGACGAGGACCTGGTCAATGACTTGAAGAGAGCTGGGACCACAGTCTCAAACATTACAGTTAGCAATACATGATGCTGTCATGGATTAAAATCCTGCAAGGCACGGAAGGTTCCCCTGCTCATGCCAGCACATGTCCAGGCCTATTTGAAGGTCGCCAATGACCATCTGGATGATCCAGAGGAGGCATGGGAGAAGGTCAAGTGGTCAGATGAGACCAAAAGAGAATTTTTGGGTATCAACTCCATACATATGTGAGGAGGAACAAGAAGGATGAGTACAACCCCAAGAACACAGTCCCAACCGTGAAGCCTAGTGGGGGAAACATCATACTTTGGGGGTGTTTTTCTGCAAAGGGGACAGGACAACTGCAACGTATTGAAGGAAGGATGGATGGGGTCATGTACCGGGAGATTTTGGCTAACAACCTCCTTCTCTCAGTAACAGCATTGAAGATGGGTCGAGGCTGGGTCTTTGAGCAGAACAATGACCCAAAACACAGAGACAGGGAAACTAAGGAGTGGCTACTAAAGAAGAATGTCAGGGTCCTGGAGTGGCCTAGCCGGTCTCCAGACCTGAACCCAACAGGAAATCTTTGGAGGAGCGGAAACTCAATGTTGCCAAGCAACAGCTCCGAAAACTGAAATATCTGGAGAAGATCTGTATGGGGGGGGGGGCAAAAATCCTGTTTCTCTATTGTGTCAAATACTTATTTCATGCAATAAAATTCCCATTAATTCCTTAGAAATCATAGGATGTGATCGTCTGTTATTTATTGTTAGATTCTGTCTCTCACAGGTGAAGTCTTCCTACAATAACAATTACCGACCTCTCCATTCTCTGTAGGGGGAAACCTGGAAAATCGGCAGAACATCAAAGACTTATTCTCCCCACTGTACCCTAAGAAAATGTGTTCTCCAGGAATCCAATAGCGTCTTCCCTCCCAAGCCTCGCCGGGTGGGCATGAAGCGCCGGACAGTCATCGGGAATTGTCTGACACATTTTGGGGCCGTTTTTACCTATTTCCCCTTTTATAAAGGTAAACTCTGGGGAGAAAACTATTTTTGTGGTAAAATGTAATTATTTTTTCCTCATCGCCCAATGGTATAAAATTCTGGGACACAGATGAGTAATTGAGAGGTGGCGGGTGTAACATGGCGCCTCTTATTGGGGGCTCTGATAATGTGACATGGCCCCTAACACCATAAGAGCAGACTCTGCCCTGTCAGACGGCCCTCCTTCCCTCCTGAGGAGTGTCCGGCCCCTTATGGGGTATTAGCACTCAGGGGAAATTGTGGAACAAGTGGTTTCTGTTTTCTCCTCTTCTCCCGTGTGATAATTACAGACTTGGGGACAGAGCGACATTTTAGTGGCAACACTTCATTCCTCCGCTCAATGTTACACAATTCTGTGACCCCCTGAGGGTTAATAATCCTCCCTGCCCCCTAGATGAGCCCCCAGAGGTGGAGGGGGTAACATGGGGCCACTTGTGGGGTCTCTGCTGTTCTGGTGTCAGAGCTCTTCACACGTCACACGGCGTCCGCCGTCTATCCCAGCCACAATGGCGCCCCTTCCCTCCCGAGCCTGTGGGGTACCGGCCCTCAGGAGACACGGCGCACTGTGCGGCATCAGCGCTCCTGTCACCTTTAGGACAATGATACATTGGGGGGAAAGTCACATTTCTGTGAGGGAAACAGGAAAATTGTCATTTCTTCCTTCCACATTGCTGAAATTCCTGTCACACTGTCCGAATTCAGAGATTGTCCTGTCAGAAAGGAGAAGACAGGGAGCGAAAGGGTTAATAGGACTCACAGGAGGAACCGGCCCAGAAAGCAGAAGGTCCAGGAGTGTCTGCCACATATATGACTGCTCTGTGCACAGGACCTGTGATGAGGTCACAGGAGGGGAGGAGTCAGGGGTCACATGATCAGGCGCCTCAGAGTCTGCCACATATATGACTGCTCTGTGCACAGGACCTGTGATGAGGTCACAGGAGGGGAGGAGTCAGGGGTCACATGATCAGGGGCCTCAGAGTCTGCCACATATATGACTGCTCTGTGTGCACAGGACCTGTGATGAGGTCACAGGAGGGGAGGAGTCAGGGGTCACATGATCTGGGGCCACCGATGCATGGTACAGGACCTGCGATGAGGTAACGATCATGTCATTTAAGGGGGAGGAGCCAGAGAGCTTGCAGGCTGGAAGCTGAGAAGATGGGAAACTTGTGAGAGGTAATGGCGGGAACAGGGAACATGGGGAGGACAGGGGGTGTGTGATAGAGGGGAGCAAGAGGGGGCAGGGGGTGTGATAGAGGGGAGCAAGAGGGGGCAGGGGGTGTGTGATAGAGGGGAGCGGGAGGGGGCAGGGGGTGTGTGATAGAGGGGAGCCAGAGGGTGCAGGGGGTGTGTGATAGAGGGGAGCGAGAGGGTGCAGGGGGTGTGTGATAGAGGGGAGCGAGAGGGCGCAGGGGGTGTGTGATAGAGGGGAGCGAGAGGGGGCAGGGGCTGTGTGATAGAGGGGAGCGAGAGGGGGCAGGGGGTGTGTGATAGAGGGGAGCGGGAGGGGGCAGGGGGTGTGTGATAGAGGGGAGCGGGAGGGGGCAGGGGGTGTGTGATAGAGGGGAGCGGGAGGGGGCAGGGGGTGTGTGATAGAGGGGAGGGGGCAGGGGGTGTGTGATAGAGGGGAGCGGGAGGGGGCAGGGGGTGTGTGATAGAGGGGAGCGGGAGGGGGCAGGGGGTGTGTGATAGAGGGGAGCGGGAGGGGGCAGGGGGTGTGTGATAGAGGGGAGCGAGAGGGCGCAGGGGGTGTGTGATAGAGGGGAGCGAGAGGGGGCAGGGGGTGTGTGATAGAGGGGAGCGAGAGGGGGCAGGGGGTGTGTGATAGAGGGGAGCGGGAGGGCGCTGGGGGTGTGTGATAGAGGGGAGCGAGAGGGGGCAGGGGGTGTGTGATAGAGGGGGCAGGGGGTGTGTGATAGAGGGGAGCGGGAGGGGGCAGGGGGTGTGTGATAGAGGGGAGCGGGAGGGGGCAGGGGGTGTGTGATAGAGGGGAGCGAGTGGGTGCAGGGGGTGTGTGATAGAGGGGAGCGAGAGGGGGCAGGGGGTGTGTGATAGAGGGGAGCGAGAGGGGGCAGGGGGTGTGTGATAGAGGGGAGCGAGAGGGCGCAGGGGGTGTGTGATAGAGGGGAGCGAGAGGGCGCAGGGGGTGTGTGATAGAGGGGAGCGGGAGGGGGCAGGGGGTGTGTGATAGAGGGGA
This sequence comes from Dendrobates tinctorius, assembly GCF_039654945.1. NCBI lineage: Eukaryota > Metazoa > Chordata > Amphibia > Anura > Dendrobatidae > Dendrobates > Dendrobates tinctorius. The sequence continues at coordinate 11,408,262 of NW_027361685.1, forward strand.
GCGGGAGGGGGCAGGGGGTGTGTGATAGAGGGGAGCGGGAGGGGGCAGGGGGTGTGTGATAGAGGGGAGCGGGAGGGGGCAGGGGGTGTGTGATAGAGGGGAGCGGGAGGGGGCAGGGGGTGTGTGATAGAGGGGAGCGGGAGGGGGCAGGGGGTGTGTGATAGAGGGGAGCGGGAGGGGGCAGGGGGTGTGTGATAGAGGGGAGCGGGAGGGGGCAGGGGGTGTGTGATAGAGGGGAGCGGGAGGGGGCAGGGGGTGTGTGATAGAGGGGAGCGGGAGGGGGCAGGGGGTGTGTGATAGAGGGGAGCGGGAGGGGGCAGGGGGTGTGTGATAGAGGGGAGCGGGTGGGTGCAGGGGGTGTGTGATAGAGGGGAGCGGGTGGGTGCAGGGGGTGTGTGATAGAGGGGAGCGAGAGGGGGCAGGGGGTGTGTGATAGAGGGGAGCGAGAGGGGGCAGGGGGTGTGTGATAGAGGGGAGCGAGAGGGGGCAGGGGGTGTGTGATAGAGGGGAGCGAGAGGGGGCAGGGGGTGTGTGATAGAGGGGAGCGAGAGGGCGCAGGGGGTGTGTGATAGAGGGGAGCGAGAGGGCGCAGGGGGTGTGTGATAGAGGGGAGCGAGAGGGGGCAGGGGGTGTGTGATAGAGGGGAGCGAGAGGGGGCAGGGGGTGTGTGATAGAGGGGAGCGAGAGGGGGCAGGGGGTGTGTGATAGAGGGGAGCGAGAGGGGGCAGGGGGTGTGTGATAGAGGGGAGCGAGAGGGGGCAGGGGGTGTGTGATAGAGGGGAGCGAGAGGGGGCAGGGGGTGTGTGATAGAGGGGAGCGAGAGGGGGCAGGGGGTGTGTGATAGAGGGGAGCGAGAGGGGGCAGGGGGTGTGTGATAGAGGGGAGCGGGAGGGGGCAGGGGGTGTGTGATAGAGGGGAGCGGGAGGGGGCAGGGGGTGTGTGATAGAGGGGAGCGGGAGGGGGCAGGGGGTGTGTGATAGAGGGGAGCGGGAGGGGGCAGGGGGTGTGTGATAGAGGGGAGCGGGAGGGGGCAGGGGGTGTGTGATAGAGGGGAGCGGGAGGGGGCATGGGGTGTGTGATAGAGGGGAGCGAGAGGGGGCAGGGGGTGTGTGATAGAGGGGAGCGAGAGGCGGCAGGGGGTGTGTGATAGAGGGGAGCGAGAGGCTGCAGGGGGTGTGTGATAGAGGGGAGCGAGAGGCTGCAGGGGGTGTGTGATAGAGGGGAGCGAGAGGCTGCAGGGGGTGTGTGATAGAGGGGAGCGAGAGGCTGCAGGGGGTGTGTGATAGAGGGGAGCGAGAGGCTGCAGGGGGTGTGTGATAGAGGGGAGCGAGAGGGGGCAGGGGGTGTGTGATAGAGGGGAGCGAGAGGGGGCAGGGGGTGTGGGAGATGGAGGGGTGTGAGAGGCTGCAGGGTGAGTGAGACGGAGGGGTGCAGGGTATGTGCAGTTCCAGCTTCCAGTGACAGGTGAGTGATGGGAGTGGCGGTGTTGCACCCACCGATCAGACATTGATCACCCATCCTAAGGATACGGATTGGTCATCAGTGGTAAAGTCGTGGCCTCTGTACACAATCTAAGGCTAGTTTCACACTAGCGTTTTTGAGCGCAGCGACGGCCTGCGCACGGCCGTCGCTAAGCCCCGCCCCTGCCGCGCCTCCGCCGGTAGCTCCGCCTACCGGCGCATGACGCTGCATGCGCCCTGCGTCCCCTATCTTTATCTCCCGCTCCCCTTTATCACTGGGGGCACAGGCCATGCGCATTATGCGTTTGGCGGCGCATGCGCCTTTTTGACGGTGCGTCGGCGCAACCAAACTGCAGCAGGTTGCGTTTGGCGCAGGTCGGCGCACTGTCAAAAAGGCTCATACTGCGCACGGAGTGTTCCCATAGTACAGGGCCCCTTTCTTGGCCCCACACAGTGTAATGCCCCCATTATGCCCCTGTAAGCAGGGTTCTGCCCCACAACCAGCTGCCTCGGGCACTTTACCATGGCCGGTACCTCAGATTCCTCCCCGCACCCCTTTCCTTTGGGGCTGTGGCCTTTATAATATCAGGAAACTGTGTCCTCAAGGTCACCTGACCTGGTGCACTATCTAGACTCTTCCTCCCTGAAACTCTCCCTTTCCCCATTGATTCCACATAGACTGCCATCTGTATGGCAGATGGCAGTCTATGTACAAATGCCGCACAGCCCTGAGGATTTGTTCTTATGACTCTCCTTCTAACACCCCTTAGGCTACTTTCACACTTTTTGCAAACGCACATAAAAATGCATCATGCGTTTGTGTGCATTTTTTGCGGGTTTAGGCGCGTTTTTTAAAAAAAATACACATGCTTTTTTTGCGCTGATGTGCGCATTACCATGCGCACGTCAGCACACCCGTAGACTATAATGAGTGGGTGAAAATAAACGCATTGCGTGCACATGAGTTTTTTTGGGACAGGTTGGACGCACAAAAAATGCAACAAGATGCATTTTGTGCGCGCGAGCGCACACTACAAAAAAACGCATGTGTATGCGCACCCATGTAAAACGCAAAAAAGCGCAAGTGTGAAACCAGCCTTATGCAGTATATATGATGCCCCTCACACAGTATAGTGTGTCCACAGTACTGGCATCTCTCACACAAAAGATATTTCCACAGTATCGCCATCCCACCACACACAGTATAATCTTCTCACAGTATCACCATCCCACCACACACAGCATAATCTCACAGTATCACCATCCCACCACACACAGTATAATCTTCTCACAGTATCCCCATCCCACCACACACAGTATAATCTTCTCACAGTATCACCATCCCACCACACACAGTATAATCTCACAGTATCACCATCCCACCACACTCAGTATAATCTTCTCACAGTATCATTATCCCCCACACACAGTATAATCTTCTCACAGTATCACCATCCCCCCACACACAGTATAATCTTCTCACAGTATCACCATCCCACCACACACAGTATAATCTTCTCACAGTATCACCATCCCACCACACACAGTATAATCTTCTCACAGTATCACCATCCCACCACACACAGTATATTCTTCTCACAGTATCACCATCCCACCACACACAGTATATTCTTCTCACAGTATCACCATCCCACCACACACAGTATAATCTTCTCACAGTATTACCATCCCACCACACACAGTATAATCTTCTCACAGTATCACCATCCCACCACACACAGTATAATCTTCTCACACTATCACCATCCCACCACACACAGTATAATCTTCTCACAGTATCACCATCCCATCACACACAGTATAATCTCACAGTATCACCATCCCACCACACACAGTATAATCTTCTCACAGTATCACCATCCCACCATACACAGTATAATCTTCTCACAGTATCACCATCCCACCACACACAGTATAATCTTCTCACAGTATCACCATCCCCCCACCCACAGTATAATCTTCTCACAGTATCACCATCCCACCATACACAGTATAATCTTCTCACAGTATCACCATCCCACCATACACAGTATAATCTTCTCACAATATCACCATCCCACCACACACAGTATAATCTTCTCACAGTATCATCATCCCACCACACACAGTATAATCTTCTCACAGTACCACCATCCCACCACACACAGTATAATCTTCTCACAGTATCACCATCCCACCATACACAGTATAATCTTCTCACAGTATCACTATCCCCCACACACAGTATAATCTTCTCACAGTGTCACCATCCCACCACACACAGTATAATCTTCTCACAGTATCATTATCCCCCACACACAGTATAATCTTCTCACAGTATCACCATCCCACCACACACAGTATAATCTTCTCACAGTATTACCATCCCACCACACACAGTATAATCTCACAGTATCACCATCCCACCACACACAGTATAATCTTCTCACAATATCACCATCCCACCACACACAGTATAATCTTCTCACAGTATCACCATCCCACCACACACAGTATAATCTTCTCACAGTACCACCATCCCCCCACACAGTATAATCTTCTCACAGTACCACCATCCCCCCACACAGTATAATCTTCTCACAGTATCACCATCCCACCACACACAGTATAATCTTCTCACAGTATCACCATCCCACCACACACAGTATAATCTTCTCACACTATCACCATCCCACCACACACAGTATAATCTTCTCACAGTATCACCATCCCACCACACACAGTATAATCTTCTCACAGTATCACCATCCCATCACACACAGTATAATCTCACAGTATCACCATCCCACCACACACAGTATAATCTTCTCACAGTATCACCATCCCACCATACACAGTATAATCTTCTCACAGTATCACCATCCCACCACACACAGTATAATCTTCTCACAGTATCACCATCCCACCACACACAGTATAATCTTCTCACAGTATCACCATCCCATCACACACAGTATAATCTCACAGTATCACCATCCCACCACACACAGTATAATCTTCTCACAGTATCACCATCCCACCATACACAGTATAATCTTCTCACAGTATCACCATCCCACCACACACAGTATAATCTTCTCACACTATCACCATCCCACCACACACAGTATAATCTTCTCACACTATCACCATCCCACCACACACAGTATAATCTTCTCACAGTATCACCATCCCATCACACACAGTATAATCTCACAGTATCACCATCCCCCCACACACAGTATAATCTTCTCACAGTATCACCATCCCACCATACACAGTATAATCTCACAGTATCACTATCCCCCACACACAGTATAATCTTCTCACAGTATCACCATCCCACCACACACAGTATAATCTTCTCACAGTATCACCATCCCACCACACACAGTATAATCTTCTCACAGTATCACCATCCCACCACACACAGTATAATCTTCTCACAGTATCACCATCCCACCACACATAGTATAATCTTCTCACAGTATCACCATCCCACCACACACAGTATAATCTTCTCACAGTATCACCATCCCACCACACACAGTATCACCATCGCACCACACACAGTATAATCTTCTCACAGTATCACCATCCCACCACACACAGTATAATCTTCTCACAGTATCACCATCCCCCCACACACAGTATAATCTTCTCACAGTATCACCATCCCACCACACACAGTATAATCTTCTCACAGTATCACCATCCCACCACACACAGTATAATCTTCTCACAGTATCACCATCCCACCACACACAGTATAATCTTCTCACAGTATCACCATCCCCCCACACACAGTATAATCTTCTCACACTATCACCATCCCCCCCACACACAGTATAATCTTCTCACAGTATCACCATCCCCCCCACACACAGTATAATCTTCTCACAGTACCACCATCCCACCACACACAGTATAATCTCACAGTATCGCCATCCCACCACACACAGTATAATCTTCTTACAGTATCACCATCCCCCCACACACAGTATAATCTTCTCACAGTACCACCATCCCACCATACACAGTATAATCTTCTCACAGTATCACCATCCCCCCACACACAGTATAATCTTCTCACAGTATCACCATCCCCCACACACAGTATAATCTTCTCACAGTATCACCATCCCACCACACACAGTATAATCTTCTCACAGTATCACCATACCCCCACACTCAGCATAATCTTCTCACAGTATCACCATCCCACCACACATAGTATAATCTTCTCACAGTATCACCATCCCCCCACACAGTATAATGTTCTCATAGTACCGCCATACCCCCACACAGTATAATGTTCTCATAGTACCGCCATACCCCCACACACAGTATAATGTTCTCATAGTACCGCCATACCCCCCACACAGTATAATGTTCCTACAGTACCGCCATACCCCCACACACAGTATAATGTTCCTACAGTACCGCCATACCCCTCCACACAGTATAATGTTCCTACAGTACCGCCATACCCCCACACACAGTATAATGTTCCTACAGTACCGCCATACCCCCACACACAGTATAATGTTCCTACAGTACCGCCATACCCCCACACACAGTATAATGTTCCTACAGTACCGCCATACCCCCACACACAGTATAATGTTCCTACAGTACCGCCATACCCCCACACACAGTATAATGTTCCTACAGTACCGCCATACCCCCACACACAGTATAATGTTCCTACAGTTTCGCCATACCCCCACACACAGTATAATGTTCCTACAGTACCGCCATACCCCCACACACAGTATATTGTTCCTACAGTACCGCCATACCCCCACACAGACAGTATAATGTTCTCATAGTACCACCATACCCCCACACTGTACAATCTTCCCATAGTACCGCCATACCCCCACACAGTATAATGTTCTCATAGTACCGCCATACCCCCACCCACAGTATAATGTTCTCCTAGTACCGCCATACCCCCACACAGTATAATGTTCTCACAGTACCGCCATATCTCCACACACAGTATAATGTTCTCATAGTACCGCCATACCCCCACACAGTATAATCTTTTCATAGTACCGCCATACCCCCACACACAGTATAATGTTCCTACAGTACCTCCAAAAATAAAATTAGAGATGAGCAAATATGTTAGGAAAACGATCACCAAACATAAATTCAGCGCTAATATGGTACATTCTGATTCATGATTGGTAAAATGAAAATTTTTCTTATGATCGGAAAAAGTCCGTAACATAAAAGTCGGTAACATTCGGTAAAAGATATAATAGAAGCCAGCAATACACGTGCCACGTTTAGTAAAGTCACAGCCACCAATGTGGGAAACTGGGTTCAAATCCTAGCTCTGCCCTGTTGGACGTAATATACCAGAAGTGGTCCATAACACTATGGTGCCTACCTCAATAAACATGAGAGTGTCTCTTGAACAAAGAGTCTTTCCAGCTGGGACATTGCCCAGATTAACAAGGTCCGCGTCAGATGTCGAGGAACCAAGACAATCTGATGATAAATGGGCTACGGGACCAAACCAACTCAAATGACCACACGGAGATGGGGGTCTCTGTACAGGAGCATTTACTTTATTTTATTCACTTCTTTTATAATCTTTTGCTTAATTATGCAAGGTTCTCAAGTACCAATAGCATCATTTCACTTTATAAGCCAATAATATTGCAAGAAAACCGGAAACTACATATATGTCCGTATCCAAATAGCATAGAAAGTAATATAATGGCATATTCTTCAGAGTAATACACCCCCACCTCCCTTATCTTGCACCTGATGGGAACAGTCTGGTTTCATGACAGTTTGAACTTTTACCTAATTACAAAATTTATCTTACAGCAACAAAAACGGAGAAACGAAGCCTTCAGGAAAAATGGAGAAGTGAAACTTCAGCTCTGATTTTAGTATTAACCCTTCACATTCACCCCTAGATAAATTTTGTTAGCACCTCTGATGATGCATATCTGTTATCCCAAGCTAACAGCTTGAGGGGTACTGGTCTTCACATGACTGATGCTGTGTTACCAGTCATGGCTGTCGCGGTGCACCCGTCCCCCCTGTGTACTGCAGTTCACGAATAACAATTTTTGATAACTGTGGTGGAGATCTTTTGTAGGTAGCCATGTGCTTGGCTTCGACGTCTTCATCAAGTAGCCTTTTGAAATCGGTGCAGAGAAGAGCAGGGGCAACGACGCCTTTGGTATCATCATTAGCTGGCTTAGTGTAGAATTTCCTAATACATACAGAAACACACCAAAGAACAATTTTTAGTATCACATATACAACAAGGATACAGGCAGCAATATGTAACAAGCTTTGTAAAATCCCAGCTATCCAGCCCCCAATTCCCTTAAATCAATTGGCTGGATTGAGAAAGGAGAAGGTGTCTGACCACCAACTGTCCTTATTACGATCATTATCTTTATCGTATTGATCTCTGAGTCATTGTATATCTTGTAACTTTAACTTCTACCAATAATAATATGAAAAATGCGAAAACTAAAACATTATGCCCCCCCTTTATTTGCTATTGGCTTGTTGGGTGATGAGGTGGACTTGATAGGGACCGTCATACAAGGGTTCTAGTCCATGCTTCCTGACATGCCTTTTCACGACTACCAAATCACCAGGCTTCAGGTTATGACAGGTGTCGGTTTCTACTGAATCTGGTAAAGAAGAGGAAACTAGAGCATAGGTGTTAGCAAGATTTTTACTAAGCAGAATAACATTGAACAGCATGGTCAGTTTCTTCTGATAACTGCTGGGGCTGGAAATTTGCAACTGGGGGCCTAGTACCAAACAATATCTCATATGGGGACAAGCAATATTTTGTAATAGGGGAGTACGGATATGGTATAGTACAATGGGTAGGAGCTCTGACCATGGAGCCGTAGTCTCCTGCATCATTTTGGTCAATTGTCCCTTCAGTGTGCCGTTCAGCCTCTCAACTTCACCACTGGATTGTGGGTGGTACGGAGTATGGAGGGCTACAGTGGATCCAAGCATTGTCAGAACTTCTTGGTACACATGAGAAGAAAAGGCCGGGCCTTGATCACTTTCAACAACTTCTGGAACCCCATATCTGCATATGACTTCCATCACCAATTTCTTCGCTGTGGTTTTTGCAGTCATGTTGGTAACAGGGAATGCTTCCAGCCAACTGGAGAACCGGGGCCCAGTAGAATTTTTGCACCAGTGCGAGGGCCTGATTCTTTCCTCGATGTGTAGGTCCATGTGCCCATGTGGCAATAGCAGGGTACATCCGCTTAGGGAGACACACAAGTTGGTCCTTTTTCCAGAGACCATTATTCATTCGTGCCCCATCAGTCTTCCATTGCTTCACCTCTTCCTTTGGAGACATTCTCTGCATCGTCATTAAACAGGGTCCAACAGAAAACTTCAGTCTGTTGTAGATCATCAGGTTCTTGTAGGGTTAATGCTTCTTGTAACTGTTTACACTGAGAGCGTGTGGTCACCACAGTTGGTATGGTTAGTTCAACGGGTAAAAGAGCGGCGGCTTTTGCTTGCATATCCGCAAATGTGTTGCCAACAGTCTGTGGACTGGTCCTAGGACCGTGCGCCTTAACTTTGATAATAGCCACCTGAGTAGGTAATTTGATCGAGTCCATGAGGGTTTTAACAGCTTCAGCATTTTTCACTGGGGTTCCGGCAGTAGTAATAAACCCTCGATTGGTCCATAGAGCCCCAAAATCGTGAGCAATACCAAATGCATACCGTGAGTCCGTGTATATATTAGCCCGTCTGTTCTTGGCCAAAGTACATGCAGTAGACAGAGCCTGGAGTTCTGCTTCTTGTGCTGACTGTGAGGGCGGGAGCGCAGCTGCGTGCACTACAGTGTCCTCTGTGGTAACAGCGTATCCTGTGTGGAATCTACCAAACTCGTCAGCATATCTTGAAACATCCGTGTATAACACCAGATCAGGATCTGGGAGTGGATTCTCACTGACATTTGGTGGAGTAGCTGTTTCTTCTATCAGAAATTGGGAACAATCATGTTGGAGGTAATCCTCATCACTGCCATCTTTCCTTATAGTTCATTATACCGTCTTTCAAGGCATTGTAAAGAGGATGCATTATGCGGGATGCATCCGGTATCCACTGACAACAATAAGTGCATAGTCCAAGAAAACGCTGGAGTTCAGCTTCATCTTTTGGGAAAGGAAGGTTGCTGACAGCTATTTTTCTTTCTTCTGTGAGGTGTCAGACACCCTGAAGGAGAAAGTGACCCAAGAATATCACTTGACCAAGGCAGAACTGAAGTCTCGAGGCCGAAACCCGACAGTTCAGTGCTGCCAGATACTTAAGGAGGCTAACAATGCCAGAAATGGCAAAAGACACCTGCTCATATTTTTTTTGCATACTGGTTGGGACTGTTTTGGGCCCCTTGTGGCATAACTGTGGGAAAGGCATGCAAAATACAGATTTCCTCACTGTCTTCATCTACATAGGGATTATATAACCTAAGAACCATCTGACCATCATCTTGGAATTGTATTTCGGAGCAGAACTGTGATAATAAATCTGCCCCTAGTAAATTTACTGGACATGTGGGAGAGATTACAAACTGAATAGTAACCTCGGGGAAGGGTTTTATGGGGTTTATTACAGTATATTAATTGGGTCTGCCATCTACTCCGATTAAAACAGAGGCCTGTATGACAATCTCCATAAAAGTGTCCGAATCGGGCACAGCGCCAGAATTGCTGACGAGAATTAGCAGGGAGGGGCTGAGGAGTAAGGTTCTCAGTAGCTGAAGTCTGAGGGGGGCGAGAGTTTGCTGTGTGGGCTGAAGGGCACACTTTGTGCTCGCAGCTGCAGTGGGGGCTGGAGGTTGCTAGTTTTGTTTTGTTTTTTTTTCTTTTTCTTTTTCTCTATGCTGAACAGAGCGGGTTAAAGTCTTCTGAAAACTTTTTATTACTTTCAATACATTGTCCGGAGTGGAATTCTCAACGTCAGGTCTAACTGAAATTATTGCCTCTTGCAATTCGGGTCTGAGGCCGGACATCAAAGTGCCACAAAAAGATGTGTATGGGCTTCAATATACAGGGAGAATCCCAGATCTCTAAATACTGCCATAGGACGCCCATAGAACTTCTCGGCAGTCTCCCCTTCGGCCTTTGTGATATCTGTGAGAGAGATAGCTTGGTCCGCTAATTTATCTTGTGCCCAAACCTTTAAAGCATTGCAGAAATCAACACCACTCTCATAGGTTCCCCCATTCAGATTGACATTATACATTATGCCACCCTCAATAATTGGAAAATACCCCTCCCCAACTTTTACTCGAAGTATGTGTAATAGATCTCTTCGGGAAGTGGAATAAATCTCTCAATTTGCTGCCATTTGCCTGTAGAAAGCCATGGGGGAAGACTCTGGATTGGGTAATTGATTGCAAAGGGTGTCTATTTGGGATGGGGTGAAGGGAGTATACTCATAACCACTAGCAATATTAGACATAGCGGGGACTGAGGCTAGCGGCGGATGATAGTAGGTACCGTCAGCGTCTCCTGGTCTCCTTGTACAATTATTATCTAGCAGGGAGACCTCTTCTTTCAAATCATCACTTTTAACTATTTGTCTGCCTTACACATTAGTATCAATCTCAGTTCCTTCTAAACCAATCACTTTCTCACACCAGTCACTTTCTTGAACCACAATACATCCAGTCCTTGCCATAATAGACAATTTTTCCTTCTTCAACATAGCAGTAACAGAAACAATCAGAATTCACTTCCTCTGTTCTTCCTAACACCTTCGTCACACAATTCATGTGCCAAGCCACAAAATTCTTTTCCTTCCACGGATTCTCTCATTTAGCGCTAAATATCCTTACCTTAGTTGTGCACAGATCTGGAGCGGCCGTATCAGTCTGTTCCACCGGGTCAATAATCACCCTCTGGGATACCCAAAATTCGCGGTACTCAGTGAAAGGAGGAGGGCATCTCAGACTATCCCTCCGGACACCTCTGGTTATATATATATATATCTATCTATATATACCTGAGTTATGTATCCTACCCAGTCTTCGATCACGTCACCACGCCCGATTACTAACAATGATCAGGAATTCAGGATATTTTGACTATAAAGAGAGTCACAATCACTGGTCAATCCGGGGTGTCCGTTCCTTATGAGGTACGGTTTGAGCACTGGGCCCCCAACAGGACTGCACCTCTATATGATTCCAGCCATGAATCACCCCACCACGGAGACAAACCTCAGATCCTCTTTGCAGCAACAAGCACAGGAAAACCACACCAACGGTCAGTCTGAACAGTTAACTGCCAAATTACCGTGGTTGTTGTGGGGGATGATCAGTCCTAATTTTCCAGCACCTGTGTCCGCTCCGAGGGTCCTTTGTCTTGTCCTCCATGGGCAGAGGCGTCCCTGTTCGGGGGCCCCACGTTGGGCCGCCAGCTGTCGAGGTAGGGCTAAATTAACCCTTTACGGTTGAGCCAGTGATGTCCAAATTAATCCACAGAGTGTTGCTAGCAACTCAAATGACCACACGGAGACGGGGGTCTCTGTATGGGAGGATCGAGACAGATCACTAGTCCCCTTTATTTTAGTCACTTCTTTTATAATCTTTTGCTTAATTATGCAAGGTTCTCAAGTACCAATAGCATCATTTCACTTTATAAGCCAATAATATTGCAGAAAACCGGAAACTACATATATGTCTGTATCCAAATAGCATAGAAAGTAATATAATGGCATATTCTTCAGAGTAATACACCCCCAACTCCCTAATCTTGCACCTGATGGGAACAGTCTGGTTTCATGACAGTTTGACCTTTTACCTAATTACAAAATTTATCTTACAGCAACAAAAATGGAGAAATGAAACCTTCAGGAAAAATGGAGAAGTGAAACTTCAGCTCTGATTTTAGTATTAACCCTTCACAGATTGACTACAGGAAAGCCTATGACTCAATTCTACACACATGGATCTCTGAATGCTTGGCTCTCTACAATGTCGACAAGAAATTAAGAACCTTCCTCAGAAACTCAATGAGGCTATGGAGAATAACATTATAAGTCAACTCAAGACAACTAGCACAAGTGACCATCCAATGCGGCATATACCAAGGTCATGCACTGTCCCCATTGCTGTTCTGCATAGGCTTGAAGCCCCTCAGTCAGATAATTGCAGAGTCTGTCTATGGATACAAGTTCAAGAGTGGAAGCACCATCAGCCACCTCCTCTACATGGATGACCTCAAGCTGTATGCGAAAAACGATCAAGACAACAATTCACTTATCCACCTGACAAGGATCTACAGTGAAGATATCGGGACATCGGAGCGTCCTTCGGACTGAATAAGTGCGATCAGTTGGTAATAAAGAGAGGCAAGGTAGTTAAGACTGATGGAGTGGAATTATCAGCAGGGCAGGTAGCAGATGTACAGACATGCTACAAAGACTTACGCATCCCACAGGGATACGGTAACCATGATGAGGAGGCAAGGAAAGCGGCAACATCCAAACACCATCAAAGGTCCTGAAGAGCCAGCTCAATGGGAAGAATAAAATCTGCGCCACCAATATATACTCACTGGCTAACTGCAGAGTCAGGAGATATGATTCTGCTATATATATATATTATAGAGAGAGATATGGAGATTTTTTTTTTCTTTATGTTGGAGGGTCCAATTCCAGCTATTGCTGTGGAATCTGTGATTTCTATCTACTCCACTGTATAAAGGATAATAGAGTATAATAAAGCAGTTATGGACGTGACGTAACTAACATTGTGCAGTGACTCTGATTTCCATATAGTGACAGATATTTCTTGTTACTAAAACTGTGATTTTCTCTAGCAACATTCCACGACAGCATAGGAGGTCGTCTCCACGCCCTAATGGGGGACAGGAAGCACGAGAGGTTAAAAGGTCCCTCCCTCCTCCCTCTCACCAGTGTCTTTCCTGTCCCCCATGGGGCATGGAGAGGTCTGGTGTGCTGTGTGAAAGAGCCGGGCAGTGGTGGTCGGTGGCGCAGCCTCCCCTCCTCCGTTCTGCACCTGCATTCGGGACCGTTCCTGGCCCTCCCGTTCTCCCCTTTGGGGAGTAAAGCGGGCCAGTGCTCTCCGGTGTCTCCTCCTCCCCTGCGTGCTGTACACGCGGGTCACTTTTGGGGTATGTGGAGGGCACGCTGTCATGGCGGCACCCATGCTGCTGCCAGCGCGCGGAGCTCGCCAGCATCTGCTGTGCCTGCTCCAGGACCCAGGGAGGAGGAGGGGGAAACAAGCTAATGCGCTGAGGGCGGAGTTAACCCTTCATTAACCCGCCGGAAGACACCGACAGGTAAGACATCCCCTGCTGTCATGGACAGTTCTTCCTGCCCTGCATCTGCAGAGCCCAGCGCTGCCCCAGCCACAGTGAGTGTTACCTGGGGTGGGTCCTAGTGGTGCGATCCGGGATAGAGGTCCTTAAAATACTTCTCCCCCTCTTTTTTATAGGGAGAAAAGTCTGCCCATAAAAGCACCAATACATCCAGCAAAACGGCCAAATGTGTCATATGCAGCACGAAACTTCCCTCTTATTGGGAGAAAAAGTTATGTCAGGCATGCACAGATAAAGTGGTCAGGGCCGAGCACCCGTCACTAATTGACGAGATCCGCAGCTTGGTCACCCGTCAGGTTCAGACCTCCTTCCTCCCGGAGGAGCACCAGAGATCCATAATATCAAGGATCTCAGAGTTCAGGGACCAGAGATCCCCCGACCCTCAGGTCAGCTATGTCCATACTAGGGTCTATGACCTCCTGTATCCAATCAGTACCTTGGGCACAGGCCCACTTCAGAACGCTCCAGTCCCATATCCTAAGAAACTGGAATCGGGATCACACCTGTCTGAACAAAAAGGTCCAGACCCCAGGGGTAGTGAGAGCCTTGCTGGCATGGTGGATGGACCACAAGAACCTGTGCAGGGGAATCAACTGGTCTCAGACCCCTTTAGTCACGGTAACAACAGACGCCAGCAAAAAAGGCTGGGGAGCGGTAGTGTCTCGTCACCCATTCCAGGGGTTATGGAGCCAGAAAGTGAGCGCAAAATCCTCAAACTTCAGAGAGTTGAAGGCAGTGGAAGAAGCTCTACTGGCAGACACCTGGTCCGGGGCCAGCACATCAGAGTCTACTCAGACAATATAACAACGGTGGCCCATCTCAGGCACCAGGGGGGGTACGAGATCCAGCAGCCTGGATGGCCTCTCAAACCGAATATTTTCCTGGGCCGAAAAGCACCTCCGCTCTTTGATGGCAATTCACCTGAAGGGTACGGCCAATCTTCAGGCAGATTTCCTAAGCAGGAAAAGCATCCAGCCGGCCGAATGGACCCTAAGCAAAATAATCTTCCAGAAACTGGTCGACAGGTGGGTCCTACCGGAAGTGGACCTATTAGCCTCAGGAGAAAATGCTCAAGTGGAGAAATACTTTTCACTGAACCCCAGAGACAGGTCCCTGGGAGTGGATACCTTCGCCCACAGGTGGAGGTTCCATCTAGCTTACGCCTTTCCGCCAGTCCCAATCCTTGCCGCAACCCTGAAGAAGATTCGGGACAATCATACCCCAACCATCCTAGTAGCTCCATTATGGCCAAAGAGGAGCTGGTACTCTCTGATCACGGAACTGGTGGTAGATGGACCATTCATCCTACCCATGGAAGACTGCCTTCTCTCGCAGGGCCCCCTACATCACCCAAACCTACGAGGAATGAGGTTGGCGGCCTGGCTACTGAAGCCCAGATCCTGAGGGCTAGGGGCTTATCAGTGGCGGTAATAAAGACCCTACAGAAATCCCGAAAACCGGTCACTATCGCCATATATTATAAGATATGGAAGAGATTCTCCTCATGGTGTCTACCAGACCTGCCTGATCCAGAGAAACCTAACATTTCTCGTATCCTGGATTTCTTGCAGAGGGGGCTAGAACTAGATCTAAAACCTACCACTTTGAAAGTTCAAGTGTCAGCATTAAGTGCTATGTTCGATTGTGACTTGGCCAACCACAGGTGGATAAGAAGATTCATGACATCGGCCACTAGACTTCATCCAAAGAAGTTAATAGCGGTCCCAACATGGGACTTGAATGTGGTGCTTACGGGACTCACTCAATCTCCCTTTGAGCCCTTGTCATCCAGCACTTCCCAGCTTCTCACCTGTAAAGTCGCCTTCCTTGTAGCAATAACTTCAGCAAGATGAGTAGGAGAGCTCCAGGTGCTCTCAGTTAGAGAACCCTACCTAACTATTAGAGATGATTCCATAGTTCTCTCTCTTGACCCATCTTTTCTGCCGAAGGTAGTGTCCAACTTCCATAGGTCACAGAATATAATCCTTCCGTCATTCTGTCAGAACCCAGCAAACCCCAAGGAAGATGTGTTCCATACGCTGGATGTAAGACGTATAGTTCTCCACTACCTGGAGTTTACCAAACCCTATAGAGTCGACCACAACCTATTTATTCATACCTCTGGCCCAAACAGAGGGAAGAAGGTGGCAAAGAACACCATTGCTAATTGGATTAGAAGGGCTATCTCTGAAGCTTACCTGACACAAAACATCACTCCCCCTGCTGGAATCAAAGCGCATTCAACACGGTCTACCTCTAAGTCATGGGCTGAGAGGGCAGGCGCATCTTCAGAGCAGATTTGTAGGGCAGCAACCTTTACCTTTACTAGACATTATAGATTAGACCTCGTATCCATCAGGGATCTAGTCTTTGGCCGAAAAGTTCTTCAGGCCGTTGTCTCCCCCCCCAGTGCAGTATAGGTTGTTATGCCTCCTATGCTGTCGTGGAAGGTTGCTAGAGAAAATAGAATTAGACTTACCAGTAATTCGGTTTCTAGAAACCTTCCACGACACCACTATTTCCCTCCCTGTATTCTTGGACAAATTCTGAGAATCTTAAAGGTAACCGGTGCTATGGTAATCAGTTGTAAGTCACTGGTGAAAGGGAGGAGGGAAGGACATTTTAACCTCTCGTGCTTCCTGTCCCCCATTAGGGTGTGGAGACGACCTCCTATGTTATCGTGGAAGGTTTCAAGAAATCGAATTACCGGTAAGTCTAATTCTATTTTTTTTTCCACTTTAACCCCTCTGATCAGTGTGATCACACAACATACAAGCCTCTGATGGCTCCATGATGCCCTGTACTCCCGTGTATCATCACTGCCGGTCAGTGTAATACTAACGGCCCCATACACATGAGATCAGAGTTGGCTGAATGGTCATTTGGCAGACGGCGATCTCTCCCGACTCCCCCATACACACAAATATTCCAGCTTTCCTGTGGTCTGTATGAGAGAGTCGCCTCCAGACTCCTCTAGAGGAGGATTATCTACAGGAAGAACAAACGGATTGTCCTCTGAAATTCAGGATGCCGGATCCTTCTCTGCCCTGACATCATCTGTCGGGAGGCCCCCAAAACATTATATGGTCGGCCAAACCCCCCGAAATAAGTGCTTTCATGTAACATTAGTCTAATGTGTATGGGGGCGTTATAAGGTAACTTATTGGACTCTGCCTCTGCCTAATAGACCTTCATACATTGCAGCCCAGACACCATTATTAGGCATGTAAGTATCGTAGTAACTAGGCCGACCCATACTATCGAGTACTTGAAGCCAAACTGTCACACCTTCTTAGATACCATGTTTGCTTTTCACATCAGCAAGTGGATCCTTATGTTACATCTGATCATCTTCTCATTCAGGTCTCTACAATATTGGATCCTCTCAGTGAAGATCTATAGAAGAGAATTTTCCTGATTTCCCCATCAAGGATGGATATGGACAGAGACAAGATGGCAGAGATGATATTACACTTCACCCTAGAGATCCTCTTCTGGCTTACTGGAGAGGTGAGAGATTCTGATGACGTCACATTACCTCATTCTTATCTATGGGAATAACAGATTGTTAGGTGCCGAGCTTCCCCCACTGCACAGGGGGAATCTCAAGCCATGTCCTCTGCGGTCTCCCATTCCTCTGCAGCCGCAGAGATTCCTGCTGAGCAGAGGCGTCGGTCCAGGCGTCTTGCCCAGGCTGATGCTAGGCGTCTGGTTGCTCATTCTGGCTCTGCTATAACTCCATGCTTGAGTCAGCAGCAAAAGTAGACACTTCTGGGACTAAGTCCTGTCTTTTGGGTACTGAGCATGCCTGTGGGATGACCTCTCATTGGAGGTAGGAGGTCACATGCGCAGGTCCCGTTCCTGCTCGGATTAGTCCACTACTGTAAAGGTCCCGAAAGGACACTGCTATAAAAGAGTCGCATGGCCGCTCGGCCATGCGCTAGTATAGACTCTTGTGGCTTATGGTGTGTATGATGACGGATGCTTGTTACTTCGAATGACTCATTATGAAATCCCTACCCTTGGTTGTGTATGTTGTTAGAGTCAGCACCTGTCAGTGGCTAGGCTATATGCCACAGTCCTCTGCACTTGCTAGTTTCTGACTGCCGCTCTGCTTAAGGCACTGTCCTACCGCGTCAGGTAGCAGTAACTGCCAATGCGGCACCGTGCGCAAATCTATCGCTTTCCTCCCCACTCTGGGTGGTTAGTGGCATCCGCCAGACTGGTGCAGTGCACACTGGTGCGTTATCTCTCATTTGGCCTCTTGCTGGCTCCGCTACTGTGCACTGAGCGCTAGTGGACTAGAGGGACTCTAACCCCGTATCCTTGGGGCGGAGTCCTGTGTCTGTATACTAGCGCTCATCCGGCCAAGCCCTGTGAGTTTAACAGGCTTCGGCACCTACATTGTGCGGCACCTCGGTTCTGTGAATCAACAGAACTCGCTCCCGTACACACCAGGTGAAGCTAACCCACGTGTGTCTCTTTATTATTTGCCATATAGTCACCACCATTACTGAGCAGCAGGTTTCCATCTCTGCATGGTGGACCCCAGGCTGCGAACGCACCTCATACCACCTTTATTATTTGGTGCATTCCGCCAGCCCTTAACACAGATGGACAGAACTGGAGAGGTGAGGACTCTGGAAATGTCTGTAGTGAGATTTATTAATGTGTCTCTCCATAACCAGGATTACACAGTGGTGAAGAAGACCTCTAGTGATCGCTGTCAGCACCCAGTGTCTGAGGGATGGGGAAGACCCCTGATCCATGAGGACATCAATGACCAGATGATCCTAGAACTCACGTACAAGATGATTGAGCTGCTGACTGGAGAGGTGACACTGCTGGGAATGCTGGGACATTATACAGTAACTATGAAGGGATTGGGGGGATGACGGTATCATTGTATGTGTCAGGTTCCCATAAGGTGTCAGGATGTTGCTGTCTATTTCTCCATGGAGGAGTGGGAGTATTTAGAAGGACACAGAGATCTGTACAAGAACGTCATAATGGAGGTTCCCCAGCCCCTCACATCACCAGGTAATAGACAGGACTAAATACACACGGCCTATAATTATCTGTATGTAGAGAATGAATTCAGTCCCTGTATGTGTTTCCTCCAGATCTATCCAGTAAGAGGACAACACCAGAGAGATGTCCCCGTCCTCTTCTTCCACAGGACTGTAACCAAGAAGATCCCAGTGCTCCTCAGGATCATCAGGTAGATGGAGAGAAGGTGTCAGGAGATCTCCCCTATGATGTGTAGACGGCTGTGAAGGTCTTGTGCTCAGTCTTGTTTTATCCACCAGTATTATATGTTTTATACTTGTGTAATGAGAACGGTGGAGATGGCAGGATTAGAGCTGATCATAGATGGGACTTCTCCATCTGTCTGTGACTGTTACAATATTTGTTTCAGGGTGAAGATCTGACCCATATTAACACTACAGAGACATATGTGAGGGGTGATGAGCGGTGTAAAGAGGAGATTCCCACATATGACTACCCAGGTGAGTAGTAACCACTGAATGTTAATAAATGTTTAACTCCATATCAATATGGATTTATGAAGGATCGCTCCTGTGAAACTAACCTGATCAGCTTCTATGAGGATGTAAGCTCTCAAATGGACCAAGGAGAATCATTGGATGTCATTTATCTCGACTTCTCTAAAGCATTTGACACTGTCCCACATAAAAGATTGGTAAGTAAGATGAGAAAGCTTGGGCTAGGGGAAAATGTGTGTAGATGGGTAGGTAGCTGGCTTAGTGAAAACAAAGAGTGGTTATTAATGGGGCACACTCAGATTGGGCCAGGGTTACTAGTGGGGGACCACAGGGTTCTGTATTGGGCCCCCTACTATTTAATATATTTATTAATGATCTAGTGGATGGCTTACACAGTAAAATATCAGTATTTGCAGATGATACAAAACTATGTAAGGTAGTTAACACAAAGGAGGACAGTTTGCAACTACAGACAGATTTGAGTAAATTGGAGAATTGGACTGAAAAATGGCAAATGAGGTTTAACACAGATAAGTGTAAGTAGGGTGATGACAATTTTAAAAATTTTGCAAAACGAAAATGAAACCCCTTACATTGGAGGAACAATTGCATTCAAATGACATTAGTATCATCAAATTTGTAAAATATTCAAAAAAGTTCCCCCTCTTTTTCAAAAGATTTTTCATCTTTTAATTTTAATCTTTAAAGAAAATATCTTTCTAAGTTGTAACAAAAAGTGGTATTTTATTCACATCTAGAACATTCTGGAATATTTTAAAATATTTTGGAACTTAGTATTATCTTTTCATTTTCAGTGCAAAGCTTCAAGTTTTATGATCAAGAAGTACATTCAGAAAATGTCTTCTAGAAATTCCAGCAACAGTGTAAAAGCAAACAGGTCTATCTGGACGAGGAATCTGCCCTCCTATTGTCAACATAAAAGATAATAATGCAAAATTGCATGTCCTTTCTTGGCGGAAAAATACCATTTTTGCCTTAGTTCATTTGAATGAAAGGGGGAACTTTTTTTTAAAAAACAAAAAAAGCAATACTTATTCTTAAATAACCCATAAAAGTTCCTCCATTGCACATGGTTTCATAAAAAAAATTTTTTTGTCATTACACTAGTGTAAGGTGTAAGGTTATGCACATGGGAAGGAGAAACAGACGCTACAATTACCTACTAAATGGGAAACTGCTGGGGAAATCAGACATGGAAAAAGACTTAGGCATCTTAGTCAATAAGAAGCTAAATTGGAGTGCCCAGTGTCAGGCAGCTGCCACCAAAGCAAATAGGGTCATGGGGTGCATTAGAAGAGGTCTGGGGACACAAGATGAAAACATAATTCTCCCTCTGTACAAATCACTCGTCAGACCACACTTGGAGTATTGTGTGCAATTTTGGACGCCGGTGCTCAAGAAAGACATTACTGAACTTGAAAGGGTTCAAAGGCGGGCTACTAAAATGATAAATGGAGTTGGTTTACTACAATACCCAGAAAGGTTATCAAAATTAGGTCTATTTACTCTAGAAAAGAGAAGACTTAGGGGAGACCTAATATATATGTACAAGTATAGCAAAGAAGGTATAGCCTCTATGGTGGGCGATTCCCTGCATACTAGCCACAGTGCTCTTTTATTAGCAGTCTCTCTATCCTGCATTAGGATACTTTGCTCTTTATGGGATCCATAGTGATTTGAGATTGTATGTACAGGGTGATGACTTGATACGGGTACCTTACTGCTTTTTTGGGGGGATTTCTCTCATGGTGCACTTTATTATGCCTAGGCTCTGAATCAGTTCCGGGGAATCTATTTTTGTTTCCCAAACACCGACTACTTCATCTACTATTACTATGTTATTGTGGTTTTATGTGATGATTAATAAAAGGATTATTGTTTTAATCTAACCCTTTCTGATGTTTATTCATATTGGGCAGAATGCTCTTCTTATGTGTGAATTCTGAATGCAGAACAGCTGCACTAAAAATAGGCTGAACTAGATGGACATAAGGTCTTCCTTCAGCCTTCAAAACTATGCTACTATGAATGCAGAGAAGTCACAGATTCCTCTCAGTCACCGGCTGTGGCTGCTTTATCGGTGGTGTAGTCCGGCCGTATTACCATGGTCACCATTTTGCCTCTAGACCACAACATTCTCCTCCACCCAAAACTGTGCAAATGACTTTTGGCTTTGAAAGCCCTTTTCTACAGAACTTACAACCTGGAGGTTCCACCTACCCCCTGGGATTAGGAGATGTTGACCGTTACCTGCCCAGATCTGTAAAATATCAAGCCAAATGACAGCGTACGTAGAATGTACTGACATGAGATTCTCGTGCTCTGGGGCGGGGCTGTGGGTGGGGCTGTGGGCGGAGCTTTATGTGGTGCTCTGATTACATATTCATCTGTATTGGCTTATGACAGGTCGCTGATCCCTCACTGACCTGCCCCCATTATTACATAATGCATATAATAGCATTGATATTACCGGTGATAATGCCTATAATATTGTGGCTATTGTGAGGCTTAGAAAAAAATTACATCCAGCAAAATGTCACCGGAGATGGCGGCGCCTGCACAAGTAGCATCTATAAGTAAGAGATAGAGGCTACTGGACAGGGGCCGCTGGTGACATTTTGCTGGATGTAATTTTTTTTCTAAGCCTCACAATAGCCACAATATTATAGGCATTATCACCAATAATATCAATGCTATTATATGCATTATGTAATAATGGGGGCAGGTCAGTGAGGGGTCAGCAACCTGTCATAAGCCAATACAGATGAATATGTAATCAGAGCACCACATAAAGCCCCGCCCACAGCCCCACCCACAGCCCCACCCCAGAGCACGAGAATCTCATTAACTGAAAACTACAAATACAGATTAAACAACAACCACAAGACGGATTTCATCATCAGGTATCATTGTAATCAGTATAACGGTGCTGACCTGACAGTGTCTGTAGGTTACTGAGCACAATCCGGCTGACAGGTTCCCTTTAAGACATCTCCGCTCTGCACTATTATACACAGTTCTCTATAAATGTGTAATATTTCTTCTTGAAACTCATCTGACAGAAAATATTGGAGCTTACGATAGTTTAGATTGTGACGTCACCGAGCCCCATACTCTAATTACCCCAGAGAGGTTTCACCACTAGCTGCTCATTTATTACTGATGGAGACTGTGGAGTTTGATCATTTCAGTAGATGTTATTGTCTATAGTCACAGTGTTTGATTACAGTAGTGTCCAAAATCCTCTGATTTAACCTCTTCCTGCAGCCAGATTTGTGTTCTTAATCAGGCCCCATTATTAATATCTGACGTGTGTCACTTTATGTGGTGATAAATTATTCACAAAGGATAATAGAAAACAAATGGATCTTACAAATTATTTTCCAGCTTCGCACTATACCCTATATATGGTTGTACACTACTGTCTGGGCACATGGCAGTGTTCAGAAGGGAAGGAGCGCCATTTAGCTATTTGAATGCAGATCTAGCTGGAATAGTTTGCAGACACAATTAGTGATGAGCGAGTATGCTCGTTGCTCGGGTTTTCCCGAGTATGCTCGGGTGTCCTCCAAGTATTTTGGCATGCTCGGAGATTTAGTTTTCATCATCTCGGCTGCATGATTTGCAACTTGTAGCCAGGACGAATACATGGGGGTATTCCCTAACAGGCATTCCACACATGTATTCAAGCTGTCTAGCAGTCGCCAATCATGCAGCTGAGACGACAAAAACTAAATCTCCGAGCTTGCCAAAATACTCGGAGGACACCCGAGCATGCTCGGGAAAACCCGAGCAATGAGTATTCTCGCTCATCAAAAGATATCCACCATGAACATGCTTGGCTGTATCTTCTCTGCTTTCCATATCCCAAGGATTGCCTTGCTCATCGCCCTTTAACACCAATACATGGCCCTAGACTAACACTGGGACCCCTAGGTTTGGGCCATGGTGTTACCTGCTATTCTGTGGTGTTAGATGGCAAGAAGAATAGTCAGGTAGCTGGGTCAGAACCAGAAGGACAGAATCAGAAGACACAAGAGTAGTCAGTAAACAGGCCACAGTCACAGCAGGAAACAAATACACAAGCCGCAAGCTGAGCACAGAGGACTGAACCAGAGGAGAACAGCGCTGTATCTGGCAGATTCCGGCCATGTGCTTTGCGCTTTAGTAGGGTGTGGTGCTTTCCAATTGGCTGAAGTAGGGAGCAGATTACTCCAGCTGGACAGCAGGAACAGATCCCAGATGAGATTGGACACACCATATGCAGAAGCCCTAATGTAACTAAATGACAGAAAACCAGAATAGTCGAAATCCCCATAAAGTGATTCCATTTTATAAATTAATTCACTGAGGGTTATAATCTATACACACGGGGTCAAAATTGTTGGTACCCCTCGTTTAATGACAGAAAAACCCACAATGGTCACAGAAATGACTTGAATCTGACAAAAGTAATAATAAATCAAAAATCTATGAAAATGAACAAATGAAAGTCAGACATTGCTTTTCAGCCATGCTTCCACAGAATTTTAAAAAAAAAATAAAACTCATGAAATAGGCCTGGACAGAAATGATGGTACCCCTGAAAATAATGTGACAGAAGGGACATGGTAAATCGCAGTGTGTCCACTAATTGGCATCACAGGTGTCTACAATCTTGGAATCAGTGAGTGGCCTGTATAGAGGCTACAGATACTCACTGTGCTGTTTGGTGACATGGTGTGTACACTGAACATGGACCAGAGGAAGCGAAGGAAAGAGTTGTCCCAGGAGATTAGAAAGAAAATTATAGACAAACATGTTACAGGTAAAAGTTCTAAGGCCATCTCCAAGCAGCTTCATGTTCCTGTGACCACAGTTGCACATATTATTCAGAAATTTAATATCCATGGGACTGTAGCCAACCTACCTGGACGTGGCCGCAGGAGGAAAATTGATGAAAAATCAAAGAGACGGATAATATGAATGGTAACAAAAGAGCCCAGAAAAACTTCTAAACAGATTAAAGGTGAACTTCAAGCTCAAGGAACAACAATTTCAAATTGCACCATCTGTCGTTGTATGAGCCAAAGTGGACTTCATGGGAGACGACCAAGGAGGACACCATTGTTGAAAATAATCATAAAAAAGCCAGACTGGAATTTGCCAAACTAAATGTTGACAAGCCACAAAGCTTCTGGGAGAATGTCCTATGGACAGATGAGACAAAAATGGAACTTTTGGCAAAGCACATCAGCTCTATGTTCTCAGACAGAAAAATGAAGCATATCACGAAAAGAACACTGTCCCTTCTGTGAAACATGGAGGAGGCTCTGTTATGTTCTGTGGCTGCTTTGCTGGATCTGGCACAGGGTTTCTAGAATGTGTGCAGGGAGCAATGAAATCTCAAGACTCAAGGGATTCTAGAGTGAAATGTGCTGCCCAGTGTCAGAAAGCTTGGTCTCAGTCGCAGGTCATGAGTCTTGCAACAGGATAGCAACACAAAATAGACAGCTAAAAACATGCAAGAATGGCTAAGAGGAAAACAATGGACTATTCTGACGTGATCTTCTATGAGCTCTGACCTAAATCCTATTGAACATCTTTGGAAAGAGCTGAAACATGCCATCTGGAAAAGGCAACCTTTAAACACAAGACAACTGGAGCAGTTGCTCTTGAGGACTGGGCCAAAATACCTGTCGAGAGGTGCAGAAGTCTCATTGACAGTTACAGGAATCGTTTGATTGCCTCAAAAGCTTGTGCAACAAAATATTTTAGTTAAGGGTCCCATCATTTCTGTCCAGGCCTATTTCATGAGTTTTATTTTTTTAAATACTGTGGAAGCATGGCTGAAAAGCAATGTCTGACTTTCATTTGTTAATTTTGATAGATTTTTTATTTATTATTACTTTTGTCAGATTCAAGTTATTTCTGTGACCATTGTGGGATTTTCTGTCATCAAACGAGGGGTACCAACAACTTTGGCCACGTGTGTAGGAGGAGTGAATATTTTCACTCTACAGCCACTTTCTGGAAATGAACACGCAGTGGATGTTGGAGAGTGAAAATTACACATCTGCCATTTTCTTACCCAGCACATAGCGCCCAGATTGTGCTCCAGGAGACACACACCACAAATTAAGTGGGTTCTTCTCACTATAATATTGCTAAATACAGGGATCCTAAATGTTGTTTGCGCTCACTGCAAGACTCCGAAGTGAGAGCGGATTTTGCTGGATTGGTTTATAGAAACCTTGTTGCTTTTCAACAGCCTTTGAGCCACTAATAGTGTGGGAACCTCTGTTTTTCCATTGACAGATGTACGACCTGAGTGGGGACTTGTTTTTTGTGAGATGAGAATTGGTATTATTTTCACCTACATAACATTGATTGGTTTCTCTATATTTGATATTTGGGAGGCAGAATGAACAAACAGTTGGACACCGCACACTACTGTTTCATCCAACAAGATTTTCTATTAGACTGTGAACTGTCATTTGTCTTGGTAAATAAAGTTTTTTTTACATAGCTTGCCACTTTTATAGACAGTTTAAGTAGAAATGTTCAAAAATATAAATGTCATGATCCAGGGCGGGGTTTCGCTTTGGCCCATCCTGATCAGACTGGGGGTTAATTGTTTCTGCCTCTCTCTGGCAGAGGGCGGCTATTTAATGCTCGCTGGACCTAGGTCCGGTGTCAGTTATACTCCTGCCCTCGGCTGAGTTAGTTGACCTTGTGCGTACGTGTGCCTTGTGCCTGATAACTTGCTTGTTTGGTTTTGATCCAGTTCTGTCCCTGTTTCGAGTTCTGCCTGTCCCTCTTGTACTGCGCTACCTCTCGAGTATGACTCTCTGCTTGTGACCCGACTTCCCTCTGCTTGTCCCCTTGGTACCACGTCGCCGTCTTGTATATGACCTTTGGCTTTGTCTGACCACCCGTCAGTTTGTCCCTCCTGTGCCTCGTTTGCCCGGACTGTGTGTGACCTCCGTTTTTCCTGACTCTGAGTTGTTGTATGGTGTCCTGTCATCTCTGAAAGCAGGACGCTAAGCCCCGCCCCCTTGCAGTCACATGACCATAGGTCCTGTGCCAGCTTGCTAACTTCAGCGTCCTCAGGTCCTGTGCATCTTTACTTTCCGGCGCTGACAGGATCCTGACACCGATAGTTTGATGCACGCATGGTCACCTCTGCTACTCTGCTCCACAGGTATCTTTTAACACTGTTTCTGTACTCAGGACACGCGCACTGGCTCAGTGAGCGAGTGTAGTGCGGTGTTCCTGACAATAAAACTCAGATATCTTATTAAAAATAATTGTTTTTTATCTTAGCAGATGGCTGTACCAGGAGATCAGAGGGACAGCTGACATCTTCAATTTTTAAATCTGATGATCTTGAGATCCTACAAGTTACAACTGAAGTGATTGCGGTTACTCAAGATATACCATCATCCATTCACAGCAAAGATCTGTCATCTGATGCTATGAAACCGGTCCTATCTTCTGATTCATTACTGACTACTAAGGAAAATCAAAGTCACAAAAGAGGCATTAAAAAACAAACTGCTCCTAAAGGAAAGAAGTCATTTTCATGTTCAGACTGTGGGAAATATTTTACATGGAAATCACATTTTGTTAGGCACCAAAGAACTCACACAGGGGAGAAGCCTTTTTCCTGTTCAAAATGTGAGAAATGTTTTGCACGTAAATCACATTTTGTTACTCACCAGAGAACTCACACAGGGGAGAAGCCTTTTTCTTGTTCAGAATGTGGGAAATGTTTTAACCAGAAATCACATTTTGTTATTCACCAGAGAACTCACACAGGGGAGAAGCCTTTTTCCTGTTCAGAATGTGAGAAATGTTTTAATCAGAAATCAGACCTTGGTGTTCACCAGAGAATTCACACAGGAGAGAAGCCTTTTTCATGTTCAGAATGTAGGAAATGTTTTAAACAGAAATCAGAGCTTGTTACTCACCAGAGAACTCACACAGGGGAGAAGCCTTTTTCTTGTTCAGAATGTGGGAAATGTTTTAACCAGAAATCACATTTTGTTAATCACCAGAGAACTCACACAGGGGAGAAGCCTTTTTTCTGTTCAGAATGTGGGAAATCTTTTAGCAATAAATCAGATTGTGTTAATCACCATAGAACTCACACAGGGGAGAAGCCTTTTTCCTGTTCAGAATGTGGGAAATGTTTTGCACGTAAATCACATTTTGTTACTCACCAGAGAATTCACACAGGAGAGAAGCCTTTTTCCTGTTCAGAATGTGGGAAATGCTTTAACCAGATATCACATTTTGTTACCCACCAGAGAACTCACACAGGGGAGAAGCCTTTTTCCTGTTCAGAATGTGGTAAATGTTTTAACAATAAATCAAATTGTGTTAAGCACCAGAGAATCCACACAGCAGAGAAGCCATATTCATGTTCAGAATGTGGGAAATGTTTTAAATGGAAAATAAGTCTTGATAGTCATAAAAGAACCCACACAGGAGAGAAGCCTTTTTCATGTTCAGAATGTGGGAAATGTTTTAACCAGAAAGCGCTTCTTGTTAGACATCAGAGCAGTCACACAGGGGAGAAGCCTTTTTCATTTTCTTAATGTGGGAAATATTTTACTTGGAAATCAACTGTTAATAAACATCAGAGATGTCACATAGGGGAGAAGCCTTTTTTGTGTGTGGGATGCTATTCAGTCATAAGATTTTCTTCATCTTTTATTGGTACATCCCTTAGTGGATTTATACATACATACTTACCTTGTTTGGTTTATTGGCCAGGTATCTCCTTTTTATTGTGCCTTTATTGTTCGGCCATTGTGCTTTAATAAAGTTGTATATTTTATGGCTCATACTTCTGTCTTATTGGATATATCAGTATTTTTGAAGTGCCATTAATGGTAGGCCCATTTCTTTGGATATACTACGACATATTGGGTTGGGCCTTTTCTTGTTATCTATCATTCTCTCCTTACACACTGACCTTAAACTGATAATTAGGGGAGACTGCCTCCTATCTGACACATCATCTATTAATAATGGGACGAGACAAGGGCGTCCCTCATCACTTCTATACACACCGGTGATGGAGCATTTTGTGGTGGCATTACGTATAAATCCAGATATTAGTGGGTTACTATAGGCTCACAGCTCTATACACTCGCTCTATACACAGGTGACTTGTGGCTCTATGTTTCACACCCAATGATCTCATTTCCCTCTGTAAAAAAGCAAACATGTCCAGTTTTTTTAATTATTTTAGTGGATTAAAAAAATCTGAGGTTTGCAAAGAAACATTTTTGGAGCAGTTTCGCCATTTTCCGAGACCCGTAACATTGTTATTTTCCTCCGGTGGAGCTGTATGATGGATTATTTTTTGCAGGACGAGATAACGTTTTTATTAGTACAATTGTGATTGCTCGTTACAGCAATTTTTTGTGGAATTGTGCCAACCATAAAAACATAATTTTGGCACTCTCATATTTTGTCTATTTCCGGTGTTTACGATCGGTAGAGTTGAGCATTACGATACTGCAAATATTGGGTATCGGCCGATATTAGCTGTATCGGAATTCCGATACCGAGTACCGATATTTTTTCAGTATTGGATATCGGAATCGGAAGTTCCCATAATGCTATGAGCCACTGTTGTGGCTGTGATTGGCTGCTGAAATGATGTCATCATGATGCGCTGTCTGTGCCGACTGCGGTGGCCTGTGTCGACTGTCGGTGGTCTGTATGGGCCTGCCGGGGGCCTGTGCCGGCTGTCGGTGGTCTGTACGGGCCTGCCGGGGGCCTGTGCCGGCTGTCGGTGGTCTGTATGGGCCTGCCGGGGGCCTGTGCCGGCTGTCGGGGGTCTGTGCCGGCTACTGGGGGGGTCTGTGCCGGCTGTGGGTGGTCTGTGCGGGCCTGCCGGGGGTCTTGTGTGTGCAGGCATCGTCCGATGGGACTTCAAGTCCCATCGGGCGATACCTGCTACAATGACAATGATTGACACATTAGCCAATGATGGGACAGTAGTAGTCCCATCATCCGGCTAATGTGTTGAATGTAAAAAAAAAAAAAAAAAATACTACATACATACATAATACATTCATACAACATACATACTACATTCATACAACATACATACTACATATATACAACATTCATACTACATGCATACTTCATATATACTACATTCATACAACATACATGCTACATACATACTACATATATACTACATTCATACAACATACATACTACATATATACTACATTTATACTACATACATAGTACATATATACTACATTCATACAACATACATACTACATACATGCTACATATATACTACATTCATACAACATACATATATACTACATACAACATACATATATACTACATTCATACAACATACATATATACTACATTCATACAACATACATATATACTACATTCATACAACATACATATATACTACATTCATACTACATTCATACAACATACATATATACTACATTCATACAACATTCATATATACTACATATATACTACATTCATACAACATACATATATACTACATTCATGCAACATACATACATACTACATATATACTACATTCATGCAACATACATACTACATTCATACAACATACATATATACTACATTCATACAACATACATACTACATACAATACATTCATTCAATACATACTACATATATACTACATTCATACAACATACATACTACATACATACAACATATATACTACATTCATACAACATACATACTACATATATACTACATTTATACTACATACATAGTACATATATACTACATTCATACAACATACATACTACATACATGCTACATATATACTACATTCATACAACATACATATATACTACATACAACATACATATATACTACATTCATACAACATACATATATACTACATATATACTACATTCATACAACATACATATATACTACATTCATACTACATTCATACAACATACATATATACTACATTCATACAACATTCATATATACTACATATATACTACATTCATACAACATACATATATACTACATTCATGCAACATACATACATACTACATATATACTACATTCATGCAACATACATACTACATTCATACAACATACATATATACTACATTCATACAACATACATACTACATACAATACATTCATTCAATACATACTACATATATACTACATTCATACAACATACATACTACATACATACAACATATATACTACATTCATACAACATACATACTACATATATACTACATTTATACTACATACATAGTACATATATACTACATTCATACAACATACATACTACATACATGCTACATATATACTACATTCATACAACATACATATATACTACATACAACATACATATATACTACATTCATACAACATACATATATACTACATATATACTACATTCATACAACATACATATATACTACATTCATACTACATTCATACAACATACATATATACTACATTCATACAACATTCATATATACTACATATATACTACATTCATACAACATACATATATACTACATTCATGCAACATACATACATACTACATATATACTACATTCATGCAACATACATACTACATTCATACAACATACATATATACTACATTCATACAACATACATACTACATACAATACATTCATTCAATACATACTACATATATACTACATTCATACAACATACATACTACATACATACAACATGCTACAGACATACAACATGCTACATACATACTACATACAATACTTACATATAGACCTACAGTACATATAACATACAGTACATACTTACCATTACTTGTCACTTTGTTCCCCGAAGCCTGTGTCATCTATGAAAAAAATTAGAAAATAACAAACAAGCGATATACTCCCTGATCCGCAGAAATCCACGAGGGTCCCACGCCGATTTCCCGTGGAGAACAGCAGCATCAGCTGATGCGACCGCTCTCCAGGGGGCTTCAGGAATCCAATGACGGGAGGTAGGTATCCTTCCGTACTGTATTCCTCCGCCACTCTAAAAAAATAGTCCCTAGTCTCACTTTATGGCAAAAGCTGCGTGGGAACTTTCTCACACAGCAATGCCAAAAGTGAGACTAGGGACTATTTTTTTACAGTGGCAGAGGAATACAGTGCGGAAGGATACCTACCTACCCTTAATTAGATTCCTGAAGCCCCGTGGAGAGCGGTCGCATCAGCTGATGCTGCTGTTCTCCATGGGAGATCAGCGTGGGACACTCGTGGATTTCTGCGGATCAGGGAGTATATCGCTTGTTTGTTATTTTCTAATTTTTTTCATAGATGACACTGGCTTCAGGGAACAAAGTGACAAGTGATGTTGAGTATGTACTCTGTTATATGTACTGTATGTCTGTATGTAGTATGTATGTATAATGTATGTATGTATGTTGTATGTCTGTAGCATGATGTATGTATGTTGTATGAATGTAGTATGTATTGTATGTATGTTGTATGTCTGTAGCATTATATATGTAGTATAAATGTAGTATATATGTAGTATGTATGTTGTATGAATGTATGTATGTATGTTGTATGTATGTTGTATGAATGTAGTATGTATGTTGTATGAATGTAGTATGTATGTTGTATGAATGTAGTATGTATGTTGTATGAATGTAGTATGTATGTCGTATGAATGTAGTATGTATGTCGTATGTATGTATGTCGTATGAATGTAGTATGTATGTCGTATGAATGTAGTATATATGTAGTATGTATGTCGTATGAATGTAGTATATATGTAGTATGTATGTTGTATGAATGTAGTATATATGAATTATGCATGTAGTATGTATGTATTTTGTATATATGAAGCATGTATGTAGTATGTATGTTGTATATACAGTATGTAGTATTTTTTTTCTTTTTACATTCAACACATTAGCCGGATGATGGGACTACTACTGTCCCATCATTGGCTAATGTGTCAATCACTGTCATTGTAGCAGGCATATCCCGATGGGACTTGTAGTCCTATTGGACGATGCCTGCACATACAACCCCCCGGCAGGCCCGCACAGACCACCGGCAGTCTACACAGACCCCCGGCAGGCCCATACAGACCCCCGAGAGGCCCGCACAGGCCACCGGCAGTCTACACAGACCCCCGGCAGCCGGCACAGACCCCCGAGAAGCCCGCACAGGCCACCGGCAGACTACACAGACCCCCATCAGGCCCGTACAGACCCCCGAGAGGCCCGCACAGACCCCCATCAGGCCCGTACAGACCCCCGAGGCCCGTACAGACCCGCACAGTGTCCGCCCACACTCTTCCCCCCCCCTCCCGAACAGGATGTACAAGGAAAGAAAGGGTTTTTTTTTAATTCCAATATTTCTGTCCCATTGACTTGAATGGGACTTCCGGTATCGATATCGGCGATACCCGATACTTTTTTGGGTATCGGGCCGATCCAATCCGATCCGATACTTCTGTATATCGGATGGTATCGCTCAACACTACTGATCGGGTTAATTGTTTTTATGTTTTTTACAGAGGGGTAAAAGACACACAGGCAGTGCTGCACAAAAAACAACAGATAATGTAACAAAAAACAACAGCGAGCACCGAAGGAGATAAAAACTCCAAGATCCTGTTATTAGAGAAGCCGATAAAGGCAATAATGTAGTGTTAATACTAATGGACAGAGGCATATCTAGGTTTCTGGCACCCGGGGCAAGAATTTGGTTTGCCCCCCCAAAGTACATATGCAACTTGCACAGTTAGTCATGTTCTGACGAGCTGCTCTCCCTAATGCTCTCAATGTTCAGTGAGAACTGAGAGAAGCAGGAAGAGAAGCTCGTTGTCACAGGACCATAAGTATGAGAGTCGCATATGAGTGACGTGTCCATGTGATGACACGGGAACCTGCAGAGCTGAATCCTGACACTGCAGCTTCTGAATCCTCACAACGAATGCACTGCACACTTTTAGGATTCTCCCTTGCCGATGTACAGTAATGTCAGCACATGTATGTGATTTGTATACTTCTGGCCACATTCCGACTAGACGTGCCCGGCCCCGCTCTGTTCATTTTCATTGAGTGAGGCCACACATGTCTAGTCAGC
Source organism: Dendrobates tinctorius (assembly GCF_039654945.1). Classification (NCBI taxonomy): domain Eukaryota; kingdom Metazoa; phylum Chordata; class Amphibia; order Anura; family Dendrobatidae; genus Dendrobates; species Dendrobates tinctorius. The sequence goes on from NW_027361685.1 coordinate 11,441,744, forward strand.
ATGTGACCGCATGTATGTAAATTACCGGCATGAGAGAATCCTGACAGCGTTCAGTGAGCACTGTGAGAATTCAGAAGTCTGCAGTCACATAGAATGTCTGCAGACTCAGCACAAACCTGGAGAACCCCTGTAATGCTCCTAACATAAATAAAAACAAGAGAATTAGTCAGTATCACAGATAACACTTACATCCAGGTACCTTACAGATGACATTGTTTCTGGAGTCGGTCTCCTTTTCTTCTTCTTGTCCAGACCCCATGATGAGTTTCTCATCCACAGCCGTCTCTGCAGACTTCCATCTTCTCCGGTCTTCTGCTGCAAATCTCCACACGATGCCCTTAAAGATAGAAGTGTCATTATAGTGCTCCTAAATAAAAATATCTGCAATATACTGTCACCTCACTATTCCCCTCCCTCCTCATACTGTCTCCTCTAACATCCCCCCTGTTCACCATACTGTCTCCTCCTATATTTACTATACTGTCTGCTCACACATACCCCCGACTCCCCATACAAGATTCAAGATTCAAAGAAGCTTTATTGGCAGGACTAAATACACATTAGTTTTGCCAAAGCAAGTGTACAGAAGGGACTGTAGGGATGTTGGGTAGGGGCTGTAGGAAAGGTGGATGGTACTGTGTCTGCACACATCCCATCACCCTCACTCCCCATACTGTGTCCACATACATTAACTCGTTTGCTCCCTGTCTATACTGTCTGCACCCATCCCCCATACTGTTTCCTCATACACACTCTTCATTTTGTGTCCTCAAATCCCCCCCCACACACATTAAATCCCCCCATCCCCAATCCCTCACACACATTAAATAACCCCCATCCCCATTCCAAATCCCCCCACCCACATTAAATCCCCCATCCCCACTCCAAATCCCTCACACACATTAAATAACCCCCATCCCCACTCCAAATCCCTCACACACATTAAATAACCCCCCATCCCCACTCCAAATCCCTCACACATTAAATAACCCCCCATCCCCACTCCAAATCCCTCACACACATTAAATAACCCCCCATCCCCACTCCAAATCCCTCACACATTAAATAACGCCCCATCCCCACTCCAAATCCCTCACACACATTAAATAACCCCCCATCCCCACTACAAATACCCCCACACATTAAATAACCCCCATCCCCACTCCAAATCCCCCCACACATTAAATAACCCCCTGTCCCTACTCCCAAATCCCCCACACATTAAATATCCCCCACACCCACTCAATAACCCCACATCCCTACTCCCAAAGCCCCCAACACATTATGTACCCCCACTCTAAATCCCCCCACACATTAACCCCCATCCCCACTCATTAACCCCCCACACACACTAACCCCATCCAAACTCATTAGCCCCCCACACATTAACCCCCATCCCCACTCATTAACCCCCCACACATTAACCCCCATCCCCACTCATTAACCCTCCCACACATTAAGCCCCACCCCTACTCTTTAAACCCCCCACATTAACCCCCATCCCCACTCATTAACCCTCCACTCAATAACACCCATCCCCACTCATTAACCCCCCACTCAATAACCCCCATCCCCACTTATTATCCCCACACACATTAACCCCCATCCCCACTCATTAACCCCCCACTCAATAACCCCATCCACACTTATTAACCCCACACACATTAACCCCCATCCCCACTCATTAACCCCCACTCAATAACCCCCATCCCCACTCATTAACCCCCCACTCAATAACCCCCCATCCCCACTCATTAAACCCCCCACACACTAACCCCCATCCCCACTCATTAACCCCCCTCTCAATAACCCCCATCCCCACTCATTAACCCCCCACACATTAACCCCATCCACACTCATTAACCCCCACACATTATCCCCGATCCCCACTCATTAACCCCCACACACATTAACCCCCCACATTAACCCCCATCCCCACTCATTAACCCCCCACACACATTAACCCCCATCCCCACTCATTAATCCCCCACACACATTAATCCCCACTCATTAACCCCCCCACACATTAACCCCCTTCCCCACATTAACACCCCCCATCTCCCATCTTTGGTGGTTTTTCAGCTCCACATTGGAGCACAGTTACTTACCACCAGCGTTCACTCTGGGTGTCGGGGACTGACGTCAGCAGCGTGATCACATGACCTGATCATGCTGCTGACGTCGCTCTGACCCGGCGGTCAGAGCTTCAATTGTACTGGGGTCTGTATATAATTGTTCCCTGGGAGCCGACACGGCACCTTCTCTGCGCCGGCTGTCAGCTTGACAGCTGACACAGAGAACCGCTGACTCTCAGGCTGGGGAGCGGCAGAACGCAGCTGCCAGGGAGGACACTGCGGACCGCTGCATTAGGCGGCCCGACTGCGCCCCCCTGCTGGCTGCGCCAGGGGCAACAGCCCCAGCTGCCCCCCCTAGATACGCCGCTGGCAATGGAACAATATATTAAGGAAGCAGAAAGACAGCGATCAGATAGCAGCACATAGAAAAACAAGCGCTGATCCCACAAATAACGAGAAGGAACAACTAAGATCTTCTCTGAGATTTCAGATAGAGAAGGGACGATTGTCTAATATCAGAGAAACTCTTCCCTGAATTTCCACACAAGCCGCATTGGTGTTATATTCCTAAAGTCCACAAAGACGCAGCGCCCCCACCAGGCCGCCCGATAGTGTGCGGGGTCGGATCAGTAACAGAATCTTTATCTACATTTATAGACCGGTGTGTGAGACCATTACTGAGAATAGCACCTGCTCACATCAAGGACACCGGAGATTTATAGAGAATTGTGTCCGGTATAGATTGGCAGGAGGGTTATAAATTGGCTTTGATCGACGTCGGGAGCTTGTACGCACGAATTCCACAAATCACAGGACTGGAAGCAATAAAAAATCTATGGAAAAAACTGCTGAAACAGATGACTATATTGGATTCATCCTGGAAAGCCTGAATGTTATATTGTCCCATAAGGCCTTCTCTTCTGGGGGCAGCTGGTCCACCCCGATGACGGGGACAGCGATGGGGGCGCCAGATGCTGCAGTTTCACTAATTTGTTCTTGCCAGACTGTGAAAATAAATATATTTATAGTGTAAAACCCCACCTGACACCTCCGTGCGGACCACCGGTATGTGGATGATGTGTTTCTGGTGTGGGCTGATACAGAAAGGGGTTAATGATTTCATTACATATCTGATCGAGGAGAATAAGGTTAATATGAGATTTATTCACAATTTGGACAGAATAACTTAGATTTCTCAGATGTGAATAATAAAATAGAGGATGGTAGAATAATAACCAGCACCTATCAAAACCTGCAGCCACCAATATGTCCCTCCATTCTAATAATGCGCACCTGGAACATACTAACAGAGGCCGACCATACAGCCGGTATCTGAGGCTGAGAACAATGAATAGTAGAGAAGAAGGTTTCCTACAACAAGCGAATAACCTGACAGACGACTTATTACACAGAGGTCATCCGCCAACATTATTACACTGTGCTAGAGCGATGGAGGAACCCATGTGGGTCTAGTTACAAGATCCAGGAGGAAGAGCAGAAAAAGGACGAGATAATAAAAGGTTTATTGTTACTTTTACACCTAATCCCAATATGAATGTAATAAAATCAGCGATAAACAGGAATTGGCATTTGTGAGGAGATAAAGATTTAGCCGTAGCAGCAAAGAACAACCCTCGATTTCTTCTAGAAGAAGCGGTGACTTAGATGACTTATCGCTACAGGAAAGATTCCAGGAGAAGAACAATAAAGTCACCTGGTTACATGGAAGACGCCCAAGAGGCCATTTCCATTGTGGGGATCGCTCCTTCTGTCATCTCCATCTTACAGGAGAAATCTGAGGATCGGGGCGATGACGGTAGATAAACCAATCACGGGCCGCACAGAGCAAGCGCTTTATGTCATATACTGCCCAGGACAATTATTATATTGCCCAGACTATTAGACCGCGGCACATCAGGCTCAGAGAACATTTCCATTCAGTTACACAGGAGAAGGATCTGTGACATTAATGATATAAGAGAGGTCCATAATGCGGACCCCGATGTGCTGAGATCTGCAGGAATTGAGCCCGCTGATTATCCTGTACAAGGCAGTGACCAGAATAGATTACTACTAAAAAGAGAAGCAGCATGGATTGAGGATTGTGATGCACAAGTTCCCATTGGCCTCAGTGATACATTGAATATGTCTGTGTGGCTATGATCTATGTTATATTTTAATTTTTTATATTAATCATTTCACTGTACTCACTATAAATGTTTTGCACTTCTCAGTTAACCATTCCCTAACCCTTGTTAAAAGGAAGTGGGGTAACCCCCTGACAAGCATGGACCGGTAGAAGTGCTAAGCAAGTGCGAAACGGCCGTAGTCCGTCAGGCTCTCTCATCTGTATAGCTCCCTGCTACCTGCACGCCGCACTCTAATATGGTCTGATGTCACGTTTCACCATGGAATAAAATTGTAAGAAGGATCTGGGTGACAATTCCTTCAATTCTTTATGATTACTCTTATACGTATACACAATGGTGATGAATGGAAGGCCGCATTCAATACACCGGAGGGGCATAGTGAAAATTTGGTGATGCCATTCAGATTAAACAATGCTCCGGTAGTCTTTAAAAATGTCATTTTTTTTCTCACCGATGGGTAGATTTGTGGTAGATTACCTGATGATTAGTGTTGAGCATTCCGATACCGCAAGTATCGGGTATCGGCCGATACTTGCTGTATCGGAATTCCGATACCGACTTCCGATATTTTTTCAATATCGGAATTCGGCATCGGAATCGGAAGTTCAGTTGATTGACGGCCTGACGTCATCATGATGCGCGGTGTGTGCGCATCATGATGCGCCGTCATTTCGGGCCTTCCGGGGGTCTCTGCCGGCCTGCCGGGGGGCTGTGCCGGCCTGCCGGGGGGCTGTGCCGGCCTGCCGGGGGGCTGTGTGGACTGCCCGGGGTCTGTACCGGCCTGCCGGGGGACTGTGCCGGCCTGCCGGTGGTCTGTGCACCCTGTGGGGGTCTGTACCGGCCTGCCGGGGGGCTGTGCCGGCCTGCCGGGGGGCTGTGCTGATGTCCGGGGGTCTGTGCAAGCATCGTCCGATGGGACTACAAGTCCCATCGGGCGATGCCTGCTACCATGACAGTGATTGACACATTAGCCAATGATGGGACAGTAGTAGTCCCATCATCCGGCTAATGTGTTAAATGTTAAAAAAGAAAAAAAAAAAAAAAAAAAAAATACTACATACATACTACATGCTACATACATACTACATACATACTACATACATACTACATACATGCTACATACATACTACATGCATGCTACATACATACTACATATATACTACATACATACTACATACATACTGCATGCTACATACATACTACATACATACTACATACATACTACATGCATGCTACATATATACTACATGCTACATACATACCACATACATACTACATACATGCTACATATATACTACATGCTACATACATACCACATACATACTACATACATGCTACATACATACTACATACATACTACATGCATGCTACATACATACTACATACATACTACATGCATGCTACATACATACTACATGCTACATACATACTACATATATACTACATACATACTACATATATACTACATACATACCACATATATACTACATACATACTACATGCATGCTACATACATACTACATGCTACATACATACCACATACATACTACATACATGCTACATATATACTACATGCATGCTACATACATACTACATATATACTACATGCATGCTACATACATACTACATGCTACATGCATGCTACATACATACTACATACATACTACATGCTACATACATACCACATATATACTACATACATACAATACATTCATACAATACATACATAGACATACAGTACATATAACATAGAGTAACATACTTACCAATACTTGTCACATTGTTCCCCGAAGCCATTGTCTTTCCGGAATAAATATTAACATAACAAACCACAAAAATACTCACCCACGATCCGAAGCAGTCCACGAGTGTGTCCCACGACGATCTTGGGTAGAGAACTGCAGCATCAGATGATGCTGCCGTTCTCTACGGGCTGCAGGAATCCAATGACGGAAGGTAGGTATCCGTCCGCACTGTATTCCTCCGCCACTTAAAAAAAAAAAAAGTCCCTAGTCTCACTTTATGCCATTGCTGTGTGGGAAATTCCCACACAGCAATGGCATAAAGTGAGACTAGGGACTTTTTTTTTTTTAAGTGGCGGAGGAATACAGTGCGGAAGGATACCTACCTTCCGTCATTGGATTCCTGCAGCCCGTAGAGAACGGCAGCAACAGCTGATGCTGCAGTTCTCTACCCAAGATCGTCGTGGGACACACTCGTGGACTGCTTCGGATCGTGGGTGAGTATTTTTGTGGTTTGTTATGTTAATATTTATTCCGGAAAGACAATGGCTTCGGGGAACAATGTGACAAGTATTGGTAAGTATGTTACTCTATGTTATATGTACTGTATGTCTATGTATGTATTGTATGAATGTATTGTATGTATGTAGTATATATGTGGTATGTATGTAGCATGTAGTATGTATGTAGTATGTATGTAGCATGCATGTAGCATGCAGTATGTATGTAGCATGCAGTATGTATGTAGCATGCATGTAGTATATATGTAGTATGTATGTAGCATGCATGTAGTATATATGTAGCATGTATGTGGTATGTATGTAGCATGTAGTATGTATGTAGCATGCATGTAGTATGTATGTAGCATGTATGTAGTATATATGTAGTATGTATGTAGTATGTATGTAGCATGTAGTATGTATGTAGCATGCATGTAGTATATATGTAGTATGTATGTAGCATGTATGTAGTATGTATGTGGTATGTATGTAGCATGTAGTATGTATGTAGCATGCATGTAGTATATATGTAGTATGTATGTAGCATGTATGTAGTATATATGTAGTATGTATGTGGTATGTATGTAGCATGTAGTATGTATGTAGCATGCATGTAGTATATATGTAGTATGTATGTAGCATGTAGTATGCAGTATGTATGTAGCATGCATGTAGTATATATGTAGTATGTATGTTGCATGTAGTATGAATGTAGCATGCATGTAGTATGAATGTAGCATGTATGTAGTATGTAGTATGAATGTAGCATGTATGTAGTATGTAGTATGAATGTAGCATGTATGTAGTATGCATGTTGTATGTATGTAGCATGTAATTTTTTTTTTTTTTTTTACATTTAACACATTAGCCGGATGATGGGACTACTACTGTCCCATCATTGGCTAATGTGTCAATCACTGTCATGGTAGCAGGCATCGCCCGATGGGACTTGTAGTCCCATCGGACGATGCCTGCACAGACCCCCGGAGCCTGCACAGCCCCCCGGCAGGCCGGCACAGCCCCCCGGCAGGCCGGCACAGCCCCCCGGAGCCTGCACAGTCCCCCGGCAGGCCGGCACAGCCCCCCGGAGCCTGCACAGCCCCCCGGCAGGCCGGCACAGCCCCCCGGCAGGCCGGCACAGCCCCCCGGCAGGCCGGCACAGACCACCGGCAGGCCGGCACAGACCACCGGAGCCTGCACAGACCCCCTGGCAGGCCGGCACAGCCCCCCGAAAGGCCCGTACAGACCCCAGAGAGGCTGTACAAGGGCAGGAAAGGGTTTTTCTTATTCCGATACCGGAAGTCCCATAGACTTGAATGGGACTTCCGGTATCGGAATCGGCGATACCGATACTTTTTTTAAAGATCGGCCGATACCATCCGATACGATACTTTGAAGTATCGGATGGTATCGCTCAACTCTACTGATGATATATTGAGTTACTCACATCCTCTGCAGGAGCATCATGAGCATGTCAGACAGCTGGAGTGGGAAAAACATTACCCAGCAATCCCTTTTTGACATTTTGAAGACCTCCATCATTGAAAAATGTCCTAGCACCAAGAAACATAAAAGAGAAGGAAGATTTGCTAAAAATCGCCTGTCTCCCGAATAAACTCCTTACATGCAATCTGAAAACTTGCCTCTGTTGTGACTCGATCTGCCATGGTCTCTCTGAATTCACCCTTATTTCTACTGGTGAAATTTTCCTGACCAATAGTCCCATGTCATGTTCCACCAGTTATGTTACGTGATTATATGCTCATACCAGAAATTATATGTGGGAAGGACGACCCAACCCCTCCACAAAAGGCTGAACTCACACCGTTCCAATACTCCATAGGGTTTTCTCCAACATGGGCTTTCACGTCACTGCACCATCAAACACAAGAAAGATTCCACACAACTGAGAATATTCCCCACAGAGGAGATTCCCCCACAGGGTCAGAATCGCATTGGACAACTACATCGGAAAGAAATCTTCTGGATTTATAAACTAAACCCCCTTACTCCAAATGGCCTCAGTGAGATTACAGATGTTACAGAGGCTCCTGCTGCACCAGCCTGGGATAAGTCAGGTCATCGCCGGATCACCGCACACCTCCTGTGACCCGGCTCCACCAGCGCTGCCGATCCCCCCCCGGGTTTACTGAATTCAGACTGTGGGACAGACCCCCATTTGACACATTAACTTTTGCCCTATTTTCCTTCTGAAAATTTGGGGTGCGTTTTATAGTCTAGTGCGGCTTATAGTCCAAACCAATGAAGGGACTGCTGGGACAGTAACGGGGTCCATCTGAACCCCCAATGCAGAAGCCAAATGTCTTGAGAACTGGACCTGCTGTACCACAAATTGTCATTTCTCCAGGTTACCAAATAAATAGTTGTCACGAAGAACCTGGAGAACCTGTCTGACATGCTCAGCATGCTCCTCCAGAGGACGGGAGTAACTCACTATATCATCCAGGAAAATTACCACAAATCTACCAATCAGTGAGAAAAAATATAATTAATGACATTTTCACAGACTGCCGGAGCATTGGTTACCCCGAATGGCGGCATCAGATTTTATATCTGCCCCTCAGGTGTATTGAATGCGGTCTTCCATTCGTCCCCCTGACGTACACTTATAAGGTTATATTCCCCTCTCATGGTAAGTTTGTAAAACCATTTAGCTCCAGATAATTGGATAAACAGGTCAGGTATAAGGGGTAAAGGATAGGGAAGGTGACCCGTGACTCACAGGCCCAACCCTCCATCCTTCTACCAAACCCCCCACGGTGACTGGAGAGGAGCATGGCCGTATATAGCCTCAGCCGGACTCTGGAAGGGAGGAAATAAACAAGATTTGGGCATTTTAGCTCCTGGTGTGGAGTCGATAGCACAATCATATGCCGCCATATAGTAGACGGCCGGTAACTGGTGAGAATTCCCTCATGTGTGGGGTCTATTTCCCTCCAGAGAAATCACACGTTACATTCCACACATAACACTGTGTAGAAAAGGCGGCGCGGGGTAATTGTGCCAGTAGTGAGGGGCAAATAATGGCGGGAATGTCACTGACTGAGGAGAAGCCTCCATGGAGCCTCTTCACTCCGGAGATCATGTGACCCCTGACTCCTCCCCTCCTGTGACCTCATCAAAGGTCCTGTGCACAGAGAAGCCATATATGTGGAGTGCGGCTCTGCAGGTTAGTGATGGGCAGTCCGGCTCTTCTGGCTCCTTTCCCCACTTTTCTCCCTCCTGTCCCTTCACTATAAAGCCTGGACCTCATTATACAGCTGTACAGGGGTCTAGTGAAGGCTTTTTAGCCCTTTCCTCAGACTGTAGCTCCTGGGAACAGTCCCTGACTCCTGTCCCTTCACTATAAAGCCTGGGCCTCATTATACAGCTGTACAGGGGTCTAGTGAAGGCTTTTTAGCCCTTTCCTCAGACTGTAGCTCCTGGGCACAGGCCCTCACTCCTGTCCCTTCACTATAAAGCCTGGGCCTCATTATACAGCTGTACAGGGGTGTAGTGAAGGCTTTTTAACCCTTTCCTCAGACTGTAGCTCCTGGGAACAGGCCCTCACTCCTGTCCCTTCACTATAAAGCCTGGGCCTCATTATACAGCTGTACAGGGGTCTAGTGAAGGCTTTTTAGCCCTTTCCTCAGTCTGTAGCTCCTGGGCACAGGCCCTCACTCCTGTCCCTTCACTATAAAGCCTGGGCCTCATTATACAGCTGTATAGGGGTGTAGTGAAGGCTTTTTAACCCTTTCCTCAGACTGTAGCTCCTGGGAACAGGCCCTCACTCCTGTCCCTTCACTATAAAGCCTGGGCCTCATTATACAGCTGTACAGGGGTCTAGTGAAGGCTGTTTAGCCCTTTCCTCAGTCTGTAGCTCCTGGGAACAGGCCCTCACACCTGTCCCTTCACTATAAAGCCTGGGCCTCATTATACAGCTGTACAGGGGTCTAGTGAAGGCTTTTTAGTCCTTTCCTCAGACTGTAGCTCCTGGGAACAGACCCTCACTCCTGTCCTTTCACTATAAAGCCTGGGCCTCATTATACAGCTGTACAGGGGTCTAGTGAAGGCTTTTTAGCCCTTTCCTCAGACTGTAGCTCCTGGGCACAGGCCCTCACTCCTGTCCCTTCACTATAAAGCCTGGGCCTCATTATACAGCTGTACAGGGGTCTAGTGAAGGCTTTTTAGCCCTTTCCTCAGACTGTAGCTCCTGGGAACAGGCCCTCACTCCTGACCCTTCACTATAAAGCCTGGGCCTCATTATACAGCTGTACAGGGGTCTAGTGTAGGCTTTTTAGCCCTCTCCTCAGTCTGTAGCTCCTGGTCACCATGTGATCTCACCATAACCCTAACAAGCTAATTAAGGTGTGAAATCTTGGTCAAAATTATCTCAGTACACAAATCTCCAAGGGTGCCCAAAGTTTTGCATCGCCCCTTTTTCCTTTTTGCAATTATGAAATTGTAAAAAAATCTATACATATATCTATTTTTATTATTATTTTTGCCTAAAATACAAAGGCCATGTGTCATCTTAGAGGTTCGGCCTTTTAGAGATCATTTCATCTTCATCTTACTACTGATCACAATAACGGTCATTTTGACCAGGGGCGCCCACACTTTTACATGCCGCTGTCAATGCTTCGTCCCGCTGGTGCTCAATATTTAATAGGGTCTTACTATTAAACTTAATGAAAAGTTCGGTGAATGTCTTTGAGCTGTTATTACTAGAGATGAGCGAATATCGTCGGAGAAGTTGTTATTGGCTAATATCGCTTACCGAATAGCTGCATCGGGACCCCGGATCCCTGGAGCGCTCCCGATAATCAGCTGCATGTGTCGCCCTCCATGCAGGTGCTGTGACTATCACACAGCGCGACACACGCAGCTGATTATCGGGAGAGCTCCAGCACACTGAGTCCTGCACACTCTGAGACCCCTGATCATGTGACCCCTGACTCCTCCCCTCCTGTGACCTCATCACAGGTCCTGTGCACAGAGCAGTCATATATGTGGCGGACACTCCTGGATCTTCTGCTTTCTGGGCCGGTTCCTCTTGTGAGTCCTATTAACCCTTTTGCTCCCTGTATTCTCCTTTCTGACAGGACAATATCTGAATTCGGACAGTGTGACAGGAATTTAAGCAATGTGGAAGGAAAAAATGACAATTTTACTTTATCTCCTCACAAAAATGTGACTTTAGCCCCAGAATTGTCAGCGTAACAAATCCTTATTTCCCCACTGTAGTTTGTAGACTCCATATACAGATCCCTTAAGTGTGAAAAGAGCTGAATTCCCCACTTAAGTTATTGCATTTTGGAAATTGCCCCCACTGGGAATTTATCTCCAGGTAAAGGCACAATTGTGTCTGTCAGGGGAGTTTGTCTTCCAATTAGAAATCGTCCAGACCTGAATAAGTAAGATGCTTCTTTATTGGACATGCCGGCACGGAGAGAGAGGATGACAGCCACACTAGGTGTGGGCCGTCCTCTGTCTAACTCAATACATATTCTTAAGAGTTTAAATAGCAAAGCTGAAAGGGTGTTGGAACACATTGCGTTTGCAGAATAGTAAATACAATTTGCTTAGCATTGGGTTATCCTTATCTCTGTTACCACAGAAGCAAAGGTATGACTGTTACTTTTTGTACGTTAGATAAGTTTTGCAACCTAAGCATTACACCCATGTATTACATCAGCTGAAAAGAGTGACTAGGGATAATAATGGCAGAATCATGTACGGTATATACTGTGTATATACACACACATACACATATGTATATATACACATACATATATATATACACACATGCACATAAAAGAAAGAACTTTATTACAATTATTATAACATTCCCTCATCTTGTAATAAAATCATCTATCTGTACACATTGGGGACAGATTTCTTTTTGTCAGATTTCACAGAAGATATTCATATAATCTAGAGGGAGAGTAATACGTTCAGTATATTTATCATTAAGTCCAAAAATTTTCATTCTTTCCTTGGATTCCAAGGTCTCCATTCCTTGATGCATAGTTTTTGTTATGGCAGAGTCAGTCAGTCTTTGAACAAGTCCTCTAATGCATAGAATAGCGCAGCGTCCACAAACAATCAGCACTCCGGCCACGATGGTAAGAGATGTCAACGCAGAAGTGAATAATCCGGACCATTTCCCAAACCATCCTTCAGTCCAGGAATATGTCGTCATATCCAGAGTTCTCTGCTAATTCATTAGACAGGGCAGTCAGTCCATCAAGAGCTTTGGAGATACTCCCATCAGGATCTGTATTAGGGATAAAGGGTGCAACAAAATCCTCCAAACATTTTATATACACCTCCCTTTTCTGCTACTAACTTGTCTAATGCCATCTTATTCTACCAAGCCATGAGAGAAGTTGGTCCTAATTGCTCAGCTGTCCCTTTAACTACATCTCGGGTATAATTAACAAATCTCTGCTGGTTATAGTATAAGTAGTTTATCCAATCTACATTCATTTTTATAATCACCCACCAAATTATGGATTCCCACCCGGCTGCTACCTGGATCCTAGCCTTGTACTCGGTGGTCACTCCCCTGGGAACTCCAATGTCATCTCTGTAGATACTAGAATGGAAGGATCCTTGCGGAGTTTTATGCTTCTGTCTCTTCCACTACGTACCTTTGGCCATATCTCTGTTGACAACAGGTGGAACGGAATGATTAGCTGGACCACTGCACAATCCCTTCGGGAACCATGTGGTAGTCAGGCTCTTATGCTTTTATCACCGCATAACCACCATACATCCGCTCTCAGGGTAGTGTGGTCTGACCATATGGCTGAGTACTTGGCCCTGTGGGAGACAATGATCCATTATCTACAAGAATCGCCTTGGAGCTCTCCGAAGTCGTGTCCATGCCCTGGAAGACTAAAACAAGTATAGTTACCAGGATTAGCAATCACCTGTGGTGGGATATCCGGTTTCTCAAGTGGAGGATATAAAAATGTTAACATTTTACATTTTCCTTCCCTTTCTGAGCAGACATAAGTTTTACTATATAGCTTAATTTTTTTAAGCTTTCTGCAATGTATTTAAGCCATTCTAGCCATTCATTCTCCTCCTCACAGCCTCTCTCTAGAGCTAGTTTATCTTCATAAGTTAGGTTAGACAATCTAACTATGAACCCTATGGACTCTGTTATGGTTCTCTCTGGCGTACCTTCCTTGGGTCTATGTATGCTATTATTCTGAACTTCTATGTAGAAATATCATATTGGCTCTAATCCTGACATATCAGCTCTTCTAACCTTTGATCCCTCATCTTAGGGTTTTTTTTTAAAAATTCTCAGTAGCTGATTACAATTATTCTTATTTGTGTAAGGGGATCTCCTTTTTCCTACTGGGGAATCAGGCTTTAAATCTATGTAGCCATAAGGCTTATACCTATAGTCTCGGGCTACAATTGTCCATGCTGCTTTACTCCAGTCACACACATACATCCCCTCTGCTATTACAGCTCATAACACAAACATACTTATCAGACTCTGCTAGTTTCACAGCTTGTTCCCTGTCTCTGCATCATTTATACAACAGACAGAAATCCACTAACATGGCGGCCTCCTGCCCAATTTCAAAAGTAAGATTGAAAGTCTTAAATCTGAAACCATTCTACCACCCTGGACTTTCCTCTCCTGCTGGGTCTATTACCCTCTACTCTCCCATCACTATGGTCACGATGAATATACATGTGACTAACCCTGATGTACACATCCTAGATCTGACCGTCTTGTCCGGGTAGGGGGATGAATGGGAGACTTCACCAGTTTGAGACAAGCTTTCCCTTGTGGAAAACCTCCCTTTGTAGCTGGACTTTGACAAGCAAGTCAGATCCTACTCTGTCCCTACCTGTCTGACAAGTTTACAGTATGAGAGATGGATCCAAGAATCTTGACCGCAGTAGGAGAAGTCCACAGGACTTGGTAAGGACCTTCCCACTTAGGATGGTGCTGGTGTTTCTTCTTTATCACCTTCACAAGGACCCAGTCTGCAGGTTTCACAATCTCAGGTTTTGTTAGTGGGTTTCCTGGAACAAAACTACGAGTAGAAACTTCTTTGTGAGTTAATATCTTAGCCATATATTCTGCTAATGTACAATCAACTTCCGCATCTATTCTTTTAAAGGATTTTAGCTGAGGTAACAGAAAAGATCTCCCGTATACGATTTCAAAGGCTGTCAGCACTACAGATGTCCGTGTGACATACATATTTAGTACAACCAATAGGCGACAGTGCAACCAATTTTTCCTGTTTCCTGCATGGTCTTTGTCAACCTATTTTTCAAGCTCCCACTGTGTCTCTCAACCAGTCCGGCTGACTGAGGATGACAGGCACAGCGGTTTCCCAACTCAATTGACAAAGTTTTTAGGTAATAATAATATTACTTAGTTTACTATATATTTTCTGGAACCCCAAATCTGGGTATGATTTCCTTTAGAAGGACCTTTGGTACCATTAATGCATCAGGGTGGACAGCTTCAATCCACCTGCTGAAAGCATCCATAATAACAAGGCCGGACCTTTTCCCTCACACTTGTTCAATAAAATCCATACAAATGTGTTGGAATAAGTATTCAGGGTGAGGACATTGTCCTCTCTCTGGTCTCAGGTTCCTTTAGGAATTATTTTTGCACAAGTAATGCAGATTAAACAAAAAATGTAATAGTTAGTAAATCATAAATACGTAAGATATGACCTCTACCATCTCTCCTGTTGAGACATAGCTTATGCCATGGCTCAATACTGTGACATATCTTAGGAGGTCACTGGGCAGTTCATACATATAAGCCATCTTTAAAGATAACCCCTTTTGTTACCAATTTTTTTTTTTTTCTTTTTTTCTTTTAATGCCAATAGCATGTTATCCACATATAAGAGCATCTGGCTGCCTTCTGGTGACTCACATTGAGCTAGGTTAGCCGATTTTACCTGGTAAACAATAGTAGGTGATTCACAGTACCCTTGTGGGATTCTGGTGAATGTATACCTGCTCCCCTTATATGTGAGTACAAACCAAACCTGGCGATCTGGATGTACCAGGATGCTGAAGACATTACTGACATCACTGTAAAGACCTTATGTTCCGGCCTCCAGACATTCAGCAGAGTATGGGGGTCTGGCACTGTGGGGGCTCTTGTTATCACAGCCTCGCCTACAGATGGGGGCGCCCTCCCTACTGGAAACAAGGTTGTGTTAAAAGGTGAGCTGGCACAGGGTATAATCACCCCTTTTATCGATCCCACATCTGCAGGTCATGAGGACCACAAAGATTCTGGGTATGTGGCCAGTTCTTCCTCTAATTCTAGGAAAGGATCAGCATTTCTCACTCGTTCCCCTGCCTCGCTGCAGGTGGACACTGGGTTTAGAAATGGTGTTCCACTTTAGTACTTGTGACCGTGCCTGCAGTCTGACATTGTAAAATGAGCCATCACCCAAATCCTCCCTTTGTTACTTTCCTTACACTCCAACAAAATCACCAAGGAATTCCATGATCTACCTTTACATCTGGAGAGGGAAATATGTGGCACGGGGCCTCTAAAAAGCAAAAACAACAATTTAATTTGTTCTGACAGTTTACACCTGACGGCACAGTTCCCTTTATAATCCCAGTATATGGTGTGCAAAGAACAATCTAGAGCATGAAAATTCTCATATTTTACATCAGGACCCCTGAAATACCTGTAGTACATGGTGCAGTGTAGTCCTTCAGGTGTGTGAACATCTACATTTGTGTACCTTTATCTATTGCTTCCTTGATGAAGGACTCCGTAATAAAGGATGGTCCTGCAGTTATTAGATCTAGACTGTAATAATATCTGGATTCTCCATACCCCTGGAGCACCATTGTCTCAGCCATGGATTTCACCTATAGTCCTGCAGCAGTAGGAATTATTCCCAGGCTCAGGGCTGCATCATATCCCTCCCACACAGCTGATAATATAAGTTGTGTAATTGCACTTTTACCTGTGCCGAGAGACCGGTGTCTCCACAGGCGTAGACAATGGCTCTCTGTGTCTTACCACTTGCTCCTTTTACCACTATGCAGGCAGCAGACAGTCCAATAGTCGGTATCTCTTCTGGATGTACTAAGGTTCTAGTGGCTCCTGAATCAACAAGAAAAGTGACCTCATGGCTTCCCACAAGGACGGTTACTTCTGGAAATACAGTGTTTTTTTTATACATTTCTACTTCATCCAAGTTAAATATTACTTCAGGAATCCTATTGTTTTCCTCTGGCAAAAAGGGATCTGATATTTGTGATGTGATGTTGTTTTTATCAGTTGCCTTTAGTCATTGGTTTTGTATATTTGGGGTGTATTGTCTATCTGGGCATTGTCGGATAAAGTGTCCAGTCTTCCCACAATGCCAACAAGATAGTCTATCTCCTGCTCTCTTACCTCTCCCCCTTCCTCTTCCTCTACCCCTGTCTCCTTGTCCTTTATTTGGATCTTTTTGGGCAACGAAGATCTCACACCTATCATCAACTAAAAATACTTGACCTTTTTTAACTTTTATTTTTTTTGTCCTTAAAGTACCGGTCTGCATGTCTGGCATAATCTAAAACTTCAGTCAGTCGGGCTGTCCTGTGTGTAACCATGTGTTTGGTAATATACCCACTTATTTGGGACTGACAACCCTTTAAGAAGGCGGTTTTTAATTGCTGTTCATAGGGGGTATCGTTCATCATGTTAACAGGTGGGACAATGCCACTATGGATGTCAAATACCTCTTTAATTCTGTGATAATATCTATCGACATCCTCGTCATCCTGCTGTATAGTCCTATTAATTTCTGTCCAATTTCCTGTACCTGTGTACCATGTCCTTACTCTATCCATTAAGTTCCCCATGTTCACAGCTTATCTTACAATCTCAAAAACTGTTAGTTTAGATTTTATAGTACCTTCTACTGGTTACTCAAGATGAAAGGGACATCTGAATGTTCTATTTTCAAAGACACACAATTTTACCCTCTATATGGTGCAAAAGTTAGGCTTATCAATCTATAAGCAAAAAGGACACATTGCACATCTGATCTGAAGACTGTTCTCTCTGGGTACCTGATGAAAAAGGACCATATCCAGTCTCATTCCAGGGATACTCTCTTGGTACAATCTTAATAACTTTCCAGCTTTCAGATGAAATGGAAAATAACAATTCTGCCTTACAATGAGGACAAGATCTTAAAATATATCTGTGGGTCTACGTCCTGTAAGGATGTTACGTAAAATTCTTATACACAAGAAAAAGACAAACAACAAGATAAGGACTATACACAATATAAACCCTGGAGCACAATGGATTTCTACCAACTTTTAAGAAGTTTGACAAATATCAGTGAAATTAATATGTCAACAAGAAGGTAAAAAACCAACAACAACAATTCAATTACTGCTCCTAATATCCAGGATCTAAATAATCCTCACTGATTACACTTAGGGATGGGCGAGTCTACTCGCTAGGACTCGTTACTCGGTGAATAGTAAGGGACTCGCTGGACTCGTTACTCGTCGAGTCTCCCAGTGATTAATCGCACAGTAACGAGTCCAATGCAAGTCAATGGCAATCCTAGTTTTGTCAGTTTTTTTTTCTCACTCGCTAGACTCGCTATATCACATCGCTGTCAACAGCGAGTCTGAGCGAGTCTACGATTCCGAGTCCTGTATACTGGATTTGGGACTCGCTTATACAGAATCTGTTATGTTCCTACAAGTTTCCAAGACAGCCTATGTCAACACACAGCGATTGTGAGCGAGTCTGAGCGAGTCTACGAATCCCGAGTCCTGTATACTGGATTCGGGACTCGCAAATATAGAATCTGTTATGTTCCTACAAAGCTTCCGAGACAGCCTAGCGTGTTAGGTCAGAAAACTTTTTTAGATGGACAAGCATGTTAGCCAATCATATTCAGTAATGTTGGTTGTGGCAGGACTATGATTGGCTTCTGTCCATCGTGATGCCTATGTCATGTATGAGAGGCGAGGCTGTATATAAGCCTTTTCCACCGCCATTTCCTCTACATTCCTGAGAGATCTGAGATAGAGCAGGGTGAGGTAGATGCTTGAGCAGATCATAGGGATTGTCAGTTAGTGTAGGGAAACTTCAAGATTCCTTATATTAAACCCAAACAGCTCTTCTGAGAGCTACCAGGAGGACAGAGGAGTACTGTGTAGACTGTAGGCAGGCAGGGAGGATCAAGCCTTACAGTGCAGTGCACAGTGCAGGGACTAGTGTGCAGCTTCACTGCTAGGTGTCAGCACACACACTTACCCCGCCAGCAAGTGACGCCTACAGCACCACCTAACTCCATCTCGGTGACTGTGCATTTGTCAACAATGTCACAAAAACCACAATTTCCCAAAAAAGAGGTTGCAAAGGGACGAGGTCGTGGCCGTAGCAGTGCAGGGAACATCACTTGAGCGATCTCCCTCCAGGCTGTAGTCCGCTGGATGTTATGCCCATAGGCAGGGTCAGTGGGGAGCCAAAGCAGGGGCCGAGCCTCCACCAAATCAATCAACTGCAGCGTGTTGACAGTGACACGGGCCATGATTGCTCTGTATTGCTCTGTGTGTGTGTGCGTATGTCAACTCGACTCGGATTATTTCCTGTTTGCTCAAAGCATGGTGTGTGCTAGAGAAAATCGCTTCCCTCGCCTCATCGGCGCTAAATAAGACAAACAAATGCGAGTTTGGACTCGGACACAGCAGCAACAAACTGTTGCGAGTGGGGTTTACAAATCGCCAATGCAAGCGCTTTCCGAGACACATCTGCGATTTGTAAATCGCACATTACTCGCTAAGACTCGCTTCCCCATTCATTAACATTGGACTCGCTAGACTCGCAACGAGTAGCGAGTCCCGGGCTCGGACTCGCTAGAGTCAAGCGATTCCGAGTAATTTAGGACTCGCCCATCACTAATTACACTATGTCCCAGATATTTACCTGCTTGTATCTCTATATCTTGCCATCTCCGTCCAATGAAGGCCTGTAAGGGGAGAGTATGACAACACAGTGTGACAAACGTGAACGGTCCCCAAGGAATGGGGTCACAATGATAAATGTGGTCACTGATCTGAACGAGATAAATATGCTCACAGGGACTTCTGACCAGTGTAACAGTACAAACACACAACATACAACAGCTTCCACAGTTAGAGAATGGACAGACACACGTACACAGAGACATAAGACAGGAGAGTAAAGTTCCCTCGTACTCCTATTCCTGAAGTGCTGAGATAAAGTCTAATGACACCGCCGCTTTATATACAGAGACGTTCCCGTCCTTAATATCAGGTATTCAGACAGGGCCGGACTGGGACTAAAATTCAGCCCTGGCATTTGAAGTTACACAGGGCCACTAGTCACATGGTGACTATATAATATCTTTGTACACTTGCAGTTTACAAGAAGTGAGAGGAGATTAACACGACTATATAAAATGTAGTCATAGCTGTGCCCAGTATTTCAGCTCAGTCCTATTTATTGCTTTTAGGTACAGTACTCCTCCCAAATCTCTGTCCCCTTTTGTATGCACGGTGGCAGAATTCCTGGCAGAACTGCTCTCTATTGGGCAACAAGACCCCCTGGTCATAGCCGCCCCTATCATACCTCCCAACTTTTGAAGAAGGGAAAGATGGACAAAGACTGCGGCGCGCGTACACCTCATACACACGCGGCTCCGCTCCGTACACCTCGAACACACGGCTCCGCTCCGTACACCTCGTACACACGGCTCCGCTCCGTACACCTCGTACACACACTGCTCCGCTCCGTACACCTCGTACACCCACGGCTCCGCTCCGTACACCTCGTACACCCACGGCTCCGCTCCGTACACCTCGTACACACGGCTCCGCTCCGTACACCTCATACACGTGCGGCTCCGCTCCGTACACCTCGTACACCCACGGCTCCGCTCCGTACACCTCGTACACACACGGCTCACCCACGGCTCCGCTCCGTACACCTCGTACACACGGCTCCGCTCCGTACACCTCGTACACACACTGCTCTGCTCCGTACACCTCGTACACCCACGGCTCCGCTCCGTACACCTCGTACACCCACGGCTCCGCTCCGTACACCTCGTACACCCACGACTCCGCTCCGTACACCTCGTACACACGGCTCCGCTCCGTACACCTCATACACGTGCGGCTCCGCTCCGTACACCTCGTACACCCATGGCTCCGCTCCGTACACCTCGTACACCCACGGCTCACCCACGGCTCCGCTCCGTACACCTCGTACACACGGCTCCGCTCCGTACACCTCGTACACACACGGCTCCGCTCCGTACACCTCGTACACACACAGCTCTGCTACATCCACACTGTAAATCCTGACCCCACACATACTTACCTCAACCAGCACCATGACGACAGCAAAGCAGAGTCTTGCAGACGGTAGAGGCAAGGCTGAGCGCACAGGACCTGTGATGAGGTCACAGGAGGGGCGGAGTCAGGGGTGACATGATCGGGGGTCTGGACAAAGGCTCCTGATCATGTGACCCCCTGACTCCTCCCCTCCTGTGACCTCATCACAGGTCCTGCGAACAGAGCGAGCAGGCAAGCGAGTGCGACGCTGTGAGTGGCTGCGGGGGGGAGGGGGTCTCATGCTATGGCGAGGATGGGGTGCGTGGGGGAGGCGTGGCGGCTTATCTCCCTGCAGTGCGGGAGGAACTTGGAAACTATCACCGCCATGCCCGCAGAGGGCCGGCGGCAGGAGCAACAGTGGCCGCAGCAGCTGGCAAGCGGCCAGATGATCGGGCGCTGCCGCCCGCGGCCCAAGTGATAGCAGCCCAGCGGGAAAATGCCCGGTTGGTTATATTGCCAATCCGGGCCTGTATTCAGAGCACCACAGGCGCAGACTCTCCTCAGTGAAATGAGGAGGGTTCAGTCACCCTGTGTTATTAAAAGAAAAACATATAACAAAACAACATAGAATATTCTCTATGGGGATCAGGTGACATGTACCTAGGTGATTTATACCACTATAGTAACCTATGATTTGTCTCCAGTCCACAGATGACTGTTGACCACGCCTACTGGACTCCCTAATACATTCAGGATTTTATATTGCAATCCTCATACATTCACTCAAGATAACATTCAAGGAGTCTCATGTGTAACATAAAACATATAGTTATGGCGTTTTAGTTCTATGTAGTTTCAAAAGACAGACAAAACAGCACACCTAACAGAAAACAACATTCAACAAAGTACAGAAGACAAAACAGAAAACCAGCAAAAATTCATCTTATACCGTATTCCTTAACCCCTTAGTAGCCCTTTTTAAAAACAGCACCCCCTGACATATTGAAAACTTCTGTCAGATAGTTTATTAACCCTTCAGGTGATTTACAGGAATTAATGCAAAGTGGTATAGCAGGATACAGCAAGTTGTCAGCTATAGTAGACAGCCGACAGCTGCTGGATCGTCACCTGTGTGGGGATGATATTCTCTTATATCTCAGGTCAGAAAAAAGATATACTGGCTGTCATTAAGGGGTTAATCTAACGAGAATCTCCCTCGCTTCTCCCATCTAGATCGATTTAACGTGCACACGGAGTTTTTTATTCCACAGTAGCCTTCTCACACTGGCTTTGTACCCATTCAAAAAATAAAAAATAAAATAAATAGAGATTATTGTTATTTAGCGGAATATCTTAAAAGAACAAACAAACCCCAAATCTATGGAGCTCCAATTGCGTGTAAACTTCCAATTTACAGGAGCCTCTCACAAACCCCAATTGGAAAAGTCTACCAGTTCCCTATTCAATTCCTAAAATAACATTCATAATATAATGAAAATTATGAAATGTTCTTACCTGTATTCAGATACAGACGATTCCCAGAGATCCTTAGACTATACGAAATCTGTCACTTTCCCTCAAACCGGTATAACTGATTAATGCCCCTGGTGACGCCTAATGTCAAGGCGGAGGACTTACTTAAGGAGTCCCAGACTCCCCCGTGCACGGTTTACAGTACTCACCGGTGAGGGAAAGGTGTTGGATTCCCGGCCAACGCACCAAAATGTCAGTGGAGTTTCAGTCTTCCAATTAGAAATCGTCCAGACCTGAATAAGTAAGATGCTTCTTTATTGGACATGCCGGCAAGGAGAGAGAATGACGACCACACAAGATGTGAGGAGTCCTCTGTCTAACTTAATACATATTCTTAAGAGTTTAAATAGCAAAACCCAAAGGGTGTTGAAACATTGCGTTTGCAAAAAAGAGTACATACAATATGCTGAGCTTGTTAGAAATCCTTATCTACAGTTACCAGAGAAGTCATGTTACATGACTTCTCTGGTAACTGTAGATAAGGATTTCTAACAAGGAAACCTGCTAACGTTCACAAAAAGTAACAACCAAAAGTAACACCCATGTATTACATCAGCTGAAAAGAGTTTCAAAGTCTTAAGCAAACATAAATGGCATATATGCAGTCATGTGCATAGATACATATATACATACATACACACCCATACATACATACACGCATGGGTATATATATATACACACATAAGAAAGAACTTTATTACAATTATTATAACAGGCGGATTCGCTCCATTCACCTCGTTTACACTCGGCTCAGCTCCGTACACCTCGTGCACACACGGCTTCGCTCCGTACACCCTGTACACACACGGCTCAGCTCCATACACCTCGTACACACACGGCTCCGCTCCGTACACCTCGTACACACAGGGCTCCGCTCCGTACACCTCATACACACACGGCTCCGCTCCGTACACCTCGTACACAGGCGGCTCCGCTCCGTACACCTTGTACACACACGGCTCTGCTCCGTACACCTCGTACACACACGCTCCACTCTGTACACCTCGTACACACACGGCTCCGCTCCGTACACCTCGTACACACACGGCTCCGCTCCGTACACCTCGTACACACACGGCTCCGCTTCGTACACCTCGTACACACACGGCTCCGCTCCGTACACCTCGTACACACACGGCTCCGCTCCGTACACCTCGTACACACACGGCTCCGCTCCGTACACCTCGTACACACACGGCTCCGCTCCGTACACCTCGTACACACACGGCTCCGCTCCGTACTCCTCGTACACACGCGGCTCCGCTCCGTACACTTCGTACACACACGGCTCCGCTCCGTACACCTCGTACACATGTGGCTCCGCACACCTCGTACACACACGGCTCCGCTCCGTACACCTCGTACACACACGGCTCCGCTCCGTACACCTCGTACACACACGGCTCCGCTCCGTACACCTCGTACACACACGGCTCCGCTCCGTACACCTCGTACACACTCGGCTCCGCTCCGTACACCTCGTACACACACGGCTCTGCTACATCCACCCTGTAAAACCCTCCTGACCTCACACATAAACTTCCACTCATCCAGCACCATGACAACCAGCACACTGAGGCCCCTGATCATGGGACCCCTGACTCCTCCCCTCCTGTGACCTCATCACAGGTCCTGTGCACACAGAGCAGCTGTAGAAATCTCCGGCCTCGGGGTCTCACCAGACTTCGCTCTTTTCTTGCAGGGGCCGCAGTGGATTTCATCCTGGATCCATAGAGCTGAATAGAGGAGCGATGTTCCTTCACTCTGATGGGAATTGATGGTGACGTTTGTCCAACGTCCACGTTACCGAGTAAATCCCCCCAGGACTGCAGCCGGTAAAGACCCCGATATCCACAGGTGCCCCCTCTAATTGGGGGAAAGGGATAGAAAAGCCTCTTATCCCGAGGGGAAACCCTGTACATGGAGACATCGGCCTCAGATCTCTCCTGTCCTGTTCTTCCAGAAAAGCCTCAAACTTCTGTGTGTGACTCAGAGCTGAGATCTAACGTGAGAGAAGATTCCAGTGCGGGGAAGACGGGAAACCTTCATATAGACGGCCGGTGGGGATGGAGGCAGTGACCGACTCTGGCCACATCTGTCTCTAGAGCCGTAGTAGAAGATGAAGATGTCGTCCTCACCATGAAGGAGTTATTTCTCATGTCGCGTGTAATGAATATCTCCTGCAGTTTTGCTAATGCCGATTCCAGTGTCGGTAATGAGACGAGAATTAGCGTTATGGAAGATGAATCTATGAGGAACGTGTTCAGCTGCCGACTCCGAGGAGGAAACTGCTTGTTGTCTGGGGCCTAAATATATAGGTTTTATTAGTAGATGTCAGGGAAGAAAACTAAACCCTGTAAGATAATAAATCTCCTCATATGTTTCCCTTATTATCTCCAGTAATTGTATTATTACACAGGATTCTTATGATGTTACATCGGATCATCTTCTTCTCATTCAGGTCTCTACAATATCGGATCCTCTCAGTGAAGATCTTCTACAGAAGAGAATTTTCCTGATTTACCCATCAAGGATGGATATGGACAGACACAAGATGGCGGAGAGGATGTTACACCTCACCCTAGAGATCCTCTTCCGTCTCACTGGAGAGGTGAGAGATTCTGATGACGTCACATTACATCATTCTTATCTATGGGAATAACAGATGGACAGAACTGGAGAGGTGAGGACTCTGGAAATGTCTGTAGTGAGATTTATTAATGTGTCTCTCCATAACCAGGATTACACAGTGGTGAAGAAGACCTCTAGTGATCGCTGTCAGGACCCTGTGTCTGAGGGATGGGGAAGACCCCTGAGCCCAATCACGGGGCCTCCACCTCACCCCCTGATCCATGAGGGCATCAATGACCAGAAGATCCTAGAACTCATCTACAAGATGATTGAGCTGCTGACTGGAGAGGTGACACTGCTGGGAATGCTGGGACATTATACAGTAACACTATGAAGGGATCGGGGGATGACGGTATCATTGTATGTGTCAGGTTCCTATACGGTGTCAGGATGTCGCTGTCTATTTCTCCATGGAGGAGTGGGAGTATTTAGAAGGACACAGAGATCTGTACAAGGACGTCATAATGGAGGTTCCCCAGCCCCTCACATCACCAGGTAATAGGACTAAATACACACAGCCTATAATTATCTGTATGTAGAGAATGAATTCAGTCCCTGTATGTGTTTCCTCCAGATCTATCCAGTAAGAGGACAACACCAGAGAGATGTCCCCGTCCTCTTCTTCCACAGGACTGTAACCAAGAAGATTCCAGTGCTCCTCAGGATGATCAGGTAGATGGAGAGAAGGTGTCAGGAGATCTCCCCTATGATGTGTAGACGGCTGTGAAGGTCTTGTGCTCAGTCTTGTTTTATCCACCAGTATTATATGTTTAATACTTGTGTAATGAGAGCGGTGGAGATGGCAGGATTAGAGCTGATCATAGATGGGACTTCTCCATCTGTCTGTGACTTCTACAATATTTGTTTCAGGGTGAAGATCTGACCAATATTAATACTACAGAGACATATGTGAGAGATGATGAGCGGTGTAAAGAGGAGATTCCCACATATGACTACCCAGGTGAGTAGTAACCACTGAATGCAGAGAAGTCACAGATTCCTCTCAGTCACCGGCTGTGGCTGCTTTATCGGTGGTGTAGTCCGGCCGTATTACCATGATCACCATTTTGCCTCTAGACCACAACATTCTCCTCCATCCAAAACTGTTCAAATGACTTTGGGCAGTGAAAGCCCTTTTCTGTAGAACTTACAACCTGGAGGATCCACCTACCCCCTGGGATTAGTGTGAGGGTGATGCCTTAAAGCGAGATCTATATGATTGCTTGTACCTGACCCAATATAGGCCGAGTGCGCGCTTAAAGAGTCACACTGAACACAGAGTTAGATGTCTACTCCTTTCTCAGTATAGGCTTGCACACAACTGAAGTTTATTCTCAAGACAAAGAGACAGGAAATGGGTGTCACACCATCTTCTGAGTAGCCAGTGTCAGTCTATGATAGGTCCATTTCAGCTTCACTTCCATATATGGTATCCAGTATCTCAGCTTCTGCATTCCAAGGATTCCTTCCAAGGTGTTGCCTGAAGACACAGATGCCATTTTGGTATAGAACTGACTTAGGCTAGTTTCACACTAGCGTTTCACTGACCTGCGTTGGTCTGCGCACGGCCGCCGCTAAGCTCCAACCCAGGCCGCGCCTCCTCCCGGCTGCTCCGCCTATGGGCGCAAGACGCTGCATGTGACCTTCGTACCCTATCTTTAGCATTGGGTACGCAGGCCATGCGCAGGTATGCGTTTGCTGGCGCATGCGTCCTTTTGAGGGTGCGCCGAGCACACCAAAATGCAACACGATCCAGGATAGGGCCAAGTCTGTGATGCCAAGAGATGAGAGAATCTGTAGCAGGAGGGAATAGTCCATGGTGTTGAAGGCAGAAGACAGGTCCAGGAGAAGAAGGACAAAGTAGTGTCGCTTGCTCTTGGTGGTTAGTAGGTCGTTAGTCACTTTACTTAGGGCAGTTTCAGTTGAGTGATGCGGTCGGAAGCCAGATTGTAACCGGTCAAAGAGGGAACAGGAGGAGAGGTGGGAGGACAGTTCAAGATATACATGCTGTTCCAGTAGTTTTGAGGCATAAGGGAGGAGAGATATTGGGTGATAGTTAGACACAGAGGATTGGTCAAGGGAGGGCTTTATGAGGATGGGTGTGATTGAGGCATGTTTGAAGGATGAGGGAAAGACACCATTTCTGTCCAATAACAGCAGAGTTTCCCTTTATCCTGACTTTTCAATTTGTATTAAAACCAACTAACTTCCAGGAGGATTGTGATAATCTCCAGGACAAACATTCCACCTGTGCCATGATAGATCTCTAAGCTGTGCGTGGCTGATGGCTGTAATATACATTTATTCCCGCCTGCAGAAGATGTGTTGGCTCCAGCCCTGGTGTCATGGATTCACTCCACGTCATAAATTACATTGTTTCTGATCCTAAGGAATTCAGATTACTGCACAATCTCTCCTGAAATGGGGAGCAATATTATTTTCTCTAATCTTCTGGTCAGGATCCATAGTAGCTCCAATGGTCCACCATAAATGAGGACAACTCTGGTTTACTGTTGTGTAATCTGTATTTGTAGTTTTCAGTTAATGAGATTCTTGTGCTCTGGGGCGGGGCTATGGGCGGGGCTTTATATGTTGCTCTGATTACATATTCATCTGTATTGACTTATGACAGGTCGCTGACCCCTCACTGAACTGCCCCCATTATTACATAATGCATATAATAGCATTGATATTATTGGTGATAATGCCTATAATATTGTGGCTATTGTGAGGCTTAGAAAAAAATTACATCCAGCAAAATGTCACCAGCGGCCCCTGTCCAGTAGCCTCTGTCTCTTACTTATAGATAATACTGTGCAGGTGTCGCCATCGCCGGTGACATTTTGCTGGATTTCATTTTTTTCTAAATCTCAAAATAGCCACGAGTCTAAACAGGGGAAACCCAACAAGTGACCCCATTTTGGAAACTAAACCCCCCCAAGGAAATGTGTGGTGGGCACTTTGAACAACCAAGTGCTTCACAGAAGTTAATTACGTAGAGCCGAGAAAATAAAAAATCATATTTTTTCCACAAAAAATGATCTTTTTGCCCTCCATTTTTTTTTTCAAAGTGTATCAGGAGAAATTGGACCCCAAAAGTTGTTGTGTAATTTGTCCTGAGTATTCTGAAACCCCATATATGGGGGTAAACCACTGTTTGGGCACATGGCAGACCTCAGAAGGGAAGGAGCGCTATATTGGAGAGCAGATTTTGCTGGAATTGTTAGTGGGTGACATGTCACATTGTCAGAGCCCCTGAGGTGCCAGAACAGCATAAGCCCCAAAAGTGACTGCATTTTACCAAATACTTCCCTGAATGAATTCTTCTAGTGGTGCAGTGAGCATACTGACCCCACAGCTGTTCCATAGAAAATTATACCATTGGGCAGTGAAGAAAAAATAATTATATTTTTCCACTAAAATGTTGTTTTACCCCCAGATTTTACATTGGAAAATAGGTAGATGGGTAAATGGTCACTACACCCATAGATGAATTCACAGAGGGGGGGTCATTTCCTATTCCCAGAGGGGTGTCATTTCCAACATGGGATCACTTCAGGGGGGATTCTGCTGTTATGGTACTTTGGAGATCCACTAAGTGCCAGAGCAACAGAATCCCCCCTGAAGTGACCCCATGTTGGAAATGACACCCCTCTGGGAATTCATCTATAGATATAGTGACCATTTTCACTACATGGATGATTTCCAGAAACTCGTAGTGGAAGTTTTAGAGCAAAAATTGCAAAAATGTCATTGTAGTGCCCAATATATTGTGCCCGGCTTGTGTCTCTGGAGACCTCCCCCCACCTACCCCCGGAAATTGTTAAGTCAGCTCTACTCAAATGTGTCTGTCACTAAATAATCCAAATGCTTGAATGTCAAAACAGTTAAAAAACGTGGTTCTGTGTGGAAGATTATAAAGCAGTCATGGAGGCATAAGGCTGGCAATGATGGGCATTGTGGGTAATAATAGCGGGAATCATGCCTCAGTCCTCTCTAGGAACATATGTTCACCGTCTTGTTCACTGTCTGAGAAAGAATGATGGGGACAGAACAATCACTAATAGATCAATCTGTCCCCATACAGGATCATGTATGGCATCAAGCCGCACATCTACAGTTTAGCGATTTGCTGCTGAGAACAATGGTTTTTGTTCCGGCATAAACAATCCAATCACTCGATGAATATGCAGCATTTTGCTTGTTTAGTATAATACACCCCATAGTCCACCATATATTATAATGTGCACCACAGTCCTCCATGTAGTATAATACACTCCCCATAGTCCTCCATATAGTATAATACACTCCCCACAGTCCTCCATATAGTATAATACACTCCCCATAGTCCTCCATATAGTATAATACACTCCCCACAGTCCTCCATATAGTATAATACACTCCCCATAGTCCTCCATATAGTATAATACACTCCCCACAGTCCTCCATATAGTATAATACACTCCTCATAGTCATCCATATATTAAAATACACTGCTCAGTTCTACTCAGTCCTCATAGTGCTCCATATAGTATAATACACCACCAGAGTCATCCATGTATTACAGTTCACTTCCCATAGTTTAATGCACCCCATAGTTCTTCATATAGCATAATGTATTCCCCATAGTCCTTGATACAGTGTAATGCAGCCCACATATACTATAATGCAGCCACCCCATAGAGCATAATGCAGCCCCCCCTCATATAGTATAATGTAGCCCCCTTATAGAGTATGATGCAATCACCCCTCATAGAATATAAATATAATACATCACCCCATAGAATATAATGTAGCCCCAAATAGAATATAATACAGCCCACCTCCCCATAGAATATAATGTAGCTCCTTCAAAGAGTATGATGCCATTCTCCCTCATAAAATCTAATACAGCCCCCATAGAATATAATGTAGCCCCCCCATAGAATATAAAACAGCCCTCCTCCATATAGTATATAATGTAACCCCCCCATAGAATAAAATACAGCCCCCCATAGTATATAACACAGCTTCCCCATAGATTAAAATATACCGCCCATAGTATGTAATACAGCCTCCCCCCATAGAATATAATATACCCACCAATAGTATATAACCCAGCCCACATATATAACCCAGCCCACATATATAACCCAGCCCACATAGTGTATAGCCTCATAGTATATAGCACAGCCTGCATAGTATATAGCACTGCCCATATAGCACAGCCCTCATAGTATATAGCAAAGCCCTCATAGTATATAGCACAGCCAGCATAGTATATAGCACAGCCCGCATAGTATGTAACACAGCACGCACAGTATGTAACACAGCCCGCATAGTATATAGCACAACCCACATCTCCCCCCCCCCCCCCCCGAGAATGGCCCGAAAGTCTGGTAGTCACTGTTATAGTAAAAAACCACTATCCTCACCTCTCATGCCTGCGCTGCTCCTGGCTTCTGTCTCAGCAGCTGCTGATGCGCTGCCTGGCACACAGTGAGTGCACGATGACATCATCGCGCACCCGCAGTGTCAGAGGCAGAGCGGGGAATGATGGGAGAGGGAGCATCAGCTGACACTCTCTCCTCCGTCATTGCCTTGAACTGTACCGACAGATGCCGGTATAGTTCAGTGTGGTGGTGGCGGGGGGGTCAGCGCTGGCAGCTGGTGGGCTCCCCTGCCTCACAGGCCCCATAGCATCTGTGTGATGTGCTGCTGCTAGCTGGGGGCCCCTGGGGGAACGGGGGGCACTAGGCAGATGCCTGGTCTGCCTGCCCCTAACGCCAGCCCTGGTTATAAGGTGCGTGGGGTTCCCGATCAGCACGAAAGGCAACTGTTAGGTGGATTCATAACTGGCTTAGTGATCGGACCCAAAGAGTGGTCGTAAATGGCTGCACATCCAGTTGGAAGAATGTCTCAAGTGGGGTACCACAGGGCTCTGTCCTGGGCCCTCTATTGTTCAACATCTTTATCAACGATTTAGATGAAGGAATTGAGGGTAAACTGATTAAATTTGCTGATGACACAAAGCTAGGAGGGATAGCTAATACTAGAGAAGAGAGAGAGAGTATTCAAAAAGATATAAATAAACTGGAGAAGTGGGCAGCAACTAACAGAATGGTTTTTAACGGAAAAATGCAAAGTACTACATCTGGGCAATAAAAATGAAAAAAGCATATACAGAATGGGAGGAATAGGGCTAAGTGACAGCACATGTGAAAAAGACTTGGGTATACTAATAGATCACAGACTGAATATGAGTCAACAGTGTGATGCAGCAGCAAAAAAGGCAAATGCAATTATAGGATATATTAGGCCTGTTTCACACTTCAGTTTTTTGTTTCAGTTAAAATCCGCCAAAAAGGCGGAAAGCGGATCCGTTCCTAACTGATGCCACCAGATCGGGTTTTTTGACGGATCCGCTGTCCGGGAATGAGAGAGCGAGAGAGAATTTTTTGTTGTCCACCACAAAGCATTTCAGGGTTAAATTTTCTCCTGACTTCTTTCCTCCGGGCAAGCGCACTGTAAAATGCAGATCCTGCACCAAAAAAAACCTTGCAGGGTCCGTCCAGGCATGCTGGCGGACGCAAAAAATTTGGCGAATCCGCAAAAAAATGGATCCAACGGACGGCCATCCGTCAATATCCGCTGGTAATGCAAGTCAATGGGGAAAAAACTGGCAGATTTTGACTGATGGTCAAAAACGGAAGCGTGAAACAGACCTTAACAGAAGCAAACAGTCTAGATCACGTGAAGTCATTATTGCCCTCTACTCCTCTTTGGTCAGACCTCATCTGGAATATTGTGTCCAGTTTTGGGCACCACATTTTAAAAAAGACATCAACAAACTGGAGCAAGTTCAGAAAAGAGCGACCAGATTGGTGACCGGTCTGCAAACCCTGTCTTATGAGGAAAGGTTGCAGGATTTGGCAATGTTTAGTTTGCAAAAGAGAAGACTGAGAGGAGACTTAATAGCTGTCTACAAATATCTAAAGGGCTGTCACATTGTAGAAGGATCAACTTTATTCTCATTTGCACAAGGAAAGACTAGAAGCAATGGGATGAAACTGAATGGGAGGAGACACAGATTAGATATTAGAAAAACTTTTTGACAGTTAGAGTGATCAATGAGTGGAACAGGCTGCCACGAGAAGTGGTGAGTTCTCCTTCAATGGAAGTCTTCAAACAGAGGCTGGACAGACATCTGACTGGGATGATTTAGCGAATCCTGCTTTGAGCAGGGGGTTGGACCAGATGGCCCAGGAGGTCCCTTCCAACTCTACCATTCTATGAAACCGCTGACCATAGACAAATGTCAGCTCTGCACAAAGCCCTGCTAGCGCTGACGTTTATCTACCGTTGGCAGTCATGAAGCGGTTAAGTTAAGGGTACCATCATTTCTGTCCAGGCCTATTTCATGAGTTTAATTTTTTTCATTCTGTGGAAGCATGGCTGAAAAGCAATGTCTGACTTTCATTTGTTCATTTTCAGAGATTTTTTATTTATTATTACTTTTGTCAGATTCAAGTTATTTCTGTGACCATTGTGGGTTTTTCTGTCATTAAACGAGGGGTAACAACAACATTGACCACGTGTGTAGGAGGAGTGAATATTTTGACTCCACAGCCACTTTCCGGAAATTAACACTTAGTGGATGTTGGAGTGGAAATTACACATTTGCCATTTTCTTACCCAGCACATAGTGCCCAGATTGTGCTCCAGGAGACACCGCAAATTAAGTGGATTCTTCTCACTATAATATTGCTAAATACAGGGATCCTAAATGTTGTTTGCGCACACTGCAAGACTCCGAAGTGAGAGCGGATTTTGCTGGAATGGTTTATAGAAACCTTGTTGCTTTTCAACAGCCTTTGAGTCACTAATAGTGCGGGAATCTCTGTTTTTCTATTGACAGATGATGGACCTGAGTGGGGACTTGTTTTTTGTGAGATGAGAATTGGTATTATTTTCGCCTACATAACATTGATTGGTTTCTTTTTATTCGATATTTGGGAGGCAGAATGAACAAACAGTTGAACACCGCACACTACTGGTTCATCCAACAAGGTTTCCTATTAGACTGTGAACTGTCATTGTCTTGGTAAATAATTAAAGTAGAAACGTTCAAAAATATAAAACTCAAGGATATTTTATTAGAAAATAATTGTTTTTATCTTAGCAGATGACTGTACCAGGAGATCAGAGGGACAGCTGACATCTTCAATTTTTAAATCTGATGATCTTGAGATCCTACAAGATACAACTGAAGTGATTGCTGTTACTCCAGATATATCATCCATTCACAGCAAAGATCTGTCATCTGATCCTATGAAACAGGTCCCATCTTCTGATTCATTACCGACTACTAAGGAAAATCAAAGTCACAAAAGAGGCATTAAAAAACAAACTTCTCCTAAAACAAAGAAGTCATTTTCATGTTCAGAATGTGGGAAATGTTTTACATGGAAATCACATTTTGTTAGGCACCAAAGAACTCACACAGGGGAGAAGCCTTTTTCATGTTCAGAATGTGGGAAATGTTTTAACCATAAAGGGCATCTTGTTATACACCAAAGAACTCACACAGGAGAGAAGCCTTTTTTATGTTCAGAATGTGGGAAATGTTTTAGCCAAAAACTGCTTCTTGTTAGACACCAGAGAATTCACACAGGGAAGAAGCCTTTTTCATGTTCAGAATGTGGGAAATGTTTTAACCAGAAATCACATTTGGTTAAGCACCAGAGAACTCACACAGGGGAGAAGCCTTTTTCATGTTCAGAATGTGGGAAATGTTTCAACTATAAAAGGGATCTTGAGCAACACCAAAGAACTCACATAGGGGAGAAGCCTTTTTCATGTTCAGAATGTGGGAAATGTTTTACCCATAAATGGAATCTTGTTACTCATCAAAGAATTCACACAGGGGAGAAGCCTTTTTTATGTTCAGTATGTGGGAAATGTTTTAGCCGGAAAGTGCTTCTTGTTACACACCAGAGAATTCACACAGGGAAGAAGCCTTTTTCATGTTCAGAATGTGGGAAATGTTTTAACCAGAAATCACATTTGGTTAAGCACCAGAGAACTCACACAGGGGAGAAGCCTTTTTCATGTTCAGAATGTGGGAAATATTTTAACCGGAAAGCGCTTCTTGTTAGACATCAGAGCAGTCACATAGAGGAGAAGCCTTTTTCATTTTCTTAATGTGGAAAATATTTTACTTGGAAATCAACTGTTAATAAACATCAGAGATGTCACATAGGGGAGAAGCCTTTTTTATGTTCATAATGTTGGAATAGTTTTAACCAAAATTGAATCTTCTTAAATGGGTTGTCTCTTGTCATTCCTCATGTTTGCTGACAAAAGGATAAAACTAAACTTTATTCCAAATGTAAAACTACACCCATAATTCACCCCTGAAAGTTAATCAGTAGGTGACTAAGAGAAAAAATATGTACCCCACAGTTCAGTGTATAGGGTGAGGTGACGTATACACACTCACTCTCCAAGCCTCTCATCTCTGAGGGTTTCATCATCCTCACCAAAGACGACTCATCAGGAGACTATTTAATATTGACCTATATTCAAGTGAGACTAGACAAAAAAAACCCCTAAAATCATGCATCATGTTATCTGAAACAGTCAGACAACTAGCCCCATATTGGCAGATCCCAGACCTCAGACTATATACTGTGTAAGTTTATAAGCCCCTCCAATGTCAGGAATTGATAGTATGTGACAATACAGTATCATTCTTGTGTTTTCCTCCTATAGGGACTGCCCTAGTTTGGTAATGTAACTGCTGATAATTAGTAGTGCAGACAAATTGTCCTAGACTAAACTCAGTCTTCAGACGGCCCAATATGTACCACTCAGGGAAAACTTACCTGCTCCAAAGATCATTAGCAGCTTCTAACTAATGGCCATGCTGCGGTCTGTCAGGGAATGAGTGCAATATCGTTATACAGACTAGGGATATGTGCAATCATAATGTCTGGGGGATCTGTGCCATTATTTAGTATGAATATGGAAATTATCTCTGAAAGGTAAGTGTTCCCTGAGTGGTATATACGGGATTGTCACATACTATCTATTCCTGACACTGGAGAGGCTTATAAACTTACAGTATATAGTTTGGGGTACTGCGGTCGGCCAATATGGGGCTAGTTTTCTGACTGTTTCGGATAACATGATACATGATTTCAGGGTTTTCTTCGTCTAGTCCCGCGTGAACATAGTTCAATATTAAATAGTCTCCTGATGAATGAATGAATCCAGTGAATATTCATGCCAGCAGGAAGCCGGTGGCTGACACTGCGCGCTACTGAAGAGGAATGAATGCTCACTGCTCTCTGTGTGCACAGTCCCGGTGAGTACTCCGGTAGCTGTGCTCTGCTTGAGAACAACGCATGACGTCCCTGCCATGTGCTGTATACAAGCATAAAGCAGTTGCTGGCATTGGAGCAGACGCTGTGAGGGAGCGCAAGGATAGGTAAGTGTAATGGGTTTTTTTAATGTCTTCTGATGGGGCCATGCATACCCGGATGGGGGTGGTGGCCAATTATAAGGATTGGCCATACATACCAGGACCGCAATGGGGGCCAATCATACCAGAATAGGGATGGGGCCCTGCAAATCAGGATAGGGATGGGGCTATGCATAATAGTATAGGGATGAGGGCGATAATTACTGTCAGGATAGGGATGAGGAGGCATGCATAACAGGATGGGAATGAGGAGCCATGCATATCAGGGTAGGGATGAGGGGGCCATGCATACCAGGATAGGGATGAGGGGGTCATGCATACCAGCGTAGGGATGAGGGGGCCATGCATGCCAGGATAGGGAAGAGGGGGTCATGCATACCAGGGTAGAGATGAGGGGGCCAGGCATACCAGGGTAGGGATGAGGGGGCCAGGCATACCAGGGTAGGGATGAGGGGGCCATGCATACCAGGATAGAGATGAGGGGGCCATGCATACCAGGATAGAGATGAGGGGGCCATGCATACCAGGATAGAGATGAGGGGGCCATGCATACCAGGATAGGGATGAGGGATCCATGCATACCAGGATAGGGATGAGAGGGCCATGCATACCAGGATAGGGATGAGGGGGCCATGCATACCAGGATAGGGATGAGAGGGCCATGCATACAGTACCAGGATTGGAATGAGAGGGCCATGCATACCAGGATAGGGATGAGGGGGCATGCATACCAAGGTAGGGATGAGGGGGACATGCATACCACGGTAGGGTTGAGAGATCCATGCATGCCAGGATAGGGATGAGGGATCCATGCATGCCAGGATAGGGATGAGGGGGCATGCATGCCAGGGTAGGGATGAGAGATCCATGCATGCCAGGATAGGGATGAGGGATCCATGCATACCAGGGTAGGGATGAGGGGGCCATGCATACCAGGGTAGGGATGAGGGGGCCATGCATACCAGGGTAGGGATGAGGGGGCCATGCATACCAGGATAGGGATGAGGGGGCCATGCATACCAGGGTAGGGATGAGGGGGCCATGCATGCCAGGGTAGGGATGAGGGGGCCATGCATACCAGGGTAGGGATGAGGGGGCCATGCATACCAGGGTAGGGATGAGGGGGCCATGCATACCAGGATATGGGATATTGAGTACAGAATTTACTACATTTTTTGCTTCAATTTTTTTCCTAATTTCCTCCTCTAAAACCTAGGTGCGTCCTATAGTCCCAAAAATACGGTATATATATATATCTTTTTTTATCAGTGAGCTCAGTCCTCATGTTTGGCCTCATTAAAATAAAAACACTCATACTCCGCTGGCGTGCCGGCTCCACTTCAGTGATGTCGATACTCACTGTCCCGGGGCTTATGTGAGGTTGTTACATCACACGAGCCCGGCACCCAATCAGCGGCAGTATTCTGACTCTTCCTGCTGGCTGTGAATCCCAAGGGTTCTTACTATCAGCTTCTTAGATAATTGTATAACTCGTACTCACACCACCAGGCGTTTTCAGGTAGTTTTAACTCCATCGGCAATGCAACTGTAGAAAGACCAAGAATACCTCTTTGTGGCGTTTTGACTTTTTTTTCTCATTACGCCGTTTAGCAATCAGGTTAATTTTTTTATTAAATTGATAGATCAAGAAATTCTGAACGCGGTGATACCAAATATGTATGTGCTTTTTTTTTATTGTTTTATTTTGAGTGGGGCGAAAGGGGGGTAATTTGAACTTTTATATTTTTTTTATTATTTTTAAAAACATTTTTTACTTTTGGCATTGTGAAAACATACAGCATTGTATCTTAATTAACCAGACGACTATTTTTAGCAAACGAAGAATAATAGAATGTTATCTGTATGTTGGCTTTAAATTTAAGTATTGATTTCTGGTTGGTCAAGAAAACAGACTTTTGTTTGTGTAAGCCGGTAATATTGACTTTTATTGTGTGCTTATCCTTGATCACTAGTGATGTTTGCTGATATGCTAATTATACATTGTGTTATGGAGCCAGTTTGATGACTTCTAAAGCAGAGAGGGAAAAACTAAGTAATGCTATAATAATCTCATCTCCATTCTTACCCTTTATGTAAATACTGAATGAGGGACACTTGTTAAGTCTAAAAATAGGTTACATGCCTCTGTATAAAGATACAGAGAGAGAGACAGCCAGACAGATTCTGCCAAGACATCTATACATCTCAAAAGGACCAGAGACAGGACAGCAGCTTTTTTAGATCATGGCTCCATTACGAGGGACACGGATCTATGATTCTATAGGAAACAACCTAGGGGTTTTCAGCCTCGGCTGGAAGAATACAGATCTGCTCCATTGACCATTGCTAAAACATAGATACGTTTGGAGAAGTCAGGTTGTGATCCTCGGTTCAGCTGTCCTTGTATGGACTGTCGTCTTCTTACGCTTATCATTACCTCCTCTGTGTGTGCCATAGGTGCGGTAGTGACTCTGGAAGATCTGTAGTCACAGCTGCTATTATCCCGGCGGGTCAGTGGAAGGGTGAGACTCTGTAATGTGCCCCATCTTGGGTACTGTGCTGGGACTGCTCTATGTGTTATCTGCCTGTTTTGTGGCTCAGTAAAGCATTGCCACACTGTTTTACCTTCACCCTGTGTTGCCTGAGTAGCATTTTGCCCATGTTAAAAGGAGAATGGGAGTTTGGCCGAACGATCCCTGGTCCATGCGTTTTCGGCTAGCGGGCAGCGCTCATAGAAATAGACTTCTGCTGGAGACCTCTGGTTGTCATGCTAACCCATCAGTGACCCACAATCATGACGGGGTCACTGAAGGGCGGGATTTCCGGCGCACTTGCTGGCATGTGCCAGAAAAGATGTGGACTCAGCGCTGGAGCAGACATCAAAGGGAGGGAGCCCGACATCCGCATACATTTACACCTGATGTTGGAAAGGGGTTAAAGGGGATTGTTTTTACAGAGACAGAAGTGGTAATCAATCATGTATACATACAAATAATAACAAAAATACACAGCTTCTAATGGTAAATAGTATAGAGTTACCACAAGAAAACATAATTTGTGTAAATCATGTGTAGATATAAAAATTCAGGCAAATGTCAAATGTAGCGCCATCTAGTGGCCATGTGCAGAAGTGCCATCATAGAGTAACATGTATCCTAAGAGAGCGTCACTATCAAGGTGGAAATGAGATGAAAGGGAAGGTGCCGTGATTTTTGATAATTTATTGTAAAAATGAAAATGATCTAAGAATATGATTTCATCTAAGCTTGACTCTGTTATGTTTATTTTTTACTCTTTTAGTGCAGCCACTGGGCGCTGCCATTTTACCTTGCAGGTCTGTAATGGCTGCTGAACGACACTTTCCATCCTCAAATACGGCAGTCCCTGGGCATAGCAGACATCAGTCGGACACCGACCCTATCTCTAACATTGCAGCCGCATCAGCTGTGACCTGGGTACGCCTCTGTGGGCTGCTCAATTCACAGCTGTAGTTGTGGCCAGACGCCATTTTATTAGAGACCAGCGCTATCCGCTAAGCTCCATTTACACTCTATCACAAGCCCTATTATGCCGGATGCTGTACTGTTCACTTCCAGCATAATAGGTCTTGGATGGTCACGTTGCGCTTACCGTAAGAGCTGCAGGAGATCAGGACAGGATACTGGACGAGTTCCTGGAATCCTGACGAGCTGCTGCCTGCTGTAGACCCGACGAGCTGCTGCCTGCTGTAGACCTGACGAGCTGCTGCCTGCTGTAGACCTGACGAGCTGCTGCCTGCTGTAGACCCGACGAGCTGCTGCCTGCTGTAGACCCGACGAGCTGCTGCCTGCTGTAGACCCGACGAGCTGCTGCCTACTGAAGACCCGACGAGCTGCTGCCTGCTGTAGACCCGACGAGCTGCTGCCTACTGAAGACCCGACAAGCTGCTGGAGACAAGATGACCTGCTGTATACCAGGTGTGTTGCAGCAAGGAAGGGAGTGGGGTGGTGACATCATCCATTGGTAACTATCAGGGCTGCATAGGTGAAGGGCCAGGAAAACTGCTTTTTGTACAGAGGCAAAAATATGAGAGGTGGTTGATGGTATATGTCAGGGGGGAAGTAGCATATGGAGGTTGTGCGTGGCATATACAGGGGGAGCTGGCATATGGAGGTTGTGCGTGGCATATACAGGGTGATCTGGCATATGGAGGTTGTGTGTGGCATATACAGGGGTGAGCTGGCATATGGAGGTTGTGTGTGGCATATACAGGGTGATCTGGCATATGGAGGTTGTGCGTGGCATATACAGGGTGATCTGGCATATGGAGGTTGTGTGTGGCATATACAGGGGTGAGCTGGCATATGGAGGTTGTGCGTGGCATATACAGGGGTGAGCTGGCATATGGAGGTTGTGTGTGGCATATACAGGGGTGAGCAGGCATATGGAGGTTGTGCGTGGCATGTACAGGGTGAGCTGGCATATGGAGGTTGTGTGTGGCATATACAGGGGTGAGCTGGCATATGGAGGTTGTGCGTGGCATGTACAGGGTGAGCTGGCATATGGAGGTTGTGTGTGGCATATACAGGGGGAGCTGGCATATGGAGGTTGTGTGTGGCATATACAGGGGTGAGCTGGCATATGGAGGTTGTCTGTGGCATATACAGGGGTGAGCTGGCGTATGGAGGTTGTGTGTGGCATATACAGGTGTGAGCTGGCATATGGAGGTGGTGAATGGCATATACAGGGGGAGCTGGCATATGGAGGTTGTGTGTGGCATATACAGGGTGATCTGGCATATGGAGGTTGTGTGTGGCATATACAGGGGTGAGCTGGCATATGGAGGTTGTGTGTGGCATATACAGGGTGATCTGGCATATGGAGGTTGTGCGTGGCATATACAGGGTGATCTGGCATATGGAGGTTGTGTGTGGCATATACAGGGGTGAGCTGGCATATGGAGGTTGTGCGTGGCATATACAGGGGTGAGCTGGCATATGGAGGTTGTGTGTGGCATATACAAGGGTGAGCAGGCATATGGAGGTTGTGCGTGGCATGTACAGGGTGAGCTGGCATATGGAGGTTGTGTGTGGCATATACAGGGGTGAGCTGGCATATGGAGGTTGTGCGTGGCATGTACAGGGTGAGCTGGCATATGGAGGTTGTGTGTGGCATATACAGGGGGAGCTGGCATATGGAGGTTGTCTGTGGCATATACAGGGGTGAGCTGGCGTATGGAGGTTGTGTGTGGCATATACAGGTGTGAGCTGGCATATGGAGGTGGTGAATGGCATATACAGGGGGAGCTGGCATATGGAGGTTGTGTGTGGCATATACAGGGTGATCTGGCATATGGAGGTTGTGTGTGGCATATACAGGGGTGAGCTGGCATATGGAGGTTGTGTGTGGCATATACAGGGTGATCTGGCATATGGAGGTTGTGCGTGGCATATACAGGGTGATCTGGCATATGGAGGTTGTGTGTGGCATATACAGGGGTGAGCTGGCATATGGAGGTTGTGCGTGGCATGTACAGGGTGAGCTGGCATATGGAGGTTGTGTATGGCATATACAGGGGTGAGCTGGCATATGGAGGTTGTGTGTGGCATATACAGGGGTGAGCAGGCATATGGAGGTTGTGCGTGGCATGTACAGGGTGAGCTGGCATATGGAGGTTGTGTGTGGCATATACAGGGGTGAGCTGGCATATGGAGGTTGTGCGTGGCATGTACAGGGTGAGCTGGCATATGGAGGTTGTGTGTGGCATATACAGGGGGAGCTGGCATATGGAGGTTGTGTGTGGCATATACAGGGGTGAGCTGGCATATGGAGGTTGTCTGTGGCATATACAGGGGTGAGCTGGCGTATGGAGGTTGTGTGTGGCATATACAGGGGTGAGCAGGCATATGGAGGTTGTGCGTGGCATGTACAGGGTGAGCTGGCATATGGAGGTTGTGTGTGGCATATACAGGGGGAGCTGGCATATGGAGGTTGTCTGTGGCATATACAGGGGTGAGCTGGCGTATGGAGGTTATGCGTGGCATATACAGGGGTGAGCTGGGATATGGTGGTTGTGTGTGGCATATACAGGGGGGAGCTGGGATATGGTGGATGTGTGTGGCATATACAGGGGGGAGTTGGCTTATGGAGTTTGTGCATGGCATATACAGGGGTGATCTGGCATATGGAGGTTGTGCGTGGCATATACAGGGGGGAGTTGGCTTATGGAGTTTGTGCATGGCATATACAGGGGTGATCTGGCATATGGAGGTTGTGCGTGGCATATACAGGGGTGAGCTGGGATATGGTGGTTGTGTGTGGCATATACAGGGGTGAGCTGGGATATGGTGGTTGTGTGGCATATACAGGGGGGAGCTGGCATATGAAGGTTGTGCGTGGCATATACAGGGGTGAGCTGGCATATGGAGTTTGTGCATGGCATGTAAAGGGGTGATCTGGCATATGGAGGTTGTGTGTGGCATATACAGGGGTGAGCTGGCATATGGAGATTGTGCATGGCATATACAGGGGTGATCTGGCATATGGAGGCTGTGCATGGCATATACAGGGGGGAGCTGGCATATGGAGGTTGTGTGTGGCATATACTCCTCACACAATGTGCCCATACAATACCCAACACGTGCACAGTAGGATGACTCTACAGTGTCCCTAGTGCGGTATGATGCAGCAACCGTGTCCACACCATAGTATCATGTCCCCACAACCACTAACACAGTATAATGCTGCAACCGTGTCCACAACATAGTATCATGCCCCCACAACCACTAACACAGTATGATGCTGCAACCGTGTCCACAACATAGTATCATGCCCCCACAACCACTAACGCAGTATGATGCTGCAACCGTGTCCACAACATAGTATCATTCCCCCACAACCACTAACACAGTATGAGGCAGCAACTGTGTCCACAACATAGTGTCATGCCCCCACAACCACTAATGCAGTATGATGCTGCAACCGTGTCCACAACATAGTATCATGCCCCCTCAACCATTAGCGCAGTATGATGCAGCAACCGTGTCCACAACATAGTATCATGCTCCCACAACCACTAATGCAGTATGAGGCAGCAACTGTGTCCACAACATAGTATCATGCCCCCACAACCATTAGCGCAGTATGATGCAGCAACCGTGTCCACAACATAGTATCATGCCCCCTCAACCATTAGCGCAGTATGATGCAGCAACCGTGTCCACAACATAGTATCATGCTCCCACAACCACTAATGCAGTATGAGGCAGCAACTGTGTCCACAACATAGTATCATGCCCCCTCAACCATTAGCGCAGTATGATGCAGCAACCGTGTCCACAACATAGTATCATGCTCCCACAACCACTAATGCAGTATGATGCTGCAACCGTGTCCACAACATCGTATCATGCCCCCACTAACACAGTATGATGCAGCAACAATGTCCACAACATAGTATCATGCCCCCACAACCACTAACACAGTATGATGCAGCAACATTGTCCACAACATAGTATCATGCCCCCACAACCATTAGCGCAGTATGATGCTGCAACCGTGTCCACACCATGTTATGATGCCCCCAGAACCATTAGCGCAGTATGATGCAGCAACCGTGTCCACAACATAGTATCATGCTCCCACAACCACTAATGCAGTATGATGCTGCAACCGTGTCCACAACATAGTATCATGCCCCCACTAACACAGTATGATGCAGCAACAATGTCCACAACAGAGTATCATGCCCCCACAACCATTAGCACAGTATGATGCAGCAACAATGTCCATAACATAGTATCATGCCCACACAACCATTAGCACAGTATGATGCAGCAACCGTGTCCACAACATAGTATCATGCCCCCACAACCACTAACACAGTATGATGCTGCAACAATGTCCATAACATAGTATCATGCCCCCACAACCATTAGCACAGTATGATGCAGCAACAATGTCCACAACATAGTATCATGCCCCACAACCATTAGCACAGTATGATGCTGCAACAATGTCCACAACATAGTATCATGCCCCCAGAACCATTAGCGCAGTACGATGCAGCAACCGTGTCCACAACATAGTATCATGCCCCCACAACCACTAATGCAGTATGATGCTGCAACCGTGTCCACAACATAGTATCATGCCCCCACAACCATTAGCGTAGTATGAGGCAGCAACCGTGTCCACACCATATTATGATGCCCCCAGAACCATTAGCACAGTATGATGCTGCAATCGTGTATACAGCATAGTATCATGCCCCCACAACCACTAACATAGTATGATGTGACCATTGCACACCCCATTCATTATGATACTGCAACAGCCCCCTCCAATGCAGTATGTTGTCCCCACAGTGCCCCCAACACCGTATGATGCCAACAGTCTTCCCCCACATACATTATGAGGCCCCTACACTGTAAGAATCTTCTACATCCCCCCACACAGTATGATGCCTCCACAGCCCCACAAAACAGTATGATGGCCCAACAGTACCCCATACACAATGTGATGGCCCCCAAAGTCTCACACACCGTATGATGGTCCCAGCTGCCTCCAATATAAAGTATGATTTCCCCCACAGTTCCCTACATAGTTTGATTACCCATACAGTCCCCTCACACAAAATTGAGGCCCCCACACATAGCATGATGTCCTCATAACTATGTCCAAGAAGTATCATTTCTCCTTGCGGAGAATGACATGCTAAGCATGTCGAGGTGAGGAGACTTAAAGCCGCAATGCTCCTCTGGGAAATATGCTAATTATGCAAATTGTCTCTTCAGAGAGGAAGAGGACTAGAACTCTAGTGCCACCTATTGGAGGTAGCAATCCTAAAAGTCAATGTTGACCCTTTAACGAGCCTAGTTACATGACTTAGGATAAAAGCCAAGCCAGAATCTCCATTTGCAGACACTGTGTTTCAGGGTACTGCCCCTCATCAGTGCAAAGTGGGAGAAGATCTGGTTTGGCTGTGAGAGAGGCATCTGACCGATATCCAAGAAGTATCATTTCTCCTTGCGGAGAATGACATGCTAAGCATGTACCCCGAAGCACAGTGTCTGCAAATGGAGATTCTGGCTTGGCTTTTATCCTAAGTCATGTAACTAGGCTCGTTAAAGGGTCAACATTGCCTTTTAGGATTGCTACCTCCAATAGGTGGCACTAGAGT
Organism: Dendrobates tinctorius; assembly: GCF_039654945.1. Taxonomy (NCBI): domain Eukaryota; kingdom Metazoa; phylum Chordata; class Amphibia; order Anura; family Dendrobatidae; genus Dendrobates; species Dendrobates tinctorius. The sequence goes on from NW_027361685.1 coordinate 11,486,346, forward strand.
TCTAGTCCCATAACTATGTACACAGTATGGTGACCCCCACAATTCCCTCCACAGCACACACAGTATGATTGCTCCTACTCAGCATGCTGGCGCCATTCCAAAAGAATTCACTGACAAAATTGTTTAAAAATGTTCTCACGCAGCCCAATTCCTCCAGTGCCCTTCACCCGTCTGTGCAGGCGCGATCTAGTCTCATCATTGTGCCTTCTGTGCTGACACTCAGATCTACAGACTGAATACAGTTCTACCATTGAATTCCACTGTATTGGCCTCGGATGCAGATACTGGTGAAATGTAGCCACCAGCACAGGGAGGGCAATGTTGCTTGACACCACGCCCCCCACACACTCACGGCTCCCATCATGGCTGCATGGTTTGCCGCTGTTAGCTTGAAGCGGGTGGCATACTGCTATCATTTAGACACTTTTGTCTATGAATGATTACTTTGTGATCGGTGGGGGTCCAACTACTAAAAGCAGGGTTCTGCAATGAGCCATCAGAATGGAGCGGTGGCGGCACATGCGTTCCACCGCTTCTTGTATTGTCTATAGGATTGCTAGAGAGAATCAAGTAGAGCTGTACGCATGTAACGGCCATCCAGGCAAAAAATTGAGTGATGGAGGCCACAACTGTTTCATCGTCCTGTTCTCTGGATCTATGGGGATCCAATCTGTCCGACTCCCACCAATCACAATGACCAATCCTGTGGAAAATGTGAAGCTAAAGACTGTTTATAGATGGACGGTAGTTTGCTGCGAGGTCAGGTGGATCTTCTGCATTGTCTCTAATGGGCCATCCAGTTGTTAGCGAAGGTAGAAATGACCATTCTCGACCAATAGAAACTTTACAGCATACTAGACTTCTATTGTAGAAAAATAAAAGTCTAGTTGTTATGCGTCTCCATTGCTTTTCTGTACAAGTTAAAAGAAAGTATACCAATGCGTATACATCAAACGTGATGATAACACAGCCCTAAACCTGAACTCCAATGCAGTTTCACATTGAAGAGCAGTTTTATAGTTACACGTAGCTAGAATTTACAGGAAACATTGGAAATTTATTGAGGCTTTTGTTTCAGTTTTCGCGCATAAAAAAAAATCACAAAGTTTGTTCCGTTTCGTGCAGCACTGAAAATTTGTTGCAAAGTACAATAATGCAGCCCGAAAAGCAACTGACTTCAAGCTTCAATTCATCTCATTAATATTATTATTATTATTATACATTTTATAGCGCCATTTATTCCATGGCACTTTACATGTGAAATGGGCAAATATGGACAAGTATAATAAACATGAGCAAAACAAGGTGCACACAAGTACAGAAGGAGAGAGGACCCTGCCCGCGAGGGCTCCCCATCTACAGGACACGGGTGAGGGTACAGTAGGAGAGAGTAGAGCTGGTCGTGTGGCAGTTCAGTAGACTGAGGATCACCGCAGGTTGCAGGCTTGTCGGAAGAGGTGGGTCTTCAGGTTCTTTTTGAAGGTTTCCGTCGTAGGGGAAAGTCTGATGTGTTGAGGTAGAAAGTTCCAGAGTATGGGGGAAGCACGGGAGAAGTCTTGTATGCGGTTGTGCGTAGAAGAGATAAGAGGGGAGTAGAGAAGGAGATCTTGAGAGGATCGAAGGTTGTGTGTGGGTAAGTACCGGGAGACCATGTCACAGATGTATAGAGGAGACAGGTTGTGGATGGCTTTGTATGTCATAGTTAGGGTTTTGAACTGGAGCCTCTGGTCTATAGGAAACCAGTGAAAGGCTTGGCATAGAGGAGAGGCTAAAGAATAACAGGGAGATAGGTGGATTAGTTGGGCAGCAGAGTGTAGGATGGATTAGATTGGTGCTAGAGGGGAGGCCAGAGAGTAGGAGGTAGCAGTAGTCGAGGCGGGAGATGGTAAGGGCATGCGCTAGTGGTTTTGTGGCTTCATAGTCAAGGATTGTATGGATCCGGGAAATATTTTTGAGTTTGTGTCAGTAGGAGGAGGCAAGGACTTGGATATGTGGCTTGAAAGAGAGGGCAGAGTCGAGGATCACCCCGAGGCATTGAGCATGCGGGACTGGGGAAAGTTTATCTCATGACAAATTCCCTCTTGTAAGTCACTTTGTAAGGACATTATTTTGTCATGTGCATATCTTATATATACTCTCCTCTCCGTAGCTCAGATCTGCTTGTCTTGTGTCAAAAGCGAGCTCCTTCTGATAAGTTTTATATATGTCCTAGTTTAGTCTTTATCCTGTGACATAATCTCTCCCAGAATGCAGAGCAGAAGACATTAGATTAGCCCACCAAGGGATGTGTCTGTCTACAGATGGTAAGCTGTTTTAGGGGCAATCAGCAGAAATGTACTACAACCAGACTTTCTGTAGTTCAGGATCATTAGACCCTTAATTACTGCTGTACAAACCTTATGGGTTCTTCTAATGAGTGCACCAGTGTTACAGGACGATGCTTCAGAAGAAGACTACAGCGCTGTGTCCTGCACTGTGCAGATGCTCAGGCTGATGCTTGCAGCCTTGAGCATTAACAATGATCGGAGTCCAAATTGGTCTAGGATCATGTAACCCCTTAGATAACAAAATGAATGGTGACTGCCAAAAAGTATAATAAAAAAACACAAGTTCTCATAAAGCTATGTTGAAAGAAAGATGAAAAAATTGTGGATCTTGACATGCAATGATAAAAAATGGAGAAAATGGTTGGTACTTGGAGCCATATTCTTGGTATCAGAAGGCACAGATCCTACTGACAGCTGTCAGTGATGGTAATTCATACATGTCTATGAGGCAGACAGAGAAGCTGCATGATGTGCAGTGTAGAGGACAGGCAGTCACCTGCGTCCTCCAAGTTTGTGAAGTCGACTCATTTGTATTGATGTCAGAGGAGAATGCAACTTTTGTTTTATTTCATTTTGGCAGTGATCCCACCGGCTTTGTCTTTTTGGTGGTAATGGCTATTTTCTGAGGCTTCAAATGCTTTGGCTTCCTATTTAAAAAAAACACTTAAGTGTGAACAGCAATGTATAAATTATGTCATGTCTAAGCTCCAGTAACAGAGGCGTATCTAGGCTTTCTGGCACCCGGGGCAAGAATTTGGTTCGGCGCCCCCCCCAGTACATATGCGACTTGCAAGTACCCACAAGCCGCTCTCCCTAATGCTCTCAATGTTCAGTAAAAAACTGAAAGCAGGAAGAGAAGCTCGTTGTCACAGGATCATAACTATGAAAATCGCATATGAGTGAAGTGTCCATGTGATGACTACTGGAACCTGCAGAGCTGAATCCTGACATTGCAGCTTCTGAATTCTCACAACGAATGCACTGCACACTTTTAGGATCCTCCCTTGCCGATGTACAGTCATGTCAGCACAAGTATGCGAGTTATATACTTCTGGCCACATTCCGACTAGACGTGCCCGGCCCCGCTCTGTTCATTTTCATTGAGTGAGGCCACACATGTCTAGTCAGCATGTGACCGTATGTATGTAAATTACCGGCACGAGAGAATCCTGACAGTGTTCAGTGAGCACTGTGAGAATTCAGAAGTCTGCAGTCACATAGAATGTCTGCAGACTCAGCACAAACCTGGACAACCCCTGTAATGCTCCTAACAAATAAAAACATGAGAATAAGTCAGTATCACAGATAATATATACATCCAGGTACCTTATAGATGACGGCGTCTCTGGAGTCGTTTTCCTTCTTTTCTTCTTCTTGTCCAGACCCCATGATGAGTTTTCTCATCCACAGCTGTCTCTGTAGACTTCCATCTTCTCCGTTCTTCTGCACCAATTCTCCACGCGATGCTTTAAAGATTGAAGTGTCATTATAATGCCCCTAAATACAAATATCTGCAATATACTGTCACCTCATACTATTCCCCTCCCTCCTCATACTGTCTCCTCATATATTTACCCCCTCACTCTCTATACTGTCTGCTCACACATACCCCTGACTCCCCATACTGTGTCTGCACACATCCCATCACCCTCACTCCCCATACTGTGTCCACATACATTTTTCCCATCACTCCCCATACTGTGTCCACATACATTCACCCGTTCGCACCCCTTACTGTCTGCACCCATCCCCCATACTGTTTCCTCATACATGCCTCGGCACACAAAATTTATGAAATATAATGCTCAACTTTATAAGACTAAAGCAATTCTGATAAAGTTATTTCAATACATATACTGTATGCTGATACAAAGAAAGTACCTCAGATTACCACCACCGAGATAAGCAATACTGTGGTAATCTGAGGTACTTTCTTTGTATCAGCATATATGTATTGAAATAACTTTATCAGAATTGCTTTAGTCTTATAAACTTGAGCATTATATTTCATAAATTTTGTGTGCCGAAGTTTTTCTACTGTACAATATATGTCTTTTAACTCTGAGCACCTAAATTGGCAGTGAGCACCCCATTCTCTACAGTATTCCTCATAAATACTCTTCATTTTGTGTCCTCAAATCACCCCACACACATTAAATCCCATCCCCACTCCAAATCCCCCCACATTAAGTATTCCCCATCCCCACTCAATAACCCCCGTCCCAACACCCAAATCCCCACACACACTCATTATGTAGCCCCCACTCATTATGTACCCCCACTCATTATGTACCCCCACACATTAACCCCCATCCCCACTCATTAACCCCCCCACACATTAACCCCCATCCCCACTCATTAACCCCCCCCACACATTAACCCCCATCCCCACTCATTAACCCCCCACACATTAACCCCCATCCCCACTCATTAACCCCCCTCACATATTAACCCTCATCCCCACTCATTAACCCCCCCACACAATAACCCCCATCCCCACTCATTAACGCTCCACACATAAACCCCCATCCCCACTCATTAACCCCCCACACATTAACCCCATCCCCACTCATTAACCCCCCACACATTAACCCCCATCTCCACTCATTAACCCCCACACATTAACCCCCATCTCCACTCATTAACCCCTCAACTCATTTACCCCCATCCCCACTCATTAACCCCCATCTCCACTTATTAACCCCCATCCCCACTCATTAACCCCCATCCCCACTCATTAACCCCCCACTCATTAAACCCCATCCCCACATTAACCCCCATCTCCACTCATTAACCCCAAACATTAACCCCCATCCCCACTCATTAACCCCCCACTCATTAAACCCCATCAAAGGTTAGAAGTGGTACCGTATCCCCGGATAACATGTATGGATAGCGTACACATTCAAAATATATGTCTATACAGCATGAGGCAGGCTCAGACGGTGTTAGGCCCAGTATGGATTGCACGTCATTGCACAAAGGTTAGAAAGGGTACCGTATCCCCGGATAACATGTATGGATAGCGTACACATTCAAAATATATGTCTCAGGAGGCAGGCTCAGACGGTGTCAGGCACAGTATGGATTTGACGGCCCAGATTACACAGTGGAGGAGCAGGGAGAGGTAAAGATTGCAAATGCTGGGGCCCTGGCCAAGCAAGGGGGGCCCACTCGTGGGCGTCGGTACTGGCACTGGGCCCCTCATAGTACAGCGGTGTGTCTGACGGCGGGTGTGCACCACCACCGTCAGAGACACTTGATTGCACTATGAGGGACCCTGTGCCAGTGCCCGCGCCCAAGAGTCGGCCTACCCACCTGTCCAGGGCAACGGCACTCGCACGGTGTCGTGCGCTAGGTGGTGACCCCGGCCATGGGGGGGGAGGCAGCACAGTTAGGGAGTTTTAGAAAGTGGCATATGTTGATGTTGGACATTCAACTGATGCAAAAGGCGAAATAGGTGAAGTACCAGGAAGAGGTGGACCAAAGCAAGCCATTTTTCTGTCACCCTATGTGTCATCAGGGGAAGGTGGGACAAAATCCTTGGAAACCCATGCGTGGTTCATTTTATTGAAGGTTAGATCATCCACATTTTGGGTTGACAGACGGGTCCTTTTTTCTGTCAGGATTGATCCAGCTGCACTGAAGACTCTTTCCGATAGCACACTTGCAGCTGGGCAAGCGAGCTCCTGTAAGGCATATTGGGCCAATTCAGGCCAGGTGTCCAGTTTAGCGGCCCAATAGTCAAAGGGGAATGACCTGTGTGGGAGAACATCGATATGGGAGGAAAAGTAGTTTGTAACCATAGTTGACAACTGCTGTCTCCTGTCACTTTCCATCGATGCAGTATTACCAGTTGTGTGAGCGGTATTTGAAAAATCAGTCCACAACATTGTCATGAAACCCCTGTCTCCAACGCCACTTCTGCTGTGTGCACCACGAACACCTCTGCCAAGCTGCCCCCGGCCCGTACGGCTCGTGTGAGAACCATCACCGCTGCTGTGTGCTGGGAATGCCTCAAGCAACCGATTTACCAGAGTTGCTTGTTTATTAGCCAATATTAGGTCAAGGTTCTCCTGTGGCATGATGTTTTGTAATTTGCCTTTATAGCGTGGATCCAGGATGCTGGCCAACCAGTAGTCGTCATCGTTCATCATTTTGGCAATGCGGGGGTCCCTTTTTAGGATCCGCAAGGCATAATCTGACATGTGGGCCAATGTTCCCGGTGTCAATGATGCACTGCGAGTGCTGGTTGGAGGAGCACTTTCTGGCAAATCCACATCCCTCCAGTCACGCACAAACCCTGTACCAGACCTTGCCACGCCAACATTTTCACTTGCCCCACGAGATGCATCCTCCTCCCCTAAGTAATCATCCCCATCATCCTCCTCCTCCTCCTCCTCTTCTTCCTCCACCTCGTCCAGGAGAGGTCCCTGAGCAGACAATGGCTGAATGTCATCAAGGATTCCCTCCTCCTCTTCCTCCTCATCAACATTGGCTGCAGACGCCTGCTCCTTAAGGTGCATCAAAGTTTGCATGAGCAGACGCATAAGTGGGATGCTCATGCTTAGGATGGCGTCGTCTGCGCTTACCAGCCGTGTGCATTCCTCAAAACACTGAAGGACTTTACAAAGGTCTTTCAGCTTCTACCACTGCACGCCTGTCAACTCCATGTCTGCTCTCAAAGTGCCTGGCCGTGTATCCTCCCACAAATGCATTATGGCCTGCCTCTGCTCGCACAGCCGCTCCACCATGTGCAGGGTGGAGTTCCACCTTGTTGCAATGTCGATAATGAGGCGGTGGTTGGGAAGGTGGAGCAATCGCTGCAGCTTCTGCATACGAACGGAGTGTACAGACGACCGGCGGATGTGCGCGCACAGTCTTCGCACCTTCTGGAGCAGGGCTGTTAACTCCGGATAATTTTTGAGGAAGCACTGCACCACCAGGTTCAAGGTGTGAGCCAAGCAAGGTATGTGGCTGAGTTTTGAAAGGGCTATGGCTGCCACAAAATTACGGCCGTTATCACTAACTACCTTGCCTGCCTCAAGATGTACACTGCCCAGCCATGACTCAGTTTGTCGCTTCAAGTACTCGGCCAGCACCTCGGCGGTGTGTCTGTCGCCCAAACACATCATCTGCAACACAGCCTGCTGACGCTTTCCACTAGCTGCTCGATAGGGGGACACATCGTGTGCAACAGTGGCAGCTGCAGATGGAGTGCTCGTACGACTGCGCTCTGTGGACGAGCTGTCGCTTCTGGAGGAGGAGGAGGAGGAGGAGGGTCGAACGCCTACAGCCAACTGTTTCCTATACCGTGGGCTAGGCAGCACTGTCCCACCACCGCTGTCCCCTGTGGACCCTGCATCCACCACATTAACCCAGTGCGCAGTGATGGACACGTAACGGCCCTGGCCATGCCGACTGGACCATGCATCAGTTGTGAGGTGCACCTTTCCGCTCACTGACTGTTTGAGTGCATGGACAATGCGGTCTTTCACATGATGGTGGAGGGCTGGGATGGCTTTGCGAGAGAAGTGGCGACTGGGTAGGTCATAGCGTGGTACTGCATAGGCCATGAGTTCGCGGAAAGCTGTGCTTTCCACCAACCGAAAGGGCATCATCTCAAACGAGATTAGTTTGGCAATGTGGGCGTTCAAACCCAGTGTACGCGGATGAGAGACTGAGTACTTTCTTGACCTACTCATAGTGTCTGGGAGGGTGAGCTGGACTTGAGAGCTGCATATGGTGGAAGTAGCGGTGGACAGGGCGGACTGAGAGAGGGTTGATGATGGTGATGGAGTTGGTGTTCTTTCTGATGGCCTAGAATCAGTCTTTCGTTGATATAACAGTGGGATTCCCTGACTGCTGTGGCCTTGCAACGACACCTCAACATTTGCTGCTGTGCTAACCGGTGGGCTTACAGTGGGGGAAACAATGTAGCGTTGCTGACTACCTTCGTTGTGATCAGTTGCACATGTGGCACTTGAGGTTTGGTGTTGTGTCCACGCTTGCAAGTGCATGCTGGTTAAATGTCTAAGCATGCAACTGGTATTCAAATTTTTCAGATTTTTCCCTCGGCTAAAGGTCTTTGCGCACTTCTTACAGATAACCTTGGCCTGATCATGAGGATTTTGTTCAAAAAAGTGCCACACTGCACTCTTCCTACTTTGGCAGACATTTTGCGGCCTAGCACGCTGTGATCTTTTGACCCTCTGGACAAGCTGTCCAGCAACTCTTTTGATGTTTGGAACCTGTCTTTGGAGTGCTCCGGGCCTGCCAGATAACAGCTGTTGCGATGTCGATGTCTGCTGTGGATGCTCCTCATCTGAGCTATTGGAAGCAGCACCCTCTTCCCCCAATGGATGCCAATCTGGGTCAACAACTGGGTCATCCATCACCTCCTCTTCTATGTCATGTGCACCTTTCTCTGTGTCACCGTGTATGGTGGTATAGTGTGCGGGAAGGGGCACCTGAGTCTCATCAGGGTCAAAATCTGGCTCTGTACACTGCGAGGACAATGTAGTGCTCTGAGTGAATGTACCAGCAGAATCATCCATCAGCGGCTGTGCATCAGTGCACTCCATGTCAGATTCATCTTGGCCTGGGTAATTCACCATTTGACTTGATAATCCAGGCATGGTATGTGAAAACAGCTCCATGGAGTAATCAGTAGTATGGCCTGCGTCATCCTTCAATCTTGGTTGGGGTGAAGGACACAAGGAAAGGTGTGGTTCATGAACATGAGCCTCCAATGACGACTCAGTGCTTTTACTTTTTACAACTGAAGAAGAGGAGGCGATAGAGCTGGAGGCTGAGTCAGCAATGTAAGACAAAACTTTTTCCTGATGCTCTGCCTTTAAAAGCGGTTTGCCAACTCCTAGAAAACTAAGCGTTCGAGTCCTTATGTAGCCAGACGATGACGCAGGGTCAGCACCTCCTGCATTCGGTCCTATTTTGCTCTTGCCACTACCATCAGATCCACCACCAACACCATCATTACCAGCTGCCAACCCCCGCCCAATTCCACGGCCTATTCCACCAGCCTTCCTCATTTTTGGTAGAAATGTAGACAAAATCCAACAAACTATATAGTAATGAGTTTTAGAATTTCTGCACACACTTGTGGACAGTGGACACTTGTGGATTGTGTGCGGCCCACTGATATCTGAGCGCTATGTGACACGCTCGATGGCACAGCTGCCTGTGACCAAAGTGACGAGAGGATAATGGAGATTTTGAATCTCTGCGTACACTTTTGGACAGTGGACACTTGTGGATTGTGTGCGGCCCACTGATATCTGAGCGCTATGTGACACGCTCGATGGCACAGCTGCCTGTGACCAAAGTGACGAGAGGATAATGGAGATTTTGAATCTCTGCGTACACTTGTGGACAGTGGACACTTGTGGATTGTGTGCGGCCCACTGATATCTGAGCGCTATGTGACACGCTCGATGGCACAGCTGCCTGTGACCAAAGTGACGAGAGGATAATGGAGATTTTGAATCTCTGCGTACACTTGTGGACAGTGGACACTTGTGGATTGTGTGCGGCCCACTGATATCTGAGCGCTATGTGACACGCTTGATGGCACAGCTGCCTGTGACCAAAGTGACGAGAGGATAATGGAGATTTTGAATCTCTGCGTACACTTGTGGACAGTGGACACTTGTGGATTGTGTGCGGCCCACTGATATCTGAGCGCTATGTGACACGCTCGATGGCACAGCTGCCTGTGACCAAAGTGACGAGAGGATAATGGAGATTTTGAATCTCTGCGTACACTTTTGGACACTGGACACTTGTGGATTGTGTGCGGCCCACTGATATCTGAGCGCTATGTGACACGCTCGATGGCACAGCTGCCTGTGACCAAAGTGACGAGAGGATAATGGAGATTTTGAATCTCTGCGTACACTTTTGGACAGTGGACACTTGTGGATTGTGTGCGGCCCACTGATATCTGAGCGCTATGTGACACGCTCGATGGCACAGCTGCCTGTGACCAAAGTGACGAGAGGATAATGGAGATTTTGAATCTCTGCGTACACTTGTGGACAGTGGACACTTGTGGATTGTGTGAGGCCCACTGATATCTGAGCGCTATGTGACAGGCTCGATGGCACAGCTGCCTGTGACCAAAGTGACGAGAGGATAATGGAGATTTTGAATCTCTGCGTACACTTTTGGACACTGGACACTTGTGGATTGTGTGCGGCCCACTGCTATCTGAGCGCTATGTGACACGCTCGATGGCACAGCTGCCTGTGACCAAAGTGACGAGAGGATAATGGAGATTTTGAATCTCTGCGTACACTTGTGGACAGTGGACACTTGTGGATTGTGTGCGGCCCACTGATATCTGAGCGCTATGTGACACGCTCGATGGCACAGCTGCCTGTGACCAAAGTGACGAGAGGATAATGGAGATTTTGAATCTCTGCGTACACTTTTGGACACTGGACACTTGTGGATTGTGTGCGGCCCACTGATATCTGAGCGCTATGTGACACGCTCGATGGCACAGCTGCCTGTGACCAAAGTGACGAGAGGATAATGGAGATTTTGAATCTCTGCGTACACTTGTGGACAGTGGACACTTGTGGATTGTGTGCGGCCCACTGATATCTGAGCGCTATGTGACACGCTCGATGGCACAGCTGCCTGTGACCAAAGTGACGAGAGGATAATGGAGATTTTGAATCTCTGCGTACACTTGTGGACAGTGGACACTTGTGGATTGTGTGAGGCCCACTGATATCTGAGCGCTATGTGACACGCTCGATGGCACAGCTGCCTGTGACCAAAGTGACGAGAGGATAATGGAGATTTTGAATCTCTGCGTACACTTTTGGACACTGGACACTTGTGGATTGTGTGCGGCCCACTGATATCTGAGCGCTATGTGACACGCTCGATGGCACAGCTGCCTGTGACCAAAGTGACGAGAGGATAATGGAGATTTTGAATCTCTGCGTACACTTGTGGACAGTGGACACTTGTGGATTGTGTGCGGCCCACTGATATCTGAGCGCTATGTGACACGCTCGATGGCACAGCTGCCTGTGACCAAAGTGAAGAGAGGATAATGGAGATTTTGAATCTCTGCTTACACTTTTGGACACTGGACACTTGTGGATTGTGTGCAGCCCACTGATATCTGAGCGCTATGTGACACGCTCGATGGCACAGCTGCCTGTGACCAAAGTGACGAGAGGATAATGGAGATTTTGAATCTCTGCGTACACTTGTGGACAGTGGACACTTGTGGATTGTGTGCGGCCCACTGATATCTGAGCGCTATGTGACACGCTCGATGGCACAGCTGCCTGTGACCAAAGTGACGAGAGGATAAGGGAGATTGGATTGCTTTTAAAAAAGCAGTTTGCGGAGCAGTGGGTAAACAGCAATGCCAGCGTGTCAGGAAGCCTTAAAAGGCAGCCCAACAACCAACACCACTGATACACCACAATATAGCCTCCCCTTGCACTGCACACACAGTGACTTGTGTGTTGTGCAGGCCAAATCGCTAGCAGCAGAAGCAGTTTTTTTGTCTTCTTCCCTGCCTAACGCTCTCCCTACAGAATCAGCAGCATCCTCTCCCTATACTAAGATCGGCAGAAGTAAGATGGCGGTCGGCGTGCACGCCCTTTTATACCCCCTGTGACGCCCACCAAAGCAAGCCAATCACTTGCATGCCCTTCTGAAAGATGGTGGTGACCCGTGCCTATGTCATCACGTTGCCCACAGTGTCCGTGGATCCTGATTGGCTGAAAAAGAGCGCAAAACAAACTTTTGAAACGCGACTTTGGCGCGTAAGTCGCCGACCTCGTGGCCGACCTCATCGTAGGGTCGGGTTTCGTTTCATGAAACCCGACTTTGCCAAAAGTCGGCGACTTTTGAATTTTTTCGACCCGTTTCGCTCAACTCTACTCACCATACATATTCATTCACATTACTAAAAAGGACCCTTCACCGGATCAAAAGCAGACAGTTTTGCTCTTATTTTATTGAATGGTCCATTTTTTTGGTTTTGCTTAAATCTGCCATACGGTTCCAAATGGAGGGGCCTCTTCATTTACTGCTAATTTTTGTATCTTTCCCAAGGGTGCGTGTCTCACAGGATTCTCTAGGGACGTGTCTTTAGGCTGCTATGGAATGTTACCCTGTGAGCCATACCCATTTGATAAAGACCATATTTTGCACTGAATAAAAACACCAAAATCTCTGGAACCATTTTGGCGAATTAAAAAAATAAAAATAAAAAACCCTGCATATTCAAGGGAGCAGCGGAAGTAAAATAGGAGCAAAAACTGTCCACCTTTGACCTGGTGGAGGTCTTCTGTAATTAGTCTAGTACTGAGTTATGGAGAAACATTCAGCATTTCTGTGAGTTCTCTGAAGACGTATGTATCTAAATGTCTGAGTTCTCGTACAACTCACAAGGTTGGTGCGGCATACATGGCCCCTTCTGTGCATTATTCTAGTAGAAGATCTGGATCATATTTATGGGTGAGGAGCTTTGGTAAGATGGTTTTGATTTTTGACAGTGGGATATGTTAATAGGTATGATGCTTATGTAATACCATGGCCGCCGGGGGATAGCTTCTGCGGCCGCTCCAGTACTTACTGTGCTGGAGGCTGTTACATCACCCATATGCTGTTCACTTTGGGGACCCGATTGACTGCAGACAGAGGCTGGAAGCAACTTTAACAACTCAGCTTTATTCTCTTCAGGGCACAGCATATCCACTATGGCTACAGGACTCTTTACTCGGTAACAGCAATACTTCTTCATCTACAGCAGTACGTCACTTCTTCCTTCACTTCACACATAAGCACCACACAGGCAAGCTGACACGTCACATGGAGCACGATGAACACGGAACTCTTCCCTTCTTCCAGAGCCCGACTTCAGCCCACAAAGGTACCCGACTTTTCTGTTACAGCTCACACCCTAAAGGCACTGTTGCTCCTGTTCGTGTCCTAGATTCACAGCTCACTAAACTCTCCACAAAGCTCCCGTACTCCAGCTGCTACTCCCACAGACCTCCCTGGCTTGCAATTCTCCAGACATGGGCTGGACTCAATAGACTGGCTTGGGTTGTCACTTCAGCTCTTCCTTGCTAGCTGACTTGACCGACGAGACTCCTTCTTCTGTCTCGCTAGCCTTACAGTCCCCAGTCCCTGACTGCAAGGCCTCCAACACCACAACGTGCCAGGTAATGCTGTAGGCAATCTGCTGTTCTTCACTCTCCTCCTGTCCTGTTCGCTACCCCCAGCTCAACTAACTCTTGGAGGGAAATCTATCTCCTTTCCTCCTGTCTAGCCACTCCTCTAAGTTAACCCCTAAGCAGTCTTCTCACTAGTTGAGCTCAGTGCCCCCATCTAGTGGCCCTTTTCTAATATTCTAATATAACACCTATCTAACTATTGTTGTGTGGACGCAAACACACACACACAACATACATACATACAGATAATACACATTAGGCGGGGGTCACACTGGCGAGGAATACGGCCGAGTGAGAGGCGCTAAAAGCACGCATTACACACGGACCAATGATTCTCTATGGGGTTCCTCGCACCAGCCGTATATTTCTCATCCGTATTCTACGCTCCGTGCCACTCGCAGCATGCTGCGATTGTCAGCGTACTACGCCTGTAATACGCCAATGCAAGTCTATGGGCGCGCAAAAAATACGGATTACACACGGACCACACATGTGACTTGTGAGAAATACGCACCCGGTGTCTTTTAGCAAAGCCGGCAATTCAGTGCGCGATACAGTAAACTGACACTGACAGGTTTAATAAAGAAACCAAAGAATAGATATAGACACATAGAATACATATATATATATATATATATACATACATTCTATGTGTATATATCTATTCTTTGGTTTATGTTATAAACCCTGTCATAGGGCTCCATTATATGTCCATTTTGCAAGGCGGCGAGAAAATCTCACCATACGGATGCCATACGGATTACATACGGATGCTGACATGCGCAAAATACGCGACCACACCTTGATTACGGATGACATACGGAGCACTATTTAGGGGTCATTCATCCGTATTACGCCTGTAAACTACTGACCGTATTTTGCGTCGGTTAGTGTTACCCCGGCCTTAATGTTACTATTTACAGGGCGAGGCCCTTGACCTCATTACAATTAATGCATCAACCCCCATGCACATTAGAGCAAAATCGGCCAAAACCATCTTTTTTTTTTTTTTACGGTCCTGACCTGAGGCCCACTGACATCCTCAAATAGATAGTGTACGGAGAAAGAAGGATCGGGCATGTTGTGTCTTAACACCTGATCTATTTGCTCTTAGAAAAGTTAGTCCACCAGTGGCCAAACTACGTATATATGTGTAAGGGAGGTCAGTAGGAATAAAGGTATATGGCAACCTTTAGCCATAAATGAAGGATGGACCAAATAAGTGGTCATAAACTTGTAAATAACTCATGAAAGAATAAAGTTACATTAAAACCAAGCACACCATTGTTTTTCTTGTGAAATTCTCAATAAGTTTGATGTGTCACATGACCCTCTTCCCATTGGAAAAAATAAAGTTGGATCCAAAATGACCGACTTCAAAATTGCCGCCATGGTCAACACCCATCTTGAAAAGTTTCCCCCTTCCCATATACTAATGTGCCCCAGAAAGGAAGTTGATATCACCAACCATTCCCATTTTATTTAGGTGTATCCATATCAATGGCCCACCCTGTACAAGCCAGGAGAACGGATGGTTCCAAAATGGCATTCTGTCTATCTGCAGTCACCACTAGAGGGAGCTTAGGAGCTCACGGCATCAATACTATACAGTGAGCTCCTTCCAGTGGTGGCGGCAGGGGATTTGGAACTTTGCATCAGGTAAAAAAAGAAGCCACCTAAAAAGGCGCAACTATATACAAGAAAGTTTGTGATGCATTCCAAGTTCATGATCACTGCAGTTCAATTTTTCATAATAAATGCTGCCAACGCAACTAGGCAAACTGAAGAAAACTGGAAGAAAACATGATGAACAAAACAAACAGGCACAATGGTGCTAATACCCTCCTGGGTAACAGTTATTTATCTGGGGACTGTTCTTTAATGTGGGTCTCCTCCTGGGATGGTGGAAGCTGGTTTCTTGGGCTGCTTCCAGGGGAGAACTTCTGATTTTCCTGTTCCTGCTGGTTGTTCACAAATTGCATGTATTCCTTCTCCCAAGGAGTGAGGTTAGTGGTTGCCTGTGTAGATGGAGTGGCAGCTGATGTAACCGCTGAAACTGTTGCCTGAGGTTCTGCAGGGGTTGCAGGCGATACCAGTGACTGGTGCACTTCAACTTCTACAATAACTAGCGGTACTGCTACCTGTCGTTGCTGGCATGGTGCAACTTGAATGTTGCCACTTGGGTTCGGAACAAGCATAGGACTATTTCTGTCCACAGGCACAGTTCCTAGCACCAGGATCATGGCAGGAGCGGTGATCATACTTGGCGCCTCCCAGTGATATTCTGGCTCCGGTGTAGGTACAGGTTGGCGAACAGTGGCAGCTGCAACCTCCGAGGCTGCCTGGTGAGCTGGCGGCAGCTGGGTCCGAGCTGGTACAGGATTGGGGCACGCCGGTAGGAGCCTGCGCTGCCACGTCAGGTCCAGGCTGGGACTCAGCCCCGGTCCCACTGTCTGCTCCAGGACTCTCATGTACCTTCTCCAGACAGGTCGCATCCAGTGACAGTACCGGCTTGGAGGTGGTGGCGGGCGCTGTAAAGGGTATCTCAGCAGCCGTATGCTCCGCAGGTGCTGTCTGGGGGAGAGTGGTTTCTCCCCACTGTTTTTTCCTGGCCTCTGTCTTTCTTCCATCATGGCGTTCTGGCGTTCTCTCTCCTTCCCGGGCTCCTTTCCCGCCACAGGATCTCGCTCCTCCTTCCTACTCCATACAAAGCCAGTATACGAACCCCTCTGGGGGTGGGCCATGTTGCTGTAGCATAGAAGTTTAGGCAGGGGAGGCCCAGGACAGTTTGCGCTCTTTTCTTAGGTCCACCTATGTTGTCACGCCCTTCTTCACCGCCCCGGCAGCTATTTTGAGAGTCCATTTTACAGTCTATCAATTTGGTTATTCTGCACATTCTCAGCAATGTTTAAGTCCAATAAATCTTCGGCACACAGAACCCGGTGGCACCGGGCTTCGTCATTCTGTTCGTGACGCCAAAAATGGAACACTTGCCAGGGCCGGTGGGGGTTCTCGGTACCGGGTCCATCAATCTCAATGGGAGTTGTCACGGCAGCCGTGGCCCTGGGCATCCATTGTAAAAGGGGAATGTTAAGTGTGCTAGTAATGATGATTAAAGTTTATGAGTGAATGATTCGTGACGCCACCTGTGGTGTTCGGCAAGGGAGGTGTTAAGCCGACGCTGCAAGCAGATCCTCTGGGACAGATGGTGTGGTGCAGCAATGATGTTGTGGCCCTCCACAGGTAGGGCTCTAGTCCCAGGGCAGTGTAGATGAAGAGATAGTCAAGCGATAGGGGAGAGATATAGATGGTGCAGT
The DNA here is from genome assembly GCF_039654945.1 of Dendrobates tinctorius. Taxonomy (NCBI): domain Eukaryota; kingdom Metazoa; phylum Chordata; class Amphibia; order Anura; family Dendrobatidae; genus Dendrobates; species Dendrobates tinctorius. The sequence continues at coordinate 11,503,224 of NW_027361685.1, forward strand.
GCCAGGCACAGAGATGTAGCAGTGCTGAACATGTTGGCGCAGGAATAACTGGAGGACACCAGGGAATGTAGTTCCAAAGCTTTACTCACAGTCTGTTGGGCATACAGGTACCCGCATCCATGACGTGTCCTCCGGGTCAGGGGCTCAGTCAACCTCCAAGATAGGTGAAGCACTCCGTTCCAACACTCCGCCAACATGTGCCTTTTCTGAACGTCCCCCTCTTAGGGCCTAGGTGAAGTACTCACAGTACTGAGTTACACTGGAGTTCCTCCTTTCAGATGTTCCTATGAACTCTACTTGTACGGCAGACAGCTGTAGCCTGCTTCAGGGACTCCTGGCTACTAAGTCCCAGCTCACTCACGATGCTGTTGTGCCCCCAAGTCTTGTGTGGGAATAAAGTGGTCACTACTTCTATTCCTCCGGTGTCTGCTGCAGGACCATTAGTATCCATACAACCTCGGGGACCGGACCCCGGCCTTGCACTCAGAACTTGGGGAAGGTTTCTCTTCTAACCCTAATCCTTAGTCCTCTCCTTCCGTTCAAAACTATCTTTCTTATGGAGAATCAGGCTTTCTGAATATGTCTTTTTCCACAGTTTCTTCCTCAAACGTGGATTCACACTTTATTCAGGTGCAAGGCATAACAGGGAATCAGGTGCAGGGCACAAACAGTGAAACACGGCAGGATGCGTGCAAGGGGACGCCAAATGTTCCAGGCATAACACGTGCACGAAAACATACCAGGGTCCAGGACAGGATACGTGATAGGGATCACACAAGAGTTCCTAGAAGGGATGCATGCTAGGACACGCCAGGATCCAAGACGGGGTGCGATGGCATCGGACTCCGGACTACTGGCAACGACCGACAGGGTCCAGGCATCGGGCTGCGGACATCAGCTCGCAGTCATCTGGTTCCGGACCTCTGGCAACGGTCGACAGGTTACGGGAATCCGGCAGGCAAGCCAAGGTTCAAGGCAGGGTGCGTGCTTGGAGCCACGACAGGATTCAAGGCAGGGTGCGTGCTTGGAGACACGCCAGGGTTCAAGGCAGGGTGCGTGCTTGGAGACACGCCAGGGTTCAAGGCAGGGTGCGTGCTTGGAGACACGCCAGGGTTCAAGGCAGGGTGCGTGCTTGGAGACACGCCAGGGTTCAAGGCAGGGTGCGTGCTTGGAGACACGCCAGGGTACAAGGCAGTGTGTAGAGACACGCCAAGGCACGAGGCTCAAGACAGAGTGCGTGTGTAGAGACACGCCAAGGTCAGGGCTCCAGGACAGGGTTAGGGCCTGTGCGTACAAGAGGGCACGACAGGGAACATGGCAAAGCCTGCGCGTACTTTTACAAAAGCACGGGGAGGTATGCCATGGATAGGCGAGGGCCTGCGCGTGCTTTAGAGAGCACGCAGAGCACAGTGCGGAAACAGCGTGAAGTGCAAGGGAGCACAAAGGGCACGGCTGGGGCACTGGCTAGCTGATCGGGCTGCGGCACTGACAGACGGGCAAGACTCCAGCGAACCCGGCTGAGGCATGGCAGGTGACACAGCTGTCACTGACCGATGAGCACGGCTGAGGAACAAGCAGGCGGGCACGGCTAGGGCAGGCGCATGCAAAGAGCATACGAAGAAACAGAGCAAGGGAAGACAAGAAGAGAAAAAAGGCAGGGCTTAAGCAGAGCACAGAACCAGGAAAGTAAGCATAGGCAGAAACACAGAACAAGAACAGAACAAGAACAGAGCAAGAACAGAGCTAGCAGCGGAGCGTAGGCAGAAGCCCAGAGCCGGGCCAAGGGAGAACCTTGGGACTAGCCTAGAAACGTGCAAGAGAGCATAATAGGAAAGAGTCTAGCAGCGGAGAGTAGGCTGAAACCCAGAGCCGGGCCAAGGCAGAGCCTTGGGACTAGACATGGAAAAGAGCACAAACGGAAAGAGAGGAGGAATGGTGCGTGTGCCAGGGAGCACTACAGAGCACCATAGGAGAGAGCGAGGCAGAGCAAGCAAAGACTGAGACCATAGGGAGGAACAAGGCAAGGTATGAAACAAGGCATAGCGAAAACAGGCAAGGCAGAGAATAACAGAAGGACTACAAGTCCAAGCAGGACAGGACAAACATGGCACAACGGACAAACATAAGACAAAGCACGGAACAAGAGATGGAGTACGAGCACAGAGCGTGTGCAGAGACGCACGACAGAGAAGAGTGCAAGGGCACAGAATAGAGGCAGCACCCCACAGACCAAGCAGCCATGCAGGGACACCACACAATACTCAGGCCCTGAGCATAGGAAGGGGCGGTCTTATAGAGGGCATAGCACCTCCTCTTCCGGGTCAGGACCAGGGGAGAACTTCCTAGTTCAGATGCTCCAGGATCACAGAGTGCGGTCACATGATCAGGGTTTCAGACATGACGAGATGATCACAGAACCAGACAGTGCAGGATCTTAGGAAACGTCACATGATCAAGGTTTCAGACATGACGAGGTGATTGCAGAACCAGACAGTGCAGGATCCTAGGAAACGTCACATGATCAAGGTTTCAGACATGACGAGATGATTGCAGGACCAGACAGTGCAGGATCTTAGGAAACGTCACATGATCAAGGCTTCAGACATGACGAGATGATCACAGAAGGCAAAGCAGAAACACAGGCATCTTGCAGCTCAGCAGACATAAGGTGAGTGTGCACACTGCTCTAGGGTCATGAGGTAAAATAGACATGGCGGACATAACAGACATGGCAAGCATGACAGTACCCCCCTCCTTAAGCCCTCTCTTACCGGGGCTGGAAAGAAGAAAAAAAAATTCTTCGGCAGAATCCAGAGTTAGTACAAACCACTCCAACAACGTTGATCCGACATCTGAAACGGACACCTGCACCGGTCAAGACACAGGATCCGCGGACGAGACACAGGGATCCAGTGGGGAGGACTGCGGGTAGACAAGCAAGTCTTCTTACTCTGGCTGCCATCATTTCCAAACAAGTTCAGAGGTCAAGCGCCGGGTCTGATTTGCATCAGAAGAGTGGCCGGGGTACCGCCATTATCAAGCGAGTTCAGGAGACAGGGCAGATTCTTCATCAGACGGGTGGCCGAGGTACCAGCGGAGTCCATGGCCTGAGTATTCTGTTACGGACTCGGCTTCTGCTGAGCCCATCTTCCTTTTTAGAGTGGACCCTCTGGGCCGTGGCACCCACCCACCTAGGGCGAGCTGACCTAGTGAGAACCCACCCCCTGTACAGGGAGTGTCAGGGGCAAGACCAAGGGGGTGAGCCACCACGACTGCTGGGACCAGACGGCCGGCTCAAGGAGACACTATTGAGTGTCTGACAACAGGACGGACAGGATACCAAAGATAAAGCAAAGTCACACAGTTTCTTCCTCAAACGTGGATTCACACTTTATTCAGGTGCAAGGCATAACAGGGAATCAGGTGCAGGGCACAAACAGTGAAACACGGCAGGATGCGTGCAAGGGGACGCCAAATGTTCCAGGCATAACACGTGCACGAAAACATACCAGGGTCCAGGACAGGATACGTGATAGGGATCACACAAGAGTTCCTAGAAGGGATGCATGCTAGGACACGCCAGGATCCAAGACGGGGTGCGATGGCATTGGACTCCGGACTACTGGCAACGACCGACAGGGTCCAGGCATTGGGCTGCGGACATCAGCTCCGGACATCAGGCCGCAGTCATCTGGTTCCGGACCTCTGGCAACGGTCGGCAGGTTACGGGAATCCGGCAGGAAAGCCAAGGTTCAAGGCAGGGTGCATGCTTGGAGCCACGCCAGGGTTCAAGGCAGGGTGCGTGCTTGGAGCCACGCCAGGGTTCAAGGCAGGGTGCGTGCTTGGAGACACGCCAGGGTTCAAGGCAGGGTGCGTGCTTGGAGACACGCCAGGGTTCAAGGCAGGGTGCGTGCTTGGAGACACGCCAGGGTTCAAGGCAGGGTGCGTGCTTGGAGACACGCCAGGGTTCAAGGCAGGGTGCGTGCTTGGAGACACGCCAGGGTTCAAGGCAGGGTGCGTGCTTGGAGACACGCCAGGGTTCAAAGCAGGGTGCGTGCTTGGAGACACGCCAGGGTTCAAGGCAGGGTGCGTGCTTGGAGACAGGCCAGGGTTCAAGGCAGGGTGCGTGCTTGGAGACACGCCAGGGTTCAAGGCAGGGTGCGTGCTTGGAGACACGCCAGGGTTCAAGGCAGGGTGCGTGCTTGGAGACACGCCAGGGTTCAAGGCAGGGTGCGTGCTTGGAGACACGCCAGGGTTCAAAGCAGGGTGCGTGCTTGGAGACACGCCAGGGTTCAAGGCAGGGTGCGTGCTTGGAGACAGGCCAGGGTTCAAGGCAGGGTGCGTGCTTGGAGACACGCCAGGGTTCAAGGCAGGGTGCGTGCTTGGAGACACGCCAGGGTTCAAGGCAGGGTGCGTGCTTGGAGACACGCCAGGGTTCAAGGCAGGGTGCGTGCTTGGAGACACGCCAAGGCACAAGGCTCAAGACACAGTGCGTGTGTAGAGACACGCCAAGGTCAGGGTTCCAGGACAGGGTTAGGGCCTGTGCGTACAAGAGGGCACGACAGGGAACATGGCAAAGCCTGCGCGTACTTTTACAAAAGCACGGGGAGGTATGCCATGGGCAGGCGATGGCCTGCGCGTGCTTTAGAGAGCACAGTGCGGAAACAGCGTGAAGTGCAAGGGAGCACAGAGGGCACGGCTGGGGCACTGGCTAGCTGATCGGGCTGCGGCACTGACAGACAGGCAAGACTCCAGCGAACCCGACTGAGGCATGGCAGGCGACACAGCTGTCACTGACCGACGAGCACGGCTGAGGCACAAGCAGGCGGGCACGGCTAGGGCAGGCGCATGCAAAGAGCATACAAAGAAACAGAGCAAGGGAAGACAAGACGAGAAAAAAGGCAGGGCTTAAGCAGAGTACAGAACCAGGAAAGTAAGCATAGGCAGAAACACAGAACAAGAACAGAGCTAGCAGCGGAGCGTAGGCAGAAGCCCAGAGCCGGGCCAAGGGAGAACCTTGGGACTAGCCTAGAAACGTGCAAGAGAGCATAATAGGAAAGAGTCTAGCAGCGGAGCATAGGCCAAAGCCCAGAGCCGGGCGAAGGCAGAGCCTTGGGACTAGACATGGAAAAGAGCACAAACGGAAAGAGAGGAGGAATGGTGCGTGTGCCAGGGAGCACTACAGAGCACCATAGGAGAGAGCGAGGCAGAGCAAGCAAAGACAGAGACCATAGGGAGGAACAAGGCAGAGCAAGGCAAGGTACGGAACAAGGCATAGCGAAAACAGGCAAGGCAGAGAATAACAGAAGGACTACAAGTCCAAGCAGGACAAGGACAAACATGGCACAACGGACAAACATAAGACAAAGCACGGAACAAGAGATGGAGTACGAGCACAGAGCGTGTGCAGAGATGCACCACAGAGCAGAGTGCAAGGGCACAGAATAGAGGGAGCGCCCCACAGACCATGCAGCCATGCAGAGACGCAACACAATACTCAGGCCCTGAGCATAGGAAGGGGCGGTCTAATAGAGGGCATAGCACCTCCTCTTCCGGGTCAGGACCAGGGGAGAACTTCCTAGTTCAGATGCTCCAGGATCACAGAGTGCAGTCACATGATCAAGGTTTCAGACATGACGAGGTGATTGCAGAACCAGACAGTGCAGGATCCTAGGAAACGTCACATGATGAAGGTTTCAGACATGACGAGATGATTGCAGAACCAGACAGTGCAGGATCCTAGGAAAGGTCACATGATCAGAGTTTCAGACATGACGAGATGATTGCAGGACCAGACAGTGCAGGATCTTATGAAACGTCACATGATCAAGGCTTCAGACAAGACGAGATGATTGCAGAACCAGACAGTGCAGGATCCTAGGAAAGACATGATCAGGGATTCTAGACATGACGAGAAGATCACAGAAGGCAAAGCAGAAACGCAGGCATCTTGCAGCTCAGCAGACATAAGGTGAGTGTGCACACTGCTCTAGGGTCATGAGGTAAAACAGACATGGCAGACATAACAGACATGGCGAGCATGACAGATGGAGGATATGTATGATGGGTATATGGGCACTGGACTATGGGATAGAGGATATAATGGGTATATGGGCACTGGACTATGGGATGGAGGATATGTATGACGGGTATATGGGCACTGGACTATGGGATGGAGGATATGTATGATGGGTATATGGGCACTGGACTATGGGATGGAGGATATGTGTGATGGGTATATGGGCACTGGACTATGGGATGGAGGATATGTATGATGGGTATATGGGCACGGGACTATAGGATGGAGGATGTATGATGGGTATATGGGCACGGGACTATAGGATGGAGGATATGTATGACGGGTATATGGGCACTGGACTATGGGATGGAGGATATGTATGATGGGTATATGGGCACTGGACTATGGGATGGAGGATATGTATGATGGGTATATGGGCACGGGACTATAGGATGGAGGATGTATGATGGGTATATGGGCACGGGACTATAGGATGGAGGATATGTATGACGGGTATATGGGAACTGGACTATGGGATGGAGGATATGTATGATGGGTATATGGGCACTGGACTATGGGATGGAGGATATGTATGATGGGTATATGGGCACTGGACTATGGGATGGAGGATATGTATGATGGGTATATGGGCACTGGACTATGGGATGGAGGATATGTATGATGGGTATATGGGCACGGGACTATAGGATGGAGGATGTATGATGGGTATATGGGCACGGGACTATAGGATGGAGGATATGTATGACGGGTATATGGGAACTGGACTATGGGATGGAGGATATGTATGATGGGTATATGGGCACGGGACTATGGGATGGAGGATATGTATGACGGGTATATGGGCACGGGACTATGGGATGGAGGATATGTATGATGGGTATATGGGCACGGGACTATGGGATGGAGGATGTGTATGAATATTGTGTCCAGTTTTGGGCACCACATTTTAAAAAAGACATCAACAAACTGGAGCAAGTTCAGAAAAGAGCGACCAGAATGGTGACCGGTCTGCAAACCCTGTCTTATGAGGAAAGGTTGCAGGATTTGGGAATGTTTAGTTTGCAAAAGAGAAGACTGAGAGGAGACTTAATAGCTGTCTACAAATATCTCAAGGGCTGTCACATTGTAGAAGGATCAACTTTATTCTCATTTGCACAAGGAAAGACTAGAAGCAATGGGATGAAACTGAATGGGAGGAGACACAGATTAGATATTAGAAAAAACTTTTTGACAGTTAGAGTGATCAATGAGTGGAACAGGCTGCCACGAGAAGTGGTGAGTTCTCCTTCAATGGAAGTCTTCAAACAGAGGCTGGACAGACATCTGACTGGGATGATTTAGCAAATCCTGCTTTGAGCAGGGGGTTGGACCAGATGGCCCAGGAGGTCCCTTCCAACTCTACGATTCTATGATTCTATGATTCTATGACGGGTATATGGGAACTGGACTATGGGATGGAGGATATGTATGATGGGTATATGGGCACTGGACTAAGGGATGGAGGATATGTATGATGGGTATATGGGCACTGGACTATGGGATGGAGGATGCGTGATGGGTATATGGGCACTGGACTAAGGGATGGAGGATATGTATGATGGGTATATGGGCACTGGACTATTGGATGGAGGATACTGTATATATGATGGGTATATGGGCACAGGACTTTGGGATGGAAGATATGTATGATGGGTATATGGGCACAGGACTATGGGATGGAGGATATGTATGATGGATATATGGGCACGGGACTATTGGATGGAGGATATATACGATGGGTATATGGGCACAGGACTATGGGATGGAGGATATGTATGATGGATATATGGGCACTGGACTATGGGATGGCGGATATGTATGGTGGGTATATGGGCACTGGACTATGGGATGGAGGATATGTATGATGGGTATATGGGCACTGGACTATGGGATGGAGGATATGTATGATGGGTATATGGGCACTGGATTATGGGATGGAGGATAATCATTACAATTTGTTATAACTAACCACAGTTAGTTACTATGCCTGGGCAACGCCGGGCTCTTCAGCTAGTGACATGATAATGAGGGGCAGGGCTTGATACACACACATACACACACACACATACATACATTTGTTTTTATATATATATGGATTAACCATTGGGTTACGTATTTGTCTTCTAGTTCAATGGTTTCTTTTCCAATAATCCTATGTTTTCAGTCCGATGCTGATCCATCAAGCTCACTAGTGGTGCACAGCTTTACACCACTATACCTGTGACTTCAGAAACTTACAGAACACCAGCTCACATCTCATATAGGAAACTACTGACACAACTAAATAACACCATTAATAAATGATTTATTTACGGGCAGAACTTATTCATTCATTTCACATTCATGTTTATTCATTCTTTTACGTGACCTTTTTTGTTTTTTCATGAACCATAATTTATCTTTGTGTGACAAACTTTCTCATGAACTTTGACATATTGTGCTTTGTTGGAGTGTTTTTTTTTTTTTTCAAAAAGACTGTATATAAAACGTTCCAAGCTTGACATGTTTATCCGCTATCAGGTTTCGTCCTGAGGAAGACGTCCTGCGTGACTGTGAAATGCGTTGACTTTGAAAACCTATTTGAATAAATGTTTTTAAGGAAAATCTCCATCTTCGATCATCTCCATCAGCAGCGCAGGTACAGACACATTATACCCGGATCAGCTCTTCTGCTCGGTCTTTGGCCCCTTGTCCTGCAGCAGCTGGTTTATGCATTGAGCATGGTGTAAAGGCGCCGCTCCATCAGGTGAGTGTAATACTCCCCTACTCTCATTATATCTGGTTATCAGGTAAGACCCTATTTTTCGCTTGTTTGTTCCTCAGTATCACGACTAAAAGAAATCTCTTTAACACTTTCAGGTCACTTGGATAAAACCAATGAAGGGACTGCTGGGACCGTAACGGGGTCCATCTGAGACCCCAATGCAGAAGCCACATGTCCTGAGAACTGGACCTGCTGGACCATAAATTGTAATTTCTCCAGGGTACCAAATAAATAGTTGTCACGTAGAACCTGGAGAACCTGTCTGACATGCTCAGCATGCTCCTCCAGAGGACGGGAGTAACTCACTATATCATCCAGGAAAATTACCACAAATCTACCAATCAGTGAGAAAAATATAATTACTGACATTGTCACAGACTGCCGGAACATTGGTTACCCCGAATGGCAGCATCAGGTTTTATATCTGCCCCTCAGGTATATTGAATGTGGTCTTCCATTCGTCCCCCTGACGTACACTTATAAGGTTATATTCCCCTCTCACGTTAAGTTTGTAAAACCATTTAGCTCCAGATAATTGGATAAACAGGTCGGGTATAAGGGGTAAAGGATAGGGATGTGGAACCGTGACTCACAGGCCCAACCCTCCATCCTTCTACCAAACCCCCCACGGTGACTGGAGAGGAGCATGGCCGTATATGAGCCTCAGCCGGACTCTGGAAGGGAGGAAATAAATGAGATTTGGGCATTTTAGCTCCTGGTGTGGAGTCGACAGCACAATCATATGCCGCCATATAGTAGACGGCCAGTAACCGGTGAGAATTCCCTCCTGTGTGGGGTCTATTTGTCTCCAGAGAAATCACACGTTACATTCCACACATAACACTGAGTAGAAAAGGCGGCGCAGGGTAATTGTGCCAGTAGTGAGGGGCGAATAATGGCGGGAATGTCACTGACTGAGAAGTCTCCATGGAGCCTCTTCACTCCGGAGATCATGTGACCCCTGACTCCTCCCCTCCTGTGGCCTCATCACAGGTCCTGTGCACAGAGCAGCCATATATGTGGAGTGCGGCTCTGCAGGTGGAGGTATGTGGAGATTCCCCCCCATTACTGAGCGCTTTAATGCTAGAAATATATTGCACAGGGGATATCACAGCCAATTCCCACAAGAAGAATCCTGGAAACATCGACTCATCTTCTTCTCATTCAGGTCTCTACAATATCGGATCCTCTCAGTGAAGATCATCCACAAAAGAGAATTTTCCTGATTTACCCATCAAGGATGGATATGGACAGAGACAAGATGGCGGAGAGGATACTACACCTCACCCTAGAGATCCTCTTCCGTCTCACTGGAGAGGTGAGAGATTCTGATGACGTCACATTACATCATTCTTATCTATGGGAATAACGGATGGACAGAACTGGAGAGGTGAGGACTCTGGGAATGTCTGTAGTGAGATTTATTTATGTGTCTCTCCAAAACCAGGATTACACAGTGGTGAAGAAGACCTCTAGTGATCGCTGTCAGGACCCTGTGTCTGAGGGATGTGGGAGACCCCTGAGCCCAAACATGGGGCCTCCACCTCACCCCCTGATCCATGAGGACATCAATGACCAGAAGATCCTAGAACTCATCTACAAGATGATTGAGCTGCTGACTGGAGAGGTGACACTGCTGGGAATGCTGGGACATTATACAGTAACACTACGAAGGGATTGGGGGGATGACGGTATCATTGTATGTGTCAGGTTCCTATAAGGTGTCAGGATGTCGCCGTCTATTTCTCCATGGAGGAATGGGAGTATTTAGAAGGACACAGGGATCTGTACAAGAACGTCATAATGGAGGTTCCCCAGCCCCTCACATCACCAGGTAATAGACAGGGCTAAATACACACGGCCTATAATTATCTGTATGTAGAGAATGAATTCAGTCCCTGTATGTATTTCCTCCAGATCTATCCAGTAAGAGGACAACACCAGAGAGATGTCCCCGTCCTCTTCTTCCACAGGACTGTAACCAAGAAGATCCCAGTGCTCCTCAGGATCATCAGGTAGATGGAGAGAAGGTGTCAGGAGATCTCCCCTATGATGTGTAGACGGCTGTGAAGGTCTTGTGCTCAGTCTTGTTTTATCCACCAGTATTATATGTTTTATACTTGTGTAATGAGAACGGTGGAGATGGCAGGATTAGAGCTGATCATAGACGGGACTTCTCCATCTGTCTGTGACTTTTACAATATTTGTTTCAGGGTGAAGATCTGACCCATATTAATACTACAGAGACATATGTGAGGGGTGATGAGCGGTGTAAAGAGGAGATTCCCACATATGACTGCCCAGGTGAGTAGTAACCACTGAATGCAGAGAAGTCACAGATTCCTCTCAGTCACCGGCTGTGGCTGCTTTATCGGTGGTGTAGTCCGGCCGTATTGCCATGATCATCATTTTGCCTCTAGACCACAACATTCTCCTCCACCCAAAACTGTTGAAATGACTTTGGGCATTGAAAGCCCTTTTCTATAGAACTTACAACCTGGAGGATCCATCTACCACCTGGGTTGAGGAGACGCTGACCGTTACCTGCCCAGATCTGTAACTATAAAGCCAATTGACAGTGTACATAGAATGTGCTGACAAGTTAGAAAATCAGTTGAAGAAAAATCTTATGCTGGGCCTGTAAGAGAAAGCGGAGGGTAATGATGCTGTTCGCTTCCTAGAACCCTGAGATCTTATCGGATGAATCTTCTCTCCCTTCTGTACTGCTGAATGTCTCATGGTCCCTACAAGACCAGGTCCAGTCTTTCTGGCTAAACTTCACTTATATGATCGCCAACATTAAGTGTACAGTGACACCTGCGCTGATTGGGCGCTGGGCATCACTTGTCATTCCACCGCATCGCAGTCTCAATGCAGCGAGTGCCAACATCGCTGGAAGGGAGCCAGATGGGCAGGTGAGTATAAGCTTTATCATTTTATCGGGGACGAACATTTAGTTTAAGAAATGCTTGTCCTAGTACTGGACAACCTCTTTAACCCCTTTACCCCCAAGGGTTATTTGCAGTTAGTGACAGGGATAATTTTACAATTCTGACCACTGTCCCTTTATGAGGAGGTAACTCTGAAACGCTTCCATGGATCCTGGTGATTCTGACATTGTTTTCTCGTGACATATTGTACTTCATGTTAGTGGTAAAATTTAATTCATATAACTTGCGTTTATTTGTGAAAAATGGAAATTTGACGAAAATTTAGAAAATTTCACAATTTTCCAACTTTGAATTTTCGCGCCCTTAAATCACAGATATGTCACACAAAATACTTAAGAAGTAACATTTCCCACATGTTTACTTTACATCAGCACAATTTTGGAACCAATATTTTTTTTTGTTAGGAAGTTATAAGGGTTAAAAGTTGATCAGCGATTTCTCATTATTACAACACCATTTTTTTTCAGGGGCCACATCACATTTGAAGTCACTTTGAGGGGTCTATATGATAGAAAATACCCAAAAGTGACACCATTCTAAAAACTGCACCCATGAAGGTGCTCAAAACCACATTCAAGAAGTTTATTAACCCTTCAGGTGCTTCACAGGAATTTTTTGAATCTTTAAAAAATGAACATTTAACTTTTTTTCACAATAAAATTACTTCAGGTCCATTTTTTTTATTTTAACAAGGGTAACAAGGAGAAATTGGACCATAAAAGTTATTGTGCAATTTGTCTTGAGTAGGCTGTTACCTGATATGTTGGGTGGAACCATTGTTTCGGCGCATGGCAGCGCTCAGAAGGGAAGGAGCGCCGCTTAACTTTTTCAGAGCAAAATTGGCTGGAATTGAGATCAGACGCCATGTTGCGTTTGGAGAGCCCCTGATGTGCCCAAACAGTGGAAACCCCCCATAAGTGACCCCATTTTGGAAACTAGACCCCCAAGGGACTTATCTAGATGCGTGGTGAGATCTTTGAACCCCCAAGCGCTTCACAGAAGTGTATAACGTACAGCCGTAAAATTATAAAATCATATTTTTTCCACAAAAATGATCTTTTCACCCCAATATTTATCTTCCTAAGGGAAACAGGACCACAATAGTTATTGTGTAATTTGTCCTGAGTACGCAGATACCCCATATGTGGGGGTAAACCACTGTGTGGGTGCATGGCAGAGCTCAGAAGGGAAGGAGCGCCGTTTGACTTTTTCAACGCGAAATTGGCTGGAATTGAAATCATACGCCATGTTGCATTTGGAGAGCCCCTGATGTGCCTGAACAGTGGAAACCCCCCACAAGTGACCCCATTTTGGAAACTAGACCCCCCAAGGAACTTATCTAGATGTTTAGTGAGCATTTTGAACCCCCAAGTGCTTCACAGAAGCTTATAACGCCCTGGCGTGAAAATAAAAAAATCATATTTTTTCAACAAACATGATCTTTTAGTCCCCAATTATTTTATTTTTCCAAGGGTAAGAGGAGAAATTGGACCCCAAAAGTTGTCCAATTTGTCCTGAGTACGCTGGTACCCCATATGTGGTAGAAAACAATTGTATGGGCACACGTCATGGCTCGGAAGGGAAGTAGTGACATTTTTTACTGCAGACTTTGATGGAATGGTCTGCGGTTGTCATGTCCCGTTTGGAGAGCCCCTGATGTGCCTAAACAGTGGAACCCCCCACAAGTGACCCCATTTTGGAAACTAGACCCCCCAAGGAACTTATCTAGATGTGTGGTGAGCACTTTCAACCCACAAGTGCTACACAAAATTTCATAACGTAGAGCCATAAAAATAAATAAATCATATTTTTTTTCCACAAAAATGATTTTTCACCCCCAATATTTTATTTTTGCAAGGGTAACAGGAGAAATTGGACCCCAAAAGTTGTTGTGCAATTTGTCCTGAGTAGGCTGATACCCTATATGTGGGGGTAGTCACTGTTTGGGCACATGGCAGAGCTTGTAAGGGAAGGAGCACCGTTTGACTTTTTCAACGCAGAATTGGCTGGAATTGAGATCAGACGCCATGTCACGTTTGGAGAGCACCTGATGTGCCCAAACAGTGGAAACACCCAATTCTACCTACAACACTAACCCCAACACACCCCTAACCCTAATGGGAAAATGGAAATAAATACATTTTTTTATTTTATTATTTTTCCCTAACTAAGGGGGTGATAACGGGGGGTTTGATTTACTATTTATGGTGGTTTTTATGTTTGGCAGCTGTCACACGCTAAAAAATGCTTTTTATTGTAAAAATAGATTTTGCATCACCACATTTTGAGAGCTATAACTTTTCCGTATTTTGACCCACTAAGTCATGTGATGTCTTATTTTTTGCGGGACGAGTTGACATTTTTATTGGTACCATTTACAGGCACGTGACATTTTTTGATCGCTTTTTATTCCAATTTTTGGGAAGCAGAATGAACAAAAACCAGCATTTCATTAATTTCTTTTGGGGGGGCGTTTATACCGTTCCGTGTGTGGTAAAATTGATAAAGCGGTTTTATTCTTCGGATCAGTACGATTGCAGCAATACCTGATTTATTTTTTGTTATGTTTTGGCGCTTTTATACAATAAAAACAATTTTATATAAATAATTGTTTCTGCATCTGCGAGCTATAACTTTTTACTTTTTTTCGCTGATGATGCTGTATGGCGGGTCATTTTTTGCGGAACAAGATGACTTTTCAGCGGTACCATTTTTATTTATATCCGTCTTTTTGATTGCGCGTTATTGCACTTTTTGTTCGGTGGTATGATGATAAAGCATTGTTTTTTGCCTTTTTTTGAAGGGGTTCACTAAAGGGGTTAACTAGTGGGACAGTTTTATAGGGCGGGTCGTTACGGACGCGGCAATACTAAATATATGTACCGTATTTTTCGCTTTATAAGACGCTCCGGATTATAAGACGCACCCCAAATTTTGAGGAGAAAAATAGGAAAAAAACTTTATTTTTAATAAAATGGTGGTGCATCTTATAATCCATGCGTCTTATTGCTTTCCAGGGGTGGTGATGGAGGAGGCCGGAGTGGAACATTGCTGCTGGGATGAGGGGGTGTTTTGATGTGCAGCGTGCCGCTGCCGGTGTCTGTTACTGCCGCCGCCCTCTGTCCCCTGATGCTTGCCACCACCGCCACGCTCTGTCCCCCGGTGCCTGCTTGCCACCACCGCCGCACTCTGTCCCCCAGTGCTTGCCACCACCGCCACGCTGTCCCCCGGTGCCTGCTTGCCACCACCGCCGCGCTCTCCCCCGGTTCTTATCGCCACCACCGCGCTCTGTCCCCCCGGTGTTTGCCGCCATCGCCGCGCTCTGTCCCGTTCTGAGGGTACTTGCCGCGGCACTCTGTGCCCTGATGCTGCCGCTGCGCTGTCCGCCACCGCCGCGCTCCTGTCCCCCGGTGGTTTCTTCCGCCCCACCGCCGCCGCCGCTCTCTGTCCCGTTCAGCGTGGGGGGGTCTCTGTCGCTCCATGCCTGCTTTCTTCCTGGAAAATGGCCGCCGCGCATGCGCAGATCCATGTGTAGTCCTATGTGTGCACATATAGAGATGAGATTTCAGCGCTGAAATCTCATCTCCCGAGATTTCAGTGCCGAGATTTACTGCATCTCCCGAGATTTCAGTGCCGAGATGTCCGTCTGCGCATGCGCGGCGGCCATTTTCCAGGAAGAAAGCAGGCATGGAGCGACAGAGACCCCCCCACGCTGAACGGGACAGAGCGCGGCGGCGGCGGTGGGGCGGAAGAAACCACCGGGGGACAGGAGCGCGGCGGTGGCGGACAGCGCAGCGGCAGCATCAGGGCACAGAGTGCCGCGGCAAGTACCCTCAGTGGCAGCGCAAATGTATATCCT
This sequence comes from Dendrobates tinctorius, assembly GCF_039654945.1. Taxonomy (NCBI): domain Eukaryota; kingdom Metazoa; phylum Chordata; class Amphibia; order Anura; family Dendrobatidae; genus Dendrobates; species Dendrobates tinctorius. The sequence continues at coordinate 11,518,877 of NW_027361685.1, forward strand.
CTTTGTAAGACGCACCCCCTTTTTCCCCTCAATTTTGGGGGAAAAAAAGTGCGTCTTACAAAGCGGAAAATACGGTACTTTTGTTTTTTGTTATTTACAAAAAAAAGAAATTATTAGGAAATTTTTTTTAAATTTATTTAGGAATTTTCTAAAAATTATTTTTACGCGTTTTTTTTTCTTTATTACGTTGTCCCAGGGGGGGACATCACTATACAGTGTCAGATCGCTGATCTGACATTTTGCAATGCACTGTGTCATCAGCGATCTGACAGGCAGTGCAGGTGGCTTCTCAGCGCCTGCTCTCAGCAGGCACTGAGAAGCCACCTCCCTTCAGGACCCAGAACGCCCCCGTGGCCATCTTGGATCCAGGGGCCTGAAGTGAGGAGGCCCTCAGAACAACACGAGCACATTGCTTTGTTCTGAGGGTCTCAGGGAAGCGCACAGGGAGCCCGCTCCCTGCACGATTCTCCCTTATGCTCCGGGAAAATCTGCGATCATATTTGATCGCAGTGTGATGGGGGTTATTGTGCTGGGAGCGGTCTGTGACCGCTCCTGGCACTTAGTGCCGGTTGACATCTGTGATAATCGCCCCGTGGGCGCAGCTGATCACAATGGTGTACTATCCCAATCGGTCATACGGGTCCGGGTTACCTGGATGGGATAGTACGTCATATGTCAGGAAGGGGTTAAGAAATACTATAGATATGTGCTAAATACACTAAATGACACTGATATATGCATTACTAAACGTCTATGTGTATGGCTGGGCAGAGTAGTCAGGGGCACCCATACACTTAAGGAGATGATTAAATCGATAATGAAGCCATACTGTGTCTTGGATATATACTGTGTAGGATGATGCAGAGTCAGCAGCGTTCAGGCCGGCTGCGCTGATCCTAACACCTGCTTGAAAAGGAAAGAGCTGCCGCCCTATGTCTGCGTGATGTCACTACACTGCCGGCTCTCTTCTATTGCAGAAAAGAGTGATATTATCCAATGCGTTTCTGAGGCTTCGGTGTCCTTCATCAGGGTACCCTTCTTTTTTGCAATAGAAGAGCCGGCAGTGTAGTGACATCACGCAGACATAGGGCGGCAGCTTTTTCCTTTTCAAGCAGGTGGCAGGAACATAGTGCAAATCCAGGACACAGTACGGCTTCATAATCATGATCACCTCCTTAAGTGTACGTGTGCCCCAGCCTGCTCTACCCAGCCATACATGGAGACGTTCAGTAATTCATAGATCAGGGTCATCTGTGTATGTAGGGCATATCTGCTGTATATATTTACTGCATTTCTACACGTTAAGCCATAGAGCAGGCAGGTGCTGTATGCAGATTCTTGACCCTGTCACGCAGTGGTAATGCCAGTGCATTCATCAAATTTACGTCCCTGTAATATACATTTATTCCCGCCTGCAGGAGATGTGTTCAATAGAAAAAATAAAGACGCGCACTCGTGCTGTAGGAGGAGGTGCTGACTGAACGTGGATATACCACAGGTAAAAGTCAACGGGTAGACAGTCGCACTCAAAATTGAATGTCACTTGCATCAGAGTCATTAAAGGAATTATTATGATTTTTATTAATTTTTTTTCAATAAATCAAGAAAAGTGAAAAAACACCGCAAACAGAGATCAGATTCCAAACAGGAGTATTACACGGTTACGTTTCGACCTATACCTAGGTCTTTCTCAAACCATACTGCAAGATAAACATGCAAAGAAAAATTATTTACCACACTAAACAAAGTGATCAAGATAATGTACAAAAGGCTAGAGACATAGTGGACATAAATATGTACAAAATTAATAAAATTTAAAAAGGGTGTATGCTGAAAAACCCTATAGATACAAAATATATAAACATCTATATGTGCACACATAGGACTACACATGGATCTGCGCAATAACAGGAATGCAGTGTAAGACAAGAAGATGGTCATAGGAGATATTGCAGACTATTGGCAAACAAATATACAGTACTAATCATAATGTGCTTGGATAAATGGAAAACGAAGCTGGGTGGTGGAGAAAGGAAAGTATAGCAAACATGAGATACTAACCTCAATAGGAGTGTCAAGGTATATGGAAAGAGGACAATTTTTCAGAGTCCCAAAGTAAGGGCTGTGGGAAAAAAAAAAAAGGAGAGATCATAAGAAAAAAGGAACAGAGGGTAAGCAAGGCGCCAGGGGGTGCTGCTGTACTGACCTGTGGCAAGAGAGCGGCAGGGATCTGCAGTGTTGTGGGTGGAGGCAAGAATGCCTCGGTTTATATATGTTGAGTGTCACTATGAGGCTGGGAGGAGGCCGCTCTCTTGCCACAGGTCAGTACAGCAGCACCCCCTGGCGCCTTGCTTACCCTCTGTTCCTTTTTTCTTATGATCTCTCCTTTTTTTTTTTTTCCCCACAGCCCTTACTTTGGGACTCTGAAAAATTGTCCTCTTTCCATATACCTTGACACTCCTATTGAGGTTAGTATCTCATGTTTGCTATACTTTCCTTTCTCCACCACCCAGCTTCGTTTTCCATTTATCCAAGCACATTATGATTAGTACTGTATATTTGTTTGCCAATAGTCTGCAATATCTCCTATGACCATCTTCTTGTCTTACACTGCATTCCTGTTATTGCGCAGATCCATGTGTAGTCCTATGTGTGCACATATAGATGTTTATATATTTTGTATCCCTAGGGTTTTTCAGCATACACCCTTTTTAAATTTTATTAATTTTGTATATATTTATGTCCACTATGTCTCTAGTCTTTTGTACATTATCTTGATCACTTTGTTTAGTGTGGTAAATAATTTTTCTTTGCATTTTTATCTTGCAGTATGGTTTGAGAAAGACCTAGGTATAGGTCAAAACGTAACCGTGTAATACTCATGTTTGGAATCTGATCTCTGTTTGCGGTGTTTTTTCACTTTTCTTGATTTATTGAAAAAAAATTAATAAAAATCATAATAATTCCTTTAATGACTCTGATGCAAGTGACATTCAATTTTGAGTGCGACTGTCTACCCGTTGACTTTTACCTGTAGGAAATGTCTTGGCATGGCTCCAGCCCTGGTGTCATGGAGTCACTCCACGTCATAAATTACATTGTTTTTGATCCTAAGGAATTCAGATTACTGCACAATCTCTCCTGAAATGGGGAGCAATATTATTTTCTGTAATCTTCTGGTCAGGATCCATAGCAGCTCCAATGGTCCACCATAAATGAGGGCAACTCTGGTTTAATGTTGTTGGGGATGCAAATTTTTTTTTATTCTTTGCTGATTGGGTTACAGTTCTTCGCTTTGTATGATTTGTGGAGGGATCGGCCTGTCTCACTTATGTGAGTCTGTAACTCCCTCATAGTCTTTAACATAAGCTCTCCATTACCTCTTCCAAATGCCCGAGATCTAAATTCAAGACATCTCAGCTCTGCACTATTATACACAGTTCTCTATAAATGTGTAATATTTCTTCTTGAAACTCATCTGACAGAAAATATTGGAGCTTACGATAGTTTAGATTGTGACGTCACCGAGCCCCATACTCTAATTACCCCAGAGAGGTTTCACCACTAGCTGCTCATTTATTACTGATGGAGACTGTGGAGTTAGGCAATAATACATCTACTGAAATGATCAATCTTCAGTTTTCGACTACAGTAGTTAGTGCCCAAAATGCTGATTTAACCACTTCTCGCAGCCAGTTTTGTCTTCCTAATCAGACCCCAATTTTCAAATCTGACATGTATCAATTTATGTGGTGATAACGGTGAAATTCTTCACAAAGGATAATAGGAAACAAATTGACATTACAAGTTATTTTCCAACTTCTCTTGAATGCGACAAAACCCTATATACGGTTGTACACTACTGTCTTGGCACATGGCAGGGTTAAGAAGGGAAAGAGCGCCATTAAGCTGTATGAAGGCAAATTTTGCTGGAATAGTTTGCCGACAAAATTTATTGGGGGCATTGTACGTGGTCAATTGGCAGCTCAAAAGATGTCCACCATGAAGAGGCTTGGCGCTATCTACTCCATTTTCCAGATCCAAGGGATTGTCTTGCTCATCACCCTTTAACCCTTCTACATGGATCTGGACTTACACAAAGACCCCTAGGCTTGGGCGATGGTGTTACCTGCTGTTTTGTGGTGTGAAATAGCAAGAAGAATAGATAGTTGAGTCAGGACCAGGAGAGGAGAGAAAATAAAAAGTTATAAGATGCAAGAGTAGTCTGTAAACAGAGCGGCTTCATAACAGGAAGCAAATGCACAAGCCGGGAGCTGAGCACCGAGGACTGAACCGGAGCAGGCCAAGGCTGTATCTGACAGCCTTCGGTAATATGCTTCAAGCTTTAGTACGGTGCGGTGCTTTCCAATTGGCTGAAGCAGGGAGCAGATAACTTCACCTGGACAGCACCCACACATACTGCCAGACTGGACGGTACTACTGGTCCCAGGCACTCTAATCTTAGTGGCTGAACAGTGCCTGTGCCGCCTACAGCTTCTGTTTCTAATGTCACCTCCATCACCGGTGCTGCCTGCAGAATGAATAAGATGGGACCTGGTGACAGAAGCAGACGTCACAGGAGCAGATCCTGGAGAAAATGGGACATACCGTTTGCGGAAGTCTCAATATGACAAAATGTCAGAAATCCAGAGCAGTAGAAATCCTCATAAAGTGACTACATTTTGGAAATTATAACCCTCGGTCAAGTAATCTATAAGAGTAGTGACTATTTTGACTTCACAGGGACTTTGCGGAAATTAGCACACAGGGGATGTTGGAGAGTGAAGATTAGAAATATGCCATATTATTGCCCAGCACATAATGCCCGGATTGTGCTCCACTAGACACGCACATAGAAAACTAAGTTGGTCCTTCTCATTACAGTGATGCCAAATACAGGGATGGTAAATGTGGTTTAGGTACACTGCAAAGCTCAGAAGCGAGGGGGAGATTTGACTTGGAAAGAGTGCATTTTGCTGGCTTTGTTTATGGAAGCCATGTTGCTTTTCAAGATTTCAAGAGTCTTTGAGCCATTAGTAATGTGGACATCTGTTTTTTCAATGACAGATGATGGACCTGAGTGGGAACTTGTTTTATGTGAGATGAGTAGGAGTTGTTATTGGTGGTATTTTCGCCTACATATCATTGATGGGTTGCTTTTTATTTATTATATTTGGGAGGCAGAATGAACAAACAGTTGAACACCACACACTACTGGTTCATCCTCTAACTTTTTGTATTAGACTGTGAACTGTCATTGACTTAGACAGTCATTCAATAATTTTACATAACTTGCCATTTTTACAGACAGTTTAAGTAGCCATTTTCAAAAATATAAAATTCTAGGATATTATATTCAAAATAATTGTTTTTTTCTTAGCAGATGACTCTACCAGGAGATCAGGACAGCTGACATCTTCAATTTTTAAATCAGATGATCGCAAAATCCCACAGGATGCAACTGAAGTCATTGCCATTGCTCCAGATATACCAGCATCCCTTTACAGTAAAGATCTGTCATCTGATCCTATGAAACAGGTCCCATCTTCTGATTCATTACTGACTACTAAGGAAAATCAAAGTCACAAAAGAGGCATTAAAAAACAAACTGCTCCTAAAGCAAAGAAGTCATTTTCACATTCAGAATATAGAAATAGTTTTCCCCTCAAAAAGTCGTTTCTTAAACATCAACAAAATCACACAACGGAGAAGAGATTTTCTTGCTCCAAGTGTGGGAAATGCTTTAACTGGAATTCAGAACTTGTTAGGCATGAGAGAACTCACACAGAGGAGAAACATTTTTCCTGTTCAGAATGTGGGAAATATTTTAAACATAAACCTAATCTTGTTAGACACCAGAGAACTCACACAGGGGAGAAGCCTTTTTCCTGTTCAGAATGTGGGAAGTATTTTAACCAGAGATCATCTTTGATTAAGCACCAGAGAATTCACACAGGGGAGAAGCCTTTTTCCTGTTCTGAATGTGGGAAATGTTTTATACAGAAATCAGATTTTGTTAATCACCAGAGAAGTCACACACGGGAGAAGCCTTTTTGCTGTTCAGAATGTGGGATGTGTTTTCACCAGAAATCAAGTCTAGTTATTCACCAGCGAACCCACATAGGGGAGATGCCTTTTTCCTGTTCAGAATGTGGGAAGTGTTTTAACCAGAATTCAGATTTGGTTAATCACCATAGAACTCACACAGGGGAGAAGCCTTTTTCCTGTTCAGAATGTGGGAAGTGTTTTAACCAGAATTCAGATTTGGTTAATCACCATAGAACTCACACAGGGGAGAAGCCTTTTTCCTGTTCAGAATGTGGGAAATGGTTTACACATAAATCAAATGTTGTTAGGCACCAGAGAACTCACACAAGGGAGTAGCCATTTTCCTGTTCATAATAATAATAATAATCGTTATTTATATAGCGCCAACATATTCCACAGCGTTGACAGTTTAACAGTTTCAAACACAACAGTCGTAACAACGTTAACAATAATACAATAATTAAAGCAAAATAAAACGACCCTGCTCATGAGAGCTTACAATCTACAGGGTGGGCCATTTATATGGATACACCTAAATAAAATGGGAATGCTTGGTGACCCAGAGCGGCTCACTGAATTTGCAGAATGGGCAAAGCAAAAATTGGAACAGGACCCTCAGTTTACACAGAACATTATGTTCAGTGATGAGGCAAACTTTTTTGGGTGGGCCATTTATATGGATACACCTAAATAAAACAGGAATGGTGACAGTTTTCTTGCTTATGGTGTCTTGCATTGAAATCTGCTGCAATGACCCCGGTACTGCGTTCAACAGACATCAACACAATTTCTATCAGCTCCTCACGTGTTAACCTTTGCAACATGTCAATGGCTGTAAACAAAGAGAAACTTGAAAATAACTCATGAAACAATAAAGTTATGTTAGAACCAAGAACACTATTGTTTTTCTTGTGAAATTCTCAATAAGTTTGATGTGTCACATGACCCTCTTCCCATTGAAAAAAATAAAGTTGGATCCAAAATGGCCACCATGGTCACCACCCATCTTGAAAAGTTTTCCACCTCCCATATACTAATGTGCCACAAGCAGGAAGCTGATATCACCAACCATTCCCATTTTATTTAGGTGTATCCATATAAATGGCCCACCCTGTACAATGAGGTGAGGGAGATACAAAGTACAGGTGTATATTTACAATGATAGTCCAGTCATCTTGAGGGAGTGGCGGTTAGATAGAGATAGTGAATTGGCTACATATGCACACTTACAAATAAAATGGTTTTTGATTAGGGAATGTGATAGGCTGCTCTGAACAAATGTGTTTTGAGGGAATGCCTAAAACTGGGCAAGTTGTGGCTGGTCCAAATTTCTTGTGGTAGAGCATTCTAGAGGATTGGCGCAACAAGGGAGAAATCTTGGAGTTGGGAGTGGGAGGTACGGATTAGTGCAGAGGTTAGTCAAAAGTCATTTAAAGAGCACAGCAATCGGCTAGGCCGATAGACAGAAATGAAGCAGGAGATGTAAGGGGGTGCCGCACTGTGGAGAGCTTTGTGGGTGAGAACAAGTATTTTGAATTGGATCCTATAATGAATGGGCAGCCAGTATAACGACTGGCGAAGAGCGGACGCGTCCGAGTACCTATTAGCCAGATGGACAACCCTGGCTTCTGCATTAAGGATGGATTGGAGAGGGGAAAGTCAAGTGAGGGGGAGGCCAATTAATAGAGCATTACAGTAGACCAGGCGGGAGTGTATCAGGGCGACAGTGAGGGTTTCTATTGTTTCCATGTTGAGAAAAGTGCGGATTCTAGAGATGCTCTTTAGGTGTAAGCGGCAAGAGCGGGCAAGAGATTGTATATGGGAGGTGACGGAGAGATTGGTGTCAAACATAACACCCAGACAGCACGCCTGCTGCTGGGGTATAATTATAGTGCCACCCACGGAGAGGGAAATGTCAGATTTAAGGAGTTTAGTAGACAGTGGGAGCGGAAGAGTTCAGTTTTGGAAAGGTTGAGTTTCAGATAGAGAGCGGACATGATGTTGGAGACTGTGGACAGACAGTCACTGGCGTTCTGTAGTACAGCGGGGGTAAGGTCAGGGGATGACATGTATAGTTGTGTGTCATCAGCATAAAGATGGTACTGAAACCCAAATCTGCTTATAGTCTATCCAATTGGGGCCGTGTAGAGAGAGAAGCAAAGGGGGCCAAGTACTGAGCCCTGAGGTACACCAACAGTGAGAGGAAGAGGAGATAAAGTGGAGCCAGCGAACAAAACACTGAAGGAGCGGTCAGAGAGATAGGAAGAGAACCAGGAGAGAGCAGTGTCATTAATGCCTTGTGACTGGAGTCTAGAGAGTAGGAGATGGTGGTCAACAGTGTCGAAAGTTGCAGAAAGGTAAAGAAAAATGAGCAGAGAGTGGTCACCGTTACATTTTGCCATCAGAAGGTCATTGGTCACTTTAATGAGTGCAGTTTCTGTCGAATGTAGGGGGCAGAAGCCGGACTGTGAAGGGTCTAGAAGGGAGTGAATGGAGAGGTAACAGGTTAGGTGGGAGTAGACCATGCGCTTCAAGAGTTTAGAGATGAAGGGGAGATTGGAGACTGGTCTGTAGTTGTTTGTGGAGGATGGGTCGAGAGCAGGTTTCTTTAATAATGGAATAATGATAGTGTGTTTGAAAGAGGAGGGGAAAATGTCCGAGGAGAGGGAGAGATTAAAGATTGTAGTTGGGTGGCTTGTGACGTCTAGAGAGAGAGACTGGAGTAGATGTGAGGGAATGGGGTCAGTAGTTCACGTAGTTGCACAAGAAGAGAGGAGCCTGGAGACGACTTCTTCTGTGATGGGATCAAATGTGGAGAGTGAGCCAGGGGAAATGCAGGGAGGGATGAGACTCACAGCACCTGGTGTCTGGGAGCGGATTTCCTGATGTATTATCTATTTTGTTTGAAACTGTTCAACTGTAAAGCGCTGCGGAATATGTTGGCGCTATATAAATAAAGATTATTATTATTATTAAGTGGGAGGCCAGGTCATCAGCACAAATGTCTGTGATAAGGGCTTGTGCTTTCGGCCTGAGGAGGGAGTGAAAGGGGTCAAAAAGTTTCTTGGGGTTGTCGGATAGTGAGGAGATCAGGGTGGTGAAGTAGGGCTGATTGGCGAGGTGAAGGTCAGAGCTATAGGTTCTTAACATAAATTTGAAGTGGATGAAGTCTTCTGGTGGGAGAGTTTTCCTCCATAAGGGATGGTGGACCAGGGTTGGAGAAGATGTCCCCTAAAATCAGTAGGAGTAGGAAGATAAAGAGCAAGTAGTTATTGGAATCGTCAGAAGTTTTTTTGTGCGATGTGTTTAGGCAAGATGGGCTGAGGTTTTTCAGGAAGTTGAGAATTGCATGGGAGCTGTACATGCAGTGGCGGATTATAATGAGGTCAATTTGGGCCGTTGCCCCGGGCCCAGTGGGGTTAAGGGGCCCACAGCCCAGGCCAGTAAATTGCCCCATTATAATCCACCACCGCGCAGGGCCGGATTATAGGCAGGGCAGGCGGGGCTTCAGCCCCGGGGCCCCCACCACAAGAGCTTCTAAGGGGGCCCCCACCACATTCCTGCTGGCTGCTGCAATGGCACTCCATCTTCTCCCCACCTAAAAGTGAGTGACCGTGGGGGCGGCATTATGTGCTCTGCTACCAGCAGCATCTACAAGTAGCGTGAACGCTGATGCTGCTGGTAGCGTGCAAAGGCTTGTGATGAGATCACAGGAGGTAAGGTGTCAGGGCCCCCGATCATGTGACCCCTGTCTCCTCCCCTCCTGTGACCTCATCACAGGTCCTGTGCGCACAGCACAGAGCACTGAGAGCAGCCATGTATGTGGAGTGCGGCTCTGCGGGTGGAGGTCGGTGCTGGAGGCCCCATTATTCTCTATGTGGAGTGCGGGTGGAGGTCGGTGCTGGAGGCCCCATTATTCTCTATGTGGAGTGCGGCTCTGCGGGTGGAGGTCGGTGCTGGAGGCCCCATTATTCTCTATGTGGAGTGTGGCTCTGCGGGTGGAGGTCGGTGCGGAGGCTCCATTATTCTCTATGTGGAGTGCGGCTCTGCGGGTGGAGGTCGGTGCTGGAGGCTCCATTATTCTCTATGTGGAGTGCGGCTCTGTGGGTGGAGGTCGGTGCTGGAGGCTCCATTATTCTCTATGTGGAGTGCGGCTCTGCGGGTGGAGGTCGGTGCTGGAGGCCCCATTATTCTCTATGTGGAGTGCGGCTCTGCGGGTGGAGGTCGGTGCTGGAGGCTCCATTATTCTCTATGTGGAGTGCGGCTCTGCGGGTGGAGGTCGGTGCGGAGGCTCCATTATTCTCTATGTGGAGTGCAGCTCTGCGGGTGGAGGTCGGTGCTGGAGGCTCCATTATTCTCTATGTGGAGTGCGGCTCTGCGGGTGGAGGTCGGTGCGGAGGCTCCATTATTCTCTATGTGGAGTGCGGCTCTGCGGGTGGAGGTCGGTGCTGGAGGCTCCATTATTCTCTATGTGGAGTGCGGCTCTGCGGGTGGAGGTCGGTGCTGGAGGCTCCATTATTCTCTATGTGGAGTGCGGCTCTGCGGGTGGAGGTCGGTGCTGGAGGCTCCATTATTCTCTATGTGGAGTGTGGCTCTGCGGGTGGAGGTCGGTGCGGAGGCTCCATTATTCTCTATGTGGAGTGCGGCTCTGCGGGTGGAGGTCGGTGCTGGAGGCTCCATTATTCTCTATGTGGAGTGTGGCTCTGCGGGTGGAGGTCGGTGCTGGAGGCTCCATTATTCTCTATGTGGAGTGCGGCTCTGCGGGTGGAGGTCGGTGCTGGAGGCCCCATTATTCTCTATGTGGAGTGCGGCTCTGCGGGTGGAGGTCGGTGCTGGAGGCTCCATTATTCTCTATGTGGAGTGCGGCTCTGCGGGTGGAGGTCGGTGCTGGAGGCTCCATTATTCTCTATGTGGAGTGTGGCTCTGCGGGTGGAGGTCGGTGCTGGAGGCTCCATTATTCTCTATGTAGAGTGCGGCTCTGCGGGTGGAGGTCAGTGCTGGAGGCTCCATTATTCTCTATGTGGAGTGCGGCTCTGTGGGTGGAGGTAGGTGCTGGAGGCTCCATTATTCTCTATGTGGAGTGCGGCTCTGTGGGTGGAGGTCGGTGCCGGAGGCCCCATTATTCTCTATGTGGAGTGCGGCTCTGCGGGTGGAGGTCGGTGCTGGAGGCTCCATTATTCTCTATGTGGAGTGCGGCTCTGCGGGTGGAGGTCGGTGCTGGAGGCTCCATTATTCTCTATGTGGAGTGCGGCTCTGCGGGTGGAGGTCGGTGCTGGAGGCTCCATTATTCTCTATGTGGAGTGCGGCTCTGTGGGTGGAGGTCGGTGCCGGAGGCCCCATTATTCTCTATGTGGAGTGCGGCTCTGCGGGTGGAGGTCGGTGCTGGAGGCTCCATTATTCTCTATGTGGAGTGTGGCTCTGCGGGTGGAGGTCGGTGCTGGAGGCTCCATTATTCTCTATGTGGAGTGTGGCTCTGTGGGTGGAGGTCGGTGCCGGAGGCCCCATTATTCTCTATGTGGAGTGCGGCTCTGCGGGTGGAGGTCGGTGCTGGAGGCTCCATTATTCTCTATGTGGAGTGCGGCTCTGCGGGTGGAGGTCGGTGCTGGAGGCTCCATTATTCTCTATGTGGAGTGTGGCTCTGCGGGTGGAGGTCAGTGCCGGAGGCTCCATTATTCTCTATGTGGAGTGTGGCTCTGCGGGTGGAGGTCGGTGCTGGAGGCTCCATTATTCTCTATGTGGAGTGGGGCTCTGCAGGTGGAGGTCGGTGCTGGAGGCTCCATTATTCTCTATGTGGAGTGCGGCTCTGCGGGTGGAGGTCGGTGCTGGAGGCCCCATTATTCTCTATGTAGAGTGTGGCTCTGCGGGTGGAGGTCGGTGCTGGAGGCTCCATTATTCTCTATGTGGAGTGTGGCTCTGCGGGTGGAGGTCGGTGCTGGAGGCTCCATTATTCTCTATGTGGAGTGTGGCTCTGCGGGTGGAGGTCTGTGCTGGAGGCCCCATTATTCTCTATGTGGAGTGTGGCTCTGCGGGTGGAGGTCGGTGCTGGAGGCTCCATTATTCTCTATGTGGAGTGGGGCTCTGCAGGTGGAGGTCGGTGCTGGAGGCTCCATTATTCTCTATGTGGAGTGGGGCTCTGCAGGTGGAGGTCGGTGCTGGAGGCTCCATTATTCTCTATGTGGAGTGCGGCTCTGCGGGTGGAGGTCGGTGCTGGAGGCCCCATTATTCTCTATGTAGAGTGTGGCTCTGCGGGTGGAGGTCGGTGCTGGAGGCCCCATTATTCTCTATGTAGAGTGTGGCTCTACGATTCGTGACCCCCGTCACGTGACGAGGGGGGCCCACAGAGTCTGAACTGCCCCGGACCCTGGCTACCCTTAATCCACCCCTGTGTACATGGGAGAGGGAAGTATATAGGGGCTGATGTGTATGAGTCTTGATGGAGGGGGATGGGGCAATGAATGTGGATGGCAAGGGAACACAGGGGGATAGAAATAAAGCACATGGCTAAAAGGGAGAGCAAAGTGTGAGTTACCTGGCTCCTGCCCTGACTAACTGCCATGGATTAACTGCTTCATCTAGAGGCTTAGCTGCTGGGATGCTTTGCTGAGGAGATGCGTGCACCCCACACTGCGTGCACACCTTAGAATGCTTCTAAATTTATAGGCCACACTACAGGGTCAGGAGAGAGGGATTGTGGGAGCTCATTTGGGATAATTTAGCAGCTGTTTCAACACCAGGGGGTGGATAGATGATAAAAACACTTGTCCTGGCACCATCTCTATGCTATAACACCTTTCCCAAGATAATATCTACAATGACCCCAGCCATGGATGTACAGCAGTGAGTATTGAGTACAATGCAACAGATGAATTATAGAAATAATTCAGCAAGCAAAGTTCTATGTTATATACCATTAAAGTTGTTACAGGATAACTTGGCAGTAGTTGATAGCAGAGTTCTATGTTCTATACCATTTAAAGAAATGTTGCAGGATGATAAACAGCAGAGAACAGCAAGCAGAGGTTGTACCTGTGTGAAGAGAGAAGATGGATGTTAATTCCCTGCCATGGATTAATTGCTTCGTCTAGATGTTTAGCTGCTGGGATGCTTTGCTGAGGGGATGCGTGCACCCACAGAATGTGGGAAATGTTTTACACAGAAATCAAATTTTGTTAAGCACCAGAAAACTCACACAGGGGAGAAGCCATTTCTCCTGCTTAGAATGCGGGAAGTGTTTTAGCCAAAAACCAGATTTTGTTATGCACCAGAGAACCCACACAGGGGAGAAGCCTTTTTCATGTTCAGAATGTGGGAAATTTTTCTTTTATTTTTTATATGTATTTAACTGTTTTTATTGATTTGGAAGTTTTAATAAGGGGAGGAGGGAAATGTAAGGTTTTAGGAAAAGGGGGAGGGGGTACAATAAGGAGAGGGGGAGGAAAGGGAAATGGGGTGACAATAAAAACTAGAAAACTTCAAATATACATTTCCATAGTTTTGCATATGAAATTAATGCAGATGTAAACTGTATAAGCTTTATCTAACATAAGTTTATATCATAAAAAAAACTGTTGGCACTTAATGATCAGTATAATAATGAAAAAAAATGGTTATGTGTTGACCAGATCTGTGGGAGTATTCCATCAGCCGTACCATAGCGCAGATGTCGTTTATTATTTGGACAATAAAGTATATCTTTGGTTTAAGCCGTAACAGGAATTGATTTCCATTTGTCCCATTTTTTTGCGTGTTTCTTTAAGTTATCATTAATAATAGCGAAGCGTAGTTCCAAAGAGTAGTGCGAAGAGATTTTCTCCAAAATGTCTGAAAACTTTGGCACATCCACTCTTTTCCAGTACAATGCCCGGGAATTCCTAACCACCAGGAAAATATGTATTATAACAAACCTTATCGAAGGGTCGAACTCTTCAAGGTCAATAGAGAGAAGAGCGGCCTTTGGAGTTAACGGGTAATGCCTCTTGAGAAGGGAGTCCATATATCGATACCTGTTTCCACAGGCTTTTAACTTTAGAAGATTACCGTGTAGTCCGCGATTTCTCCAACATAAGGGTGAGTTCTTTTGGTCAATATGAGCTAGGTGAGAAGGGGTGTATCGCCATCTAACGAGGGTTTTATAGTAAGCCTCGTGAAGGATCATAGAAATATTGGACGAATATGAGTTTCTGATAGCGTTTTCCCATTGTTCGTGGTTAATAGAATATTTAGTTCTGATTCCCACTTTACCATATACGAGTTTTTATGGAAGGTATTATCTTTATTTAAAAAACTATAAAGATTTTTGGTGCTCCATATAAATTTATTATTAGGATTTTCTAATAATATGGCAATAATTTCTGCCTTTGGATTTTTGTTGCTTAGAAATTTACCAATGCTATCTTTTAGAATTAAAAAGAACATAAAGGGACACTTATAAATCACAAGACTCACCGCATGCAGAGAAACACAGCGGAAGAGCTCGGAGCTGGGGGGCAACAGGGTGAAGACACTGACAACAGATCAGCAGGCAAGGCTGAGATACAAAGGAACACATTGCCACCCGCTCTCCAGACACCAGTCTAAAGGCACGGAGCTGCAGCAGCTCTAACAGAAGGAATGAAGTGCACGGCAGTCCTGTACTCGAGCTGTCCTCGCTGAGACAGTAAGACAACAAACGCTGTGCTATCTGAATAATCGCACATTGGCCTTAAGAGAAATACAGCATCAAACATAATCCCCTCGAGCTATTAAGCAAAACCCATCTCTAGTTGCATAACTTTCGTGGAATTCTCGTTACATTACTTTTACTGAACTCTCGATATATAATTTTGCTGAAATCTCGTCACATAATTCTTTATATAACCCTTACTGATCGCCCGGACATTTAAAGGGCAGGTGTCTGTTAAGTAAAACTTGACTGTCGGGGCCTTCGGGAGGCGTAGCTTGAAGATGGCCGCATTTTAATAGAGCTCCCTGACGGCAGATTGAATCCGCTGCCATCACACCGCAGCACTGAGCGGGGCAGCAGGGATAAGGCCCGGGCAAGGTTCCCTTGATAGCGGGACCAGCTCTCCGGGAATCCCGGAGGTCCTAGGCGCAGGCAGCGCTGACATCCACGCGAAACGTGGATTCCAATACATGGGGCACACGCTGGAGTGCTCCCCGCTGCATCACTGGATTGCAAGGTAATCGGGGCAGTTACATGTGAGGCAGATATTCAATAGCGACGCCACTGCCAAACCTACTCAAGCTCATCAGGTCTCTTTTTCACTAAGGAAAAATTCATAGCCAAATCTGGAAAATCCAATAGATCCTCGACTAGGCACCAGAATACTACCTCCCCACCAAAGATGACCGCTGATGCAGAACGGGAGGATACGCAATCTATTGCTCAGGTCATTACGGATATTTTAATGCCGAAAATAGACTCTCGACTGGTGGCATTTCAGTCAACTTTGGATGCTATCGCCGCTCAGGTTAACACACAGGGGCACACATAACAGCTGCAGAACAAAGAATGTCAGATCTGGAGGACATAGTTACAGAGCTCTCCAGGAAGCTAGAACGGAGGGATGAAGATGTCACATTTCTTCTGGATAAAGTCGAGGATCTAGAGAACAGATCTCGGCGTAATAATCTGAAGCTTGTTGGTCTCCCCGAATCTATCAAAATGCCTCCTGATTTGATGGGGATAGTGTCAGAATGGCCCCCAAAGGCACTAAATTTACCACCGCCCTCAGGTGCCCTGAAGATCGAGAGAGTTCATCGCCTGGGCTCTCCTAGGAATGATACGGATTCCAGACCACGTCCGGTAATCTTCAGGGTCCTAGATTTCCAAGATAAAATCAGATTGCTATCGGCATACAGGAAGAAGCCACCATTATCCTATGAGCATCATAAACTTTCTCTTCCAGGATTACTCAGCTGCGGTGGCAGCCAAACGTAAAGCTTTTCATCCCGCATGTGCCATGCTGGTGGATAAAGGTATCCGTTTTGGGCTCCAATTCCCTGTAATTCTACACTTTTCTTTGAATGGGAAAAACTGGATCTTTACGGAGCCAGAAAAGGCTTTGCAGCATCTTCAAGCAGATAGTCAAGCTGCAGTGCAGACCTCAGACAAGACCTGATGAATGCAATTGATGTTTTTCACCACTTTGTCACCTAGCAGGGTGGCTTCGCTTTTGTTCGCTTTTGTTGTCTTTGATGCTTAGTGTTGTGTTTTATTTTGTTGAGATATTAATCTCCTTTCTCCAAACAAGTTCGCCATCATATCTCCTTTGAGCATGGTTCCTGGCGGGGTTAGATTGTTAAGGGTGGGGTGGGTGAGTTCCTACATATGTTCATCGCACCTTTTTCTTGATGTGGCCCCTACGCCCACTCGCTGGGATGGGTATGGGGTTCATACGCATCTGATATTATTTGGGAAGATTACACCACGTTCTGGTATAGGTTAAATGATAGATAATAGCAGTACTTCTTTGTCCACAATGCATTCATTATATTGGTGTTCTTGGAATGTGAATGGCCTAAACACTCCAGTCAAGAGGAAAAAGGTTGTGCATTACTTACAACGCTTTAACTTTCATATAGTCTTTTTACAGGAAACCCATTGGGTGAGGGATAAGCATCCATCTTTATTCAGTGAAAAATACACGTTGTGGGCTGAGGCATCATATTCCAAAAAACAGAGAGGGGGTGGCGATACTTATCAATAAATGTCTTAATTATGATATTTTGGACACCTGGGAGGACCCAATGGGGAGAATTTTAATAGTCAAAATAAAAATAGGAGTTTGCTATAATTTGGTAAATATTTACGCACCTAATGGCCCAGACTCGCAGTTTCAGACTCAGTTACTCTCTAAGTTGGCGGGTTGGGACACAACCAATTTGATAATTGGGGGGGACTTTAATGAAGCACATGATATGTCTATGGATAGATCAGGATTACACAACCATGGAGCTACCAAACATGAAGGTCTCATCCAGAGGCTGATGGATCATTTGGGGTTGACGTATATTTGGAGGTGGCAGCATCCCACTGATAAAGATTTCTCGCACTGCACTCATGTTCATAATACACATGCAAGATTAGACTATTGGTTATTGGGATTATTGATGGTGTCCCTTGTTCTATCAACAGATATCTTGGATGTTCAGATATCTGATCACGCCCAGGTGGTTTTCAAATCTAGATTGGTAAATCCGGCATGCAAGGAAAAGAGGTGGAGGCTTCCCTCTTAACTATACTCGTCTGATGATTTTAAGGCTTATCTGCAGATGTCGTGGAATACATACAAAGAAGACAATTAGGGAGCACTGTGCTGATCCTCATTTATTTTGGGCCGCCTCTAAGGCAGTTTTAAGGGGACAAGTCGTCTCCTATGTCGGGAATAAATGGAAAAAATTATTAGAGGCCGCGTTGGCAGCTCAGGAAGAATTGACCCAGGCATATAAAAATTTAAAATGTTCTAATACCCCCACAAATAAACAAAAATTCATAGAGGCTAAAGAGACTGCCGAAAATATTGAGCACGAGAGAGCGCTGTACAGTCTAGACTATCAAAAACACAAATACTTTAAATGGGGGAACAGGCCGGGAAGGTTACTGGCCTCTCTCACTAAACCTTTCAGACAAGCAACCAGGATTGCCAGAATTCGTAATAAAAGTGGCACGGTCACAGCGGACAATGAACAAATAATAGAGGAATTTAGATTTTTTTTGGATCTTTGTATGTAGGAGGGGAGAGGAGATTATGGAGGCATCATGTTTCTTTGGGGATGGGGTGGCTCCTAGTATTACGGAGGATCAGAGAAACCTCCTTAATTCACCCATTACCATTACGGAAGTTCTGTCGGCCACCTCTACTCTTAAGATTTCTAAGGCACCGGGTCCAGATGGGTTTAGTAGAGAATATTATAAGATCTTAGGCCCATGGGTAGGTCCACACCTAGTTGAGATATTTAATGGAATCATGGAAAAGGGTTATATTCCAGATAGATTTAATGAGGCTTGTATTATTATGCTTCCTAAGCCTGGGAAAGATCCATTGCAGGTGGAGGGATACTGCCCAATCTCACTGCTCAATGCAGATTTTAAACTCTTGACAAAAATATTGGCAACCAGGGTTCAGCAGATTATTCCTAAGTTAATTTCACCACATCAGACGGGGTTTGTACATGGGAAATCGATAACCTATAATATAAGAACAGCAATAAGTACTATATCTAGTTGTAGAGTCAATAAGGGCAAAAGGAACAGTGGTGGGTCTTGATGCAGATAAGGCCTTTGACAGGGTCTCCTGGAATTATTTACATAAGTTGTTGGAGCTCAGAGGGTTTGGGTCATGGCTCTGCAATGCTATTAAATTGTTATATAGGGACCCCACATCTAGGCTTTTTAGAAACAACACCCTGTCGGTGCCCTTTGCCATTCGGAGGGGCACGAGGCAGGGATAATAATAATAATAATAATAAATTTTATTTCTATAGCGCCGACATATTCCGCAGCACTTTACATTTCAGAGGGGATTTGTACAGACAATATACATTACAGCATAACAATAATCACATAGATCATAACAGATACCAAGAGGAATGAGGGCCCTGCTCGCAAGCTTACAATCTATGAGGAAAAAAGGGGAGACACGAAAGGTGGGTGGTAACAGTTGCCCTGATTGTATGGACCAGCCATAATGTTAAGTGTGTAACAGTACGGATGCAGAGGGCTAATGGATGCATAAAGCATGTGGGCACATGATGCGGGGAACCTGGTTATGGTAAAAAACTTTTGGCTGTGCCACATAGGGATAGATTAGGTTAATGTGTTGAGGCGGTAGGCCAGTCTGAATAAATGAGTTTTCAGGGCACGCTTAAAATTGTGGGGATTGGGGACTAATCGTATTGACTTGGGAAGTGCATTCCAAAGAATTGGCGCAGCACGTGTATAGTCCTGAAGACGGGAGTCGGAGGTTCTGATTATTGAGGATGCTAACCTCAGGTCATCAGCAGAACGGAGGGCGCGGGTAGGATGGTATATTGAAACAAGGGAGGAGATGTAGGGTGGTGCTGAGCAATGAAGAACTTTGTGGGTGAGGGTAATAAGTTTGTACTGGATTCTGGAGTGGATGGGTAGCCAGTGTAATGACTGGCACAAGGTAGAGGCATCGGTGTAACGATCTTTCAACACAGATTGGAGGGGGGAGAGTTTGGTAAGAGGGAGACCGATTAGAAGGGAGTTACAATAGTCGAGACGAGAATGAATAACAGAAACAGTAAGAGTTTTTGCAGAGTCAAAAGTAAGAAAAGGTCGAATTCTAGAAATGTTTTTGAGGTGCAGATAACAAGAGCGAGCCAGTGATCGGATGTGGGGGACAAAGGAAAGCTCGGAGTCAAGTATGACCCCAAGACAGCGGGCATGTTGCTGGGGAGTAATAGTAGAACCACACACGGAAATGGCAATGTCGGGTATAGGTACATTAGTAGCGGGAGGAAACACAAGGAGTTCAGTCTTTGACAGGGATGCCCATTGTCTCCATTATTGTTTAATTTAGCATTAGATCCCTTGTTGATAACTCTTCAAAATATGCCAGATTTTCATGGGATTCCTACAGGGAACAAGGAAACAAAATTATTGGCACTCTGCGGAAGGAATGGTCTTGGGATGCTAAAACCTCGGGTCCGGCGAGATGGATAAAGGATATGGAGGGGTTGGAAGCTGGAGATATATTAGAAGCTACTGAGACACAAAGGAAAGTTATTCCATATAATAGTTATACCGATATGGCCATATTAATATTTCATAGAGCTTATATTACCCTGTACGTCCAATCCAGAATGTCTCCAACAGATTCTTATCAGTGTGTTAAATGTGGTTTACATAATACTGATATCTACCATCATATGTGGGGTTGCCCCAAAATTCAAAAGTTATGGCGTGATATTCACTCTGACTTACAACAATTGAGTGGTTTTGAGTTCCCTCTTACCCCGCAATGGGATATTTTTAATATTCTAGGGGAGACCCCAAGAGTATTACCAAAGCACACCAAGGCCATGTTAGTGATTTGGGCCTCAGCAGTAAGAAAAAGTATATTACATCAATGGTTAAACTCAAATGTTCCGTCGAAAAATTCATTTTCTGTTTAAAATGGACTGGTTGGAAACCTTGACTAACAAAGAAAAGTTAACAGAGAAGTTTTTCACCAGATGGTCGTTTCTTATTCCCTCCTTGGATCCAGAGTCTAGGAACAGACTTAGGAAACAATTCGAGAGCACCAGATGGTACTTGCTACAAAGCATTGGAGGGCATGCACCAATTTAGGGAATCTTTTTAAATGATGACATTTGCAGGAAGGGGGGGTGGGTAAAGGTGGGATTACGGCTTAATGTCATGAACATACTGTAATTGTTTGTACCCCTTTTCCTTGTTAAATTAATAAAAACAGTTTAAAAAAAAGAAATCTCAGGGTTCAGGAACCTCACCAGGATGTTGGTGGGACACAGGGACATGTCAAAGAGGCGTTGGGAAAACACCTGTTGGGATGACCTCGAGATGACTGGGTGCAGCTTCAACAGGAAGATAGAGAACTAGCTCAGTTGAGACAGTGGGTGGCCCTAAAACAACTCCCAAGCTGAAGTGAGAGAGCCACCTTGTCCTCATGAATGCTGCAGATTCTCCGGCTGTGGGACAGGCTCCAAGTGGAAGACGGTTTGCTGTATCAGAAAGTACAGTTGGTATGGGAGTTGGGAGTCACCTGGCAAGTGGTACTCCCAGAAAAGTTAATCAGTGAGGTGGCCACGGAAGCTCATGCAAGAGGAGCTCACTTTGATCCTGAGAAGATGTTTCAGTGGTTGCAGAAGCTGTTTTTTTATCCCCTTTTGAAGACTGCAGTGGAAGAGGCCTGTCGACAATGTAGAAGTTGTGAATTAGCTAACCTCCAGAACAGGGAGCCCCTATGCAGACCATTGTGACCTCTGTGCCTCTGGAACTGTTAATGATCAACTACTTGACCGAGGACCCCACTCATCTCGGATACGAACATTGCTTTGTAATGACCAACTTTCATCAAGTTTGCTGTGGTGACTCCGACAAGAGACCAAATGCTGAGTCAGCTGCGCAGGCCATCTGTCCGAAAAGGATTCATTCTGATCAAGGTTCAAAGGTTTCAAAGTCAAGTGATGGAGGAGCTCCATTGCCTGTGTCAGATTGAAAGTCAAGGTTGCCGCCCTACCATCCACAGGGGAATGGAGCCTGGGAGCGTTTTAACCGGACACTGATTCAGGTGTTGAGAACGTTGGTAGAAGACAAGAAAGTCTGAGTTGATCTGGGTGTACAACAACTGAGTGCACAGCACAACTGGATAAACGACATACACCTTGCTGTTAGGCCGAAAAGGACAAGATATTACTGAACTGGAGTTGGACCCAGAAGAGGACTATCCACGGACCGGGATGTCCACCTGGGTCCGCGAACATCGACATTGTTTGCAAACTCTACATCGACTGGTACAGTTTCGGGAACTTGAGCACCATGAGACGACACCCCTACGAGGGACAGGTCTCAGGGCTGGAGACCAACTATTGGTTCGAGACAAGCGACCTCGAGGCAAGTTAGAGCATCGATGGGAAAAAACTGCGTATCGGGTGAAATGCCGAATTGGATCTAATGGCCCCGTCTTTGAAGTTCAGTCTGAAGGGGAAGATGGGGCCCCTACCCGAGTAGTCCAGCAACACATGCTATGCCCTTACCTGTCGAGAGCGAAAAAGAAGAGAGAACGCCAAGTGTCCCCGAAATGCCCACTCCTGCGGCCTTCAATTGCGATGAAGAAGAACCATCTCCCTCATCCTCTGACCTGGACGGTCTGCTACCCACCAGCCTAGGAGAAGTGCGAGAACTTGAAACTCCCGAGATGGCTGCTCCATTGAACTCGGATGCGTCCCCATCCTCAACTGCCCAACCTGACTCGAACACTCAACCCGACCTGTGCGCACAGAACAAATGACAGCAGGAATACCTGCCAATTGTTATGAACAAGACCAATTTATTTGGCAGTGGAACATTTTAAAGATGGAGAAGTGTCAACGTCTACAGCAAGAACTATCGCCCGTGGAATGGCGAGCTAAAGGAGAGGGAGAGTGTAAGAAGGAAGACCGGGCTGTGGGTACCTGTGCTGAGCCAGGTCTGGAATTGTTGAGGCTGCCTCCCATGTTGCTTGGGGAAAGGAATGAGGGGCCGAACCAACCTCATGACCAAAGTAGGAAGGGCAT
Source organism: Dendrobates tinctorius (assembly GCF_039654945.1). Taxonomy (NCBI): domain Eukaryota; kingdom Metazoa; phylum Chordata; class Amphibia; order Anura; family Dendrobatidae; genus Dendrobates; species Dendrobates tinctorius. The sequence continues at coordinate 11,541,188 of NW_027361685.1, forward strand.
GATAAAAGCAAAAGCGTGTGCAGTGGCAATTAGTTTGGCGTGAACAGACGGTGAGCAGTAGGGTAAGGAGTGTGCTCTGTCTCTTGAGCACTGGTGCTGTGACAGGCTTTGGTTGTCGGCTCCCGTCAACACCAGAGAGAGATGCCGTGCACCGAGAGACTGAGTACTGCACACGTGTGGAGGAGAGAAGGCCGAGTACCGGAAACTCGTCGTTTGCCTCCCCTGCCATTTACTGTACATCAGCCCATGTTTAACTCTGAGAGTGCAGTGGCCTGGTTACCTTTGGCCGCACAAGTTCATGGACTTGTGGCTTAGCGGAAGGTACCAGAGACCAACCGCTGCCGCCAGAAGACGGGAATAAGGATTGTTATAGAAAGCCGACATATAATCCCCTGCGATCATATTCAACACAATTTTGTCATATGATAAAAGGAGCCAAAGATAATGGAATCATTACAAAAGAATTGGTATTGGCCCTGCAATATGACAAGCCAACTTATACAGTCTCTACTTTTTACCAAAAATCTATAAAAATGAGATAACACCACTTGGAAGACCAATCATTTCTGGCAGCGGTCATTATTTGGAGACCACAAGTAAATTCATTGATGCCAAACTACAGCCTCTACTTGAATGTTACCATCTTTTATTCGTGAGACTGGTGACTCATTCAAAAAAATTGATGAACTTCACATTGAAGCAAATACAAGGAGAAAAAGTATTTTAGCGCACCACATTATATAAATAAAAATATGTATGATATAGGGGTGCAACCAAGTAGTCAACCAAGACTGTAACTAAAGAAGAAAAAAAGGCACTACCGGAATAATGCACAACACAAACAACTATATATGAAAAATATAAATCACAACAATTTTATTGGCACACAATTACAATTAAAACACACTTAAAAACCATAGAGCTGTGTCCACAGAGACAAATTAATTCAATAATGACTCCCATACATGAGAGAAGGCAATAAATGACCCCAAAATAACCCCTTCCCTAGTGGCTCATGAGGCTAAAGCAATACATATAAATGTAACCTGTCCAATAGGACCTGGAAAGCTTGATAGAATAGTAATCCCAAAGGGAGAATAATCCCAAGGGGAGAGCAAAGAAAAATATAAACTGTCTCACCAGTCTAATAACCGGTGGACAATATGAACCCAGAAGGAAAGCTCAAACAATGAAGACACCTTCCAAAGAAAGCCCCAGTGTCAGCATATTACCAGGAGAGTCATGAACCCATTGCTCCCAAGGGTCAGAGATCTGAGTGCAACGCAGATGTAACCCTACGTGTATCGCCCCATCAAGTGAGGCTTCGTCAGGGGAAGTGAGACACATTATGGCCAATCGACCTTAAATACAATGAAAATAATGATTTAATAACCCACCGGTGTGTGGCATGCCAGCAGCCCAGGGCCAGGATACGAGATGTACCGCGCATGGCTGCTGTAATCACAGTAGGGGTAGCAAGACACCCATGTCATGTGGGGCATAAAGACGTCATTGTGCATAAAAAATTAGAATGAACTGCGCATGACCATTCTGTAAAGCAGAGACGATGAAGCGTAGGACGCTCCTGCATCAACACAGGAAGCACGGAGTCAGTGCGCCTGCGCAGAGTAGATCGCCAGGCGTCACAGCACATGCATAAGATGACAGGAAAAAGAGGCCCCCTTATACCCAGAATAAACAGCGCATGACCACCCAAGATACAACAAAGAGGTGAGGGAATCAGGCCGGCATTAATATAAAAAAAATGCAGGACGTCAAAGCGCCTGCGTGTGAGGAACCGCAGGCCTCAATACGCCTGCGTGAAGTGGGACGTAGGCAGATCTCCCCAATGGGAAGAAGGGCAGAAAGCTGCAGCTGGGTGGGACAGAAAACTGGCATGGCATAAATTACAGGGGCATAACCCGGCGTTTAACGCATTAGATAGCAGATGGCCACCGCAGTGACCAAACTTATATAATATGAAAGACGCAAAAAGCTTAAAGCCATCCACCATGCATAAGCATACATGCACATATAACCCCCGGGGGAGGGAAGGCAACCATACCATACATACACAAATGAAACAGGCATGGAATAAGAAAGACACAAAATTGTGGAATCACAGGCAGATATGAATTTATAAATGCTTCAAGTAAAATTTATTATTATCATATGATTAGCACGTTACTATAAACATCAAAATATTAGTATAAATATAAATATTCAGTTAGGAATATAAATAATGAGCGTAGAATAGGAAGCCCTAAAAGGCACGTTTAAAAATCCGCCCATGAATAACAGAAAATGGCCCTAAATAAGCCATTCAAACTGACCCACAATGGAATACCAACCCCTGTGCAAAATATCCCAAGGCATCCACATAAAGAAATAAATGCATGTATGCGTCCCCATGAGACAATGAGGACCCCCAAGCCCCATGAGCCAATCTACATCCCCTGTCCCACCATGAAATAAACCATACAAAAAACCAAGACCCCACGTGTATAATGTAAGCCAACGAGGGCCTGTGAACCATAGACAGGAACAATAGCTGATGACATTATAAAATAAAAAAGACATCGCCAATGATATCCCATCATCAATACCAGAAAGGGCAGAAGCTCCCAAGCGAGATTCCTCCAATATATTGATCAGAATGTCCAAAACTAATTAGCAGGCAAAAAACGGAATAAAGAACAAGTCCCAGATGAGGTGACCCAAATGCACCAGATCCAACCTAACCCAGGAATCTGGTGAAGAGTAACTCCTCGTTCAAACCTGTGGGAGAAACAGAACCAAGGTTAAATATCCATCTCGATTCAACTTGGAGCAAAAGCTTCCTAGGACAGCCACCTCTGTTGTGAATTTGCTTTCTGGCCTCCCTCTGGTTATTACTGAAGGTAGTGGAGCTGGTCAGATTTGACAGAGGGGTTGCGAGTTCTCTTTCTGGGCTCCCTCTGGTGGTTACTGGAGATAATGGAGCTGATCTGATTAACAGAGGCTTGCCACCTGATAATGAGGATGACGATTGGAGATCTGGGGTTTCAGATTGGGATTTAAGACAGCCGACTCCCTCTATCCCTGCTGGTCATTTTTTCCTGCCTCCTGAGGTCTTCGTTTCCAGCTCAGTCCCTGCATGGTTCAGCTAAGTGTTCATTTGCTATTCTGTTTGCATTTGATCTGGTTTTGTCTATCTCAGTTTTGTGCAGGTCAGCCGGCTCTGGCTGGGGCTGTGCTGAATCACCGTCCATATGTTACTGCTTGTGCCAGTTTGTTTTTGTCCCTTATTAGATTGGCCTTTTTGCTCTGCTTTCAGAATATACCAGAGTGCTGATATAGTCGGCGAAGTCGTGCAACTTCAGTGTTTTTTGCATCAGACGTGTTGGACTTTTTGTAGGGTTTTTTGCATGATTGCAGACAGCGTCTTTCCTTTCCTGGCCTGTCTAGTCAGTTTGGGCCCCATCATTTGCTCAGTCTATTTTCCTGCCTGCATTTGTGTTTTCATCTTGTCTCACTGACAATATATGCTTGGGGGCTGTCTATTTCTTTGGGGTCTGCTCTGGGGCAGCTTAGATTTCCCCTTTCTTGCTTTAGGCTTAGTTAGCTCTCCGGCTGTGCCGAGGCATCTAGGATCATCGTAGGTACGCTCCACGGCTACTGCTAGTTGTGTGGATAGGATCAGGGGTCTGCAATCCGCTTAGTTACCAAACTCTCTGGTTTTCTGTAGCTTAGCTTGGGCCTGCTCTCCTCCTCGGTGACCCAATCATATCACACCTCTATTGGATCTGAAATCTCTGTCCAGTCCAATAACTTGTATGTTATTAGTTTGGCCAGAATGGTGGGCCAAAAAGCGGCTTTTACTCAAATCACTAGAAGCCAGATTGATACAGGAAAGATGTATATCTTAGCCATTAAAAGGTATCAACTACTGAGGACTCTCAATTCTGAATATTTTTCTTAGAAGCCAGATTGATAGTTGAAAAATGTTTTTGCACCCTACATCGCAACTCTTGAGACGTCTGGCCAACAAAGATGTTGACAGGGGCAAATTAAAACGTATAGCACACAAGCAGTTTAACAGTTAATGTATGATTTAAGCTTGTGTCTAGTACCATCAACCAGATTAGTGAAAGAATCCCTGGTGGAACTCATATGGGGACAGCTTCTGCCCTTTCTGGTATTGATGATGGGATATCATTGGCGATGCCTTTTTTATTTTATATTGTCATCAGCTATTGTTCCTGTCTATGGTTCACAGGCCCTCGTTGGCTTACATTATACACGTGGGGTCTTGGTTTTTTGTATGGTTTATTCCATGTCGGGATAGGGGATGTAGATTGGCTCATGGGGCTTAGGGGTCCTCATTGGCTCATGGGGACGCATACATGCATTTATTTCTTCATATGGATTCCTTGGGATAGACCAGGGTCATGGACAGAAAACCAGAGCGGTAACATACCAGGGTCATGGACAGAAAACCAGAGCGGTAATATACCAGGGTCATGGACAGAAAACCAGAGAGGTAATATACCAGGGTCATGTACAGAAAACCAGAGCGGTAATATACCAGGGTCATGGACAGAAAACCAGAGAGGTAATATACCAGGGTCATGGACAGAAAACCAGAGAGGTAAGATACCAGGGTCATGGACAGGAAACCAGAGAGGTAAGATACCAGGCTCATGGACAGAAAACAAGAGAGGTAAGATACCAGGATCATGGACAGGAAACCAGAGAGGTAAGATACCAGGGTCATGGACAGAAAACCAGAGAGGTAAGATACCAGGGTCATGGACAGAAAACCAGAGAGGTAAGATACCAGGATCATGGACAGGAAACCAAAGAGGTAAGATACCAGGGTCATGGACAGATGCTATATACCATGCTGGGGGGGCTATATTTCATGCTGGGCTGTATTATACCATGCTGGGAGGGCTATATACCATGCTGGGGGGCTATATACCATGCTGGGCTGTATCATACCATGCTGGGGGGCTATATACCATGCTGGGCTGTATTATACCATGCTGGGGGGGCTATATAGCATGCTGGACTGTATTATACCATGCTGCGGGGGGCTATATACCATGCTGGTGGGCTATATACCATGCTGGGGGGGCTATTTACCATGCTGGGCTGTATTATACCATGCTGAGGGGCTATATACCATGCTGGGCTGTATTATACCATGCTGGGGGGCTATATACCATGCTGGGGGGGCGTGGCTATATACCATGCTGGACTGTATTATACCATGCTGGGGGGGCTAAATACCATGCTGGGGGGGCTATATACCATGCTGGGCTGTATTATACCATGCTGGGGGGGCTGTATACCATGCTGGGCTGTATCATACCATGCTGGGGGAGCTATAAACCATGCTGGGGGGGCTATATACCATGCTGGGCTGTATCATACCATGCTGGAGGGGGCTATATACCATGCTGGGCTGTATTATACCATGCTGGAGGGGGCTATATACCATGCTGGGCTGTATTATACCATGCTGGGGGGCTATATACCATGCTGGGCTGTATTATTCCATGCTGGGGGGGCTATATACCATGCTGGGCTGTATCATACCATGCTGAGGGGGCTATATACCATGCTGGGGGGCTATATACCATGCTGGGCTGTATCATACCATGATGGAGGGGGGCTATATACCATGCTGGGCTGTATTATACCATGCTGGGGGGTGCTATATACCATGCTGGGCTGTATTATATCATGCTGGGGGGGCTATATACCATGCTGGACTATATTATACCATGCTGGGGGGCTATATACCATGCTGGGCTGTATTATACCATGCTGGGGGGGCTATATACCATGCTGGGCTGTATTATACCATGCTGCGGGGGGCTATATACCATGCTGGGCTGTATCATACCATGCTGGAGGGGGCTATATACCATGCTGGGCTGTATTATACCATGCTGGAGGGGGCTATATACCATGCTGGGCTGTATTATACCATGCTGGGGGGGGCTATATACCATGCTGGGCTGTATTATACTATGCTGGGGGGGCTATATACCATGCTGGGCTGTATCATGCCATGCTGGGGGGCTATATACCATGCTGGGGGCTATATACCATGCTGGGGGCTATATACCATGCTGGGCTGTATCATACCATGATGGAGGGGGGCTAAATACCATGCTGGGCTGTATTATACCATGCTGGGGGGGCTATATACCATGCTGGGCTGTATTATACCATGCTGCGGGGGGCTATATACCATGCTGGGCTGTATCATACCATGCTGGAGGGGGCTATATACCATGCTGGGCTGTATTATACCATGCTGGGGGGGGCTATATACCATGCTGGGCTGTATTATACTATGCTGGGGGGGCTATATACCATGCTGGGCTGTATCATACCATGCTGGAGGGGGCTATATACCATACTGGGCTGTATTATACCATGCTGGAGGGGGCTATATACCATGCTGGGCTGTATTATACCATGCTGGGGGGGGCTATATACCATGCTGGGCTGTATTATACTATGCTGGGGGGGCTATATACCATGCTGGGCTGTATCATGCCATGCTGGGGGGCTATATACCATGCTGGGGGCTATATACCATGCTGGGGGCTATATACCATGCTGGGCTGTATCATACCATGATGGAGGGGGGCTAAATACCATGCTGGGCTGTATTATACCATGCTGGGGGGCGCTATATACCATGCTGGGCTGTATTATATCATGCTGGGGGGGGCTATATACCATGCTGGACTATATTATACCATGTTGGGGGGCTATATACCATGCTGGGCTGTATTATACCATGCTGGGGGGGCTATATACCATGCTGGGCTGTATTATACCATGCTGCGGGGGGCTATATACCATGCTGGGCTGTATCATACCATGCTGGAGGGGGCTATATACCATGCTGGGCTGTATTATACCATGCTGGAGGGGGCTATATACCATGCTGGGCTGTATTATACCATGCTGGGGGGGGGCTATATACCATGCTGGGCTGTATTATACTATGCTGGGGGGGCTATATACATGCTGGGCTGTATCATGCCATGCTGGGGGGCTATATACCATGCTGGGGGCTATATACCATGCTGGGGGCTATATACCATGCTGGGCTGTATCATACCATGATGGAGGGGGGCTAAATACCATGCTGGGCTGTAGTATACCATGCTGGGGGGCGCTATATACCATGCTGGGCTGTATTATATCATGCTGGGGGGGGCTATATACCATGCTGGACTATATTATACCATACTGGGGGGCTATATACCATGCTGGGCTGTATTATACCATGCTGGGGGGGCTATATACCATGCTGGGCTGTATTATACCATGCTGCAGGGGGGGCTATATACCATGCTGGGTCATGGACAGAAAACCAGAGAGGTAAGATACCAGGGTCATGGACAGGAAACCAGAGGTAATATCACAGGGTCATGGACAGGAAACCAGAGAGGTAATATACCAGGGTCATGGACAGGAAACCAGAGAGGTAATATACCAGGGTCATGGACAGAAAACCAGAAAGGTAAGATACCAGGGTCATGGACAGGAAACCAGAGAGGTAATATACCAGGGTCATGGACAGAAAACCAGAGAGGTAATATACCAGGGTCATGGACAGGAAACCAGAGAGGTAATATACCAGGGTCATGGACAGGAAACCAGAGAGGTAATATACCAGGGTCATGGACAGGAAACCAGAGAGGTAAGATACCAGGGTTATGGACAGGAAACCAGAGAGGTAATATACCAGGGTCATGAACAGGAAAGTAGAGAGGTAATATACCAGGGTCATGGACAGGAAACCAGAGAGGTAAGATACCAGGGTCATGGACAGGAAACCAGAGAGGTAAGATACCAGGATCATGGACAGGAAACCAGAGAGGTAAGATACCAGGGTCATGGACAGGAAACCAGAGAGGTAAGATACCAGGGTCATGGACAGAAAACCAGAGAGGTAATATACCAGGGTCATGGACAGGAAACCAGAGAGGTAAGATACCAGGGTTATGGACAGGAAACCAGAGAGGTAATATACCAGGGTCATGAACAGGAAAGTAGAGAGGTAATATACCAGGGTCATGGACAGGAAACCAGAGAGGTAAGATACCAGGGTCATGGACAGGAAACCAGAGAGGTAAGATACCAGGATCATGGACAGGAAACCAGAGAGGTAAGATACCAGGGTCATGGACAGGAAACCAGAGAGGTAAGATACCAGGGTCATGGACAGAAAACCAGAGAGGTAATATACCAGGGTCATGGACAGGAAACCAGAGAGGTAATATACCAGGGTCATGGACAGGAAACCAGAGAGGTAATATACCAGGCTCAAAATTATGAGGTCCAGAATAAATGTTTGAATCATTTCTTATGTACTGATGAGTATTTTTGTAGCTATTTAAATGTATAAATATCTTTATCCATGTTAATTTTATGTAGATTTTATTCTAATTGTTTAAATGAAAATAATTCTAAGCTCAAACTTCCCTGCGTGAGGAGCTCAATATATACCTGGCTTGGTTTTAATAAGATGGAAATATAATTTTCTCACCAGGTTCAGGAATTGACAAGGAAGTTATCGATTGTAACCAGAACCTTTGAAATTTCGGGATATTACAGACCCGCTTCTTAGTTTGACACATGTTAAATCTACTGATCTCAAGGAACAACTGCCCATAATAATATATGCTATTCACCATAAACACTGGACGTGAAGCACCATGTATCAATGGTATCTAGTGGAGCAGAAGCTATCCTCCAGGAACAGAGACCGATATAGGATATCATTAATCTGCACAGGG